>NW_012154173.1:719951-743912 GCF_000956105.1 Propithecus coquereli | reverse complement strand
AATCTTAGCAATAATGTTAGATTATTAGATTTTCATGACATAGGGTTATAAGAGCTACTACATATACAACAGAATCCTTCTATCATTTTATATAAATACTAAGATTAAACCAACTTCTCTTCATATCTTTTGAAAAATTTTTATTTTTATTTTATTGTTTTGTTTTTTAAGAACATCTTTACGTATAAAACTTAGGGATATTAACAAATATCCTATGAAAAGATAGTTCAGGTTGAAAATGTATAAAATAGTAACTAAGTATTCTTGTTCAAGAAGTATAGAATTATTGAATTTTTACAACTAGAAGAGACCTAAGTTGTCATCAACTGTATCCCATTTAGTAATTCCCTATATAATGATAGTTATCTACCTTTTTCAAATACTTAAGGTAAAAAGAAACCCACTTTTTCAAAAGGCAGAAAATTTTTATATTGAACAGCTTAAAATGATAGGCAGCTTTTTCTTATCTGAGCTGATAGTGATTTCTTCTAACTTCTCACTGTTATTCCTGCTTCTGGTGTTAGCCTTGCTATCAAAAATGAGGTCCCTAGCCCAGCAGTATCAGCATCGCCTAGAAACCTGTTACAAATGCAGATTCTTCAGCCCAGACCTGCTGAAGCTGGGTCGGCATTAACAAGCTCCCCAGGTGATTCCCAAACACACTAAGTTGGAGTAGCACTACTTTTCAAGCTAAATGTGTATGATTAATCCTTCTCCCCATCACAATCTTCCAAATATGTGAAGATGGCTATCATAGCCACCAAGTATTTTCTCTTTTTAATATTCTCATTTCTTTCAATTGCTTCATCAAAAAATGGTTAGATACAATTTTATTTTTTTTAAGTCATGAACTGCTGTTAATTCAGATCCATCCTTAAGATTTTTTTTAATTGATGTAGAATTTGAAACTCTGAATTGGATGATAGATAGATTGGATGATATATAAAGAAAAGCATATAATTTTAATCTCTATATTTTGAAGAATTAAAAAGGAGAAAAAATTTGGTAAATAGGATATATGTAGAGTGCTTGTGAAAACAGAGAATAGTAAAATACTTGCTGTGCTGATTAATAATGTAATGATTTCCAAGTAGCTTAAGACAGTGTAAAACAATAACTACATTTTAACTATGACAGATTGTGCAAATACAAGACGATCTTTATATACTCTTCACCTTGATAACCTGAGTTGCATGTTGTTCCTAGTACAAGACCTGTACCTTCTTGCTTCTGCATTTTGATTATGATATTCCCTCTCATCTAAAAAGTTCTTCATCTTCGCCAAAAGGCGGAGAAACATCTGTACCCCCATAATATGCTGAAATAAAATAAAATTAAAAAAAAAAAAAGTTCTTCATCTTCTCTTTGCTGGTCCAAGTATCACCAAATCTTTAAAGTGCAGCCCAAATACTACCCTCTGGGAAGCCTTCTCTAATTCTCCCAGTAAAAAGTTCTCTATCTTTTCCTCTTCTAAAAGAGATCTCTCTATCCATTATGATTTTTTGGAGAGTGTCTTCTTCCTAACAGTCTTTTTGAAAATGGGATCAGTATCTAATTCATTCATGTGTCACAACATCTTATAGTAAGTTCTAAATAAATATTTATTAAACAGATAAAATCTCTAGTAAATCCTTTTACCATGGAAATATTAACATTGCTAATCTGTACCCTTACTTTGTATTTTCTAAATGCATCTGAAATAATATTCTCTTAATACATTAAAACCAACAGTCCTTAATATCCTTTCAGTTCTTATTTTCTTTCACTTCTGCTTTGTTATAGTTGGAGAAGTTGTAACGTTAAGAGCTGTTCATTGTGTAATCACAAGCTCTTAGCCAACATTGAAAGTTAAGAAATAAATGTGTTATAAGGTGCTACGACTATAAGAAAGGAAAATGAAAGAACAATTAATAAATGATATTGATGTATAACCAATTAATACCAAATACTTATTTGGCCATCTAAACATAGTGATTTTTTCTATGCTGCTGTTCCAACTGTAACAGAATGCTAACATGCATCCCAACAGGTAATTGATCATTTATGCAGTGATTCTTAAATGCAGTTTTATGCTGTCATAAAGTAGTGCTGGAATTTTGTCTTTCTTTTTTTCTCCCTTAGAAGGAATTTCCCCTCTTCCTTTTTAGTTGTAAAAAATGAAAGAATCTTCTTTTATTCTTCCCCAACATTTTTAGCTACAATCAAGCTTTTGTCTGGTGAACAACCTTATGATCCAACTACTATTTGAATTTACACTGCAGAGATGGTTAAAATCCTGGCTGTGTAGTACAATAGTAATAATAACACTGATCACAGAATCACTGTTGTAATTCAGCCCATGACGCATTGAAAATTAGGTATTTATTTCACAGAAAGAACAATACTGAGGGGTAAGAAGATATAATCTCAAAAAAAATGTAGCAAAGTACTATGCCAGTTTTAATGGATTGACCTTCAATCCATTAATAGCTATTTGGCAACCTCAGATTTTCTACATATCTTCTAATTATTTGTTTCTGACTCATATCCATTTTCCTACCTATAATCTTAATCAAGCCTTCCAGGCTCTCAAATCCTACTTCCAGCGTTGCTTGATCATTGCAAACAGCATTGATCTCCCTCTTCTCTTAGTTCCTGTTACTTTCATAATCTGTATCATACCAAGCAGCAATTCATAAATGCTCTTATTTTGTTCAAACAGAAGCCTGATTTCTCTAAATGAATTTTAAGACCAGTGAGTTTGTCTTCTCTTTTCCGATACCCTTCTTAGCACAATACACAGCAAATGCTTATGATATAGATGAATAATCCTTGCTCTTCTTCCCCAACTCATGTTTTAAACAATACGTTATTAAGAAATCCCTTACATTGTGAAATAAAAAATGCTATCCATTACCCATAAACAAGATAGTGGGTGCCAAGGCATAAGTATCCTATTTTGAATTCAGTTGAAGTTATCTTACTGCATTCCCTAAATGTCTGATGATCTGACAAAAGTGGGTAGGCAAATAAATGTGAGGCACACTGGATTCTTTCACGCAAGATTCCTTAGATCTTTAATATTCTAGAGATATCAAATGAAATCTTTCCCCAACTTATTTGGCCAAGAAACTTTTCTTTCCCTGAAATGTCTCTTTATGAATTGAGCAAGATCCTTAGCACTGTTCTCAGCTAAGCAGTTTTAGAAATGACAGGATATCAAATGGTCCTAGTAATGTCCACCTTAGCAACTAAGATTATCAGTAATCAAAAAAAAGATGCATCTGAGTATTTCAACTATGATACACTTTCACTACTTAAAAAATAAAGAAATCATAAAATGAGTTAATGTGGTTCATATTATTTAATATTCCATTAGATAAAAATAGAGGATATTTACAGAGTAAATTTGATTTTAATTCACAACAATATTTTCAATACAGAGACATAAAAGTTTACTAAATAAAGGACAAGAGAAAAGGGATAGGATATGTTGACTTCTTAGTGGTAAAAGTCTTCTTTTACGGTATAGTATATATTCTTCAAAGCCTTTCTCTATGATTTTAGTGTTTGTTGGTTTTTATTCCTGCTTTGTATGTCTGAATTAATACTGATCTTTTTTCTTTATATTTTGAGAGAGATAAAAAAGTATAGAAAAGTAGGGAGCATCATGTTCCCACCACCCAGACCACATAATCACCATCATATTTACTTCAATCTTTTTCTAGTAAGCAGTACAACAGTTCTGTCATTCACTCAAGATGTACTTATTGAGAGTCAACTGTGTTAGCACTGTGCTAAGCATTGGACATTTAATGGTGAGTAGAATAGCCACACGACCTGTTATCATATATCTTACAATCTGGTGGAAGAAACACAAGTAATCACAGAAATAATTACATTCTGAAGTGTTATGAAAGTGCCAATCAGCCTTTCTGAAGTGGGATTCCATAAGAGAATTCAATCCTACTGAAAATTATTTAAGTGATTATTTTCTCAATTCTCTTAGGATTGGTACATAGCTAATATCATCCTAGAAGTAGAGGAAGGAAGTTAATTCATTACATACAATGGGTAATGGGTCTTAAAGCATTAGGAGCTGATTCTCAGAACCAGTTGAGAAGGGCAGGTACAGACACTGTGGGAGAACTGACCTAGCCACTGGTGGTGGTGGGGGTGGGGGTGAGGGGTCAGCCAGGAGGCTAGTTACCTATGGAAGTGAAGTTTGTGTTGAAATCTAAAGGATGTATCAGTTACCTAGGCCAGGGCTGGGTGGGGTAATAGTGTAAAAGGTTGTCTTTTCAGGAAATAGTGTATTTCAAGGCTCTAAGGGACAAAGGAACAAGATGATTTTGGAGAATTAAAAGAAGACCAATATAGCAAATGTAAAGAGAATGGGAAAGAACAGCAAAACTTGAGAAAAACAGGCAGGTAGGCAGGGACCAGAAAAAAATGACTTAGTCAAACTGCATCACAAAAGGTCACTGTGGCTCTAATGGGCAAGAGAAATAAGAGTGGATGAGGAAGACCAGTGGGTAAGCTTCTATAGTAATTGAGGTGAAAGATAACTGCTTAGACTAGGATGGTGATGGCAAGGATGGAGAAAAGTAGGCAGATCTGAGTGGCAGTTAAAAGGCAAGGGAAGGGATAAGGGAGTGAGGGATGTGTCAAGAATGACTCAGGTTCTGGGTAGACAGTGCTGAAAACTGGGGGAAAAAAGTGTGGAGACTAAATTTCAAGTGTGTTTTTAGGTTTGAGGTAACTGAGATATCTGAAAAAGATGTCAAGGAGGCAACTACATATATGAATCTGGAGTAGAAAGAAGGGTCTGGTTTGTAGTATTTCACCAAGAGAAAAAAAATGAGAGGGTATGGGTAGGGATCTTGAGAAGTCATCAAGCTTAGGTAGCACATATAAAAAGCAAGATGTGTTATGTATAGTATGCGTGTGTTATGCAGAAAAAAGGTGATATACATAAAGATTGAGAAAAAGGGTAAAGTTAGATGGATGGTTTTCTTAAGTATTTTCCTCCTTATGTGAAAAACTGCTAAAGACAGTTACAGGCACGGGTATCTATGTTATTTTTGCACTGTACATGCTATTTTTTTTCAAAACAGTTCTAAATTATCTGATTATCTATGTTCCAAAATTAGATACCCAGTTGATAGTAAATCATTAAGCAATTTTCTTGTAAATATATTCAGAAGTAAAATACGCTTATAGCTCCATTCTCTTCCTTTTTAAATTTTTTCGGTATTTTTACTCTACCTTCTATATAAATTAAGCCAACTTCGCAATTTTCACAGTTTTGCATTATTTTAGAGAAATATAAAGAATATTACCCTCAAAATTATACAGTGTCATATTAACCAAACATTTACTAATATGTGAGCCATTTTATTTAAATTATTGCTAAAATACTAAATATTAGAATCAAGTTTACCATTGGGTGGTTTTAGTACATGATATGCTGAATTTTTCACTCTACAGACTTTTTAAAATAAGCTTTGATAAAAATGAAATGTCAAATAAAGTCCTTATTGAAAGAAAGAAAATCCCATGTAGTGCTTTATCAGAGAGGATAAGAAATTATAATCCTATGCTGTATTTTTCTGCTTAAATAACTACAGTCCTAGATTTATTCTTTAGTTTAAGTCAGTTATTGGAATGCTTTTATAATCTCTTATTTCAATTTGTTACATACCAGTTAGCAATGTCCTTGTGAGCTATTAAATTTTGAAGAAATGCTTGTAATCCTAATTGTCTATCTTCTAAAAAGTCGGCATTGTAATTGTCTTTAAACCAGCGTTTTGGTGGAAGTGCTAAGCGAAAGCCTGGAAACATCTCTTTTAACTGAAAAAGAAGAAAAGAACAAATATAATATTTAACTTGTTTATATCAATTTTACAAAATCTATCCTGTTGACTATGTAGTTATTCATGAAATAAGCTCAAAATAAGAGAATCAAATTCAGCTAAGCTTTTTATCCCTTGTTTTATTTCTTTATTTCTACCAGTTTTGTATATATTGGAGTTCTAGTTTTTCCACATCCTTTGCCAAAACTTGGCATTATTCTTCTTTTCAATGTTAGCCATTCCAGTGGGTGTATAGTACCATTTCATTGTGGCTGTAATTTGCATTCCTCTCTTGACAAATGATGTTGAGTATCTTCTCATCTGTTTATTTGCATTTGCATATCTTCTTTCGTGAATTATCTGTTTAAATCTTTTGATCCTCTCTTTTTAAAAAATTAGGTTGCCTTTTTATCATTAAGTTACAAGAGTTCTTTCTAGATTCCAGATACAAGTCCTTTGTCAGATATATATCACAAATATCTTCTCCCAGATGTGGCTTGAATTTTCAATTTAATAGTCTTAACAGATGTTTTAAGTTATCTAATTCATCCACTGTTTCTTTTATGGTTTATGCTTTTTTAGATCATAAGAAATTTTTGCTCACTCTAAGGCTGCAAAGATTTTCTTTTATGTTTTTTCCTAAATGTTTATAGTTTTAACTTTCATATTTTGGTTTATGATCCATTTTGCACATTTGGATTAAATTTTTACTTTCTTAGAGAAGACATTCCCAACCTTCAAAACTAGATTAAATCTCCCTTTATACATTCTGCTCAAATTACTATGTGTAACAAATTACCTGAAAACTCAGTGGTATAAAATAACCATTAAAGCTTATGAATTCTGTGGGCCAGTAATTCACATGGGGTACCATGAAGATGACTTATCTCCATTCTATAATGAATTGAGGACTCAGCTGGAAGACTTGAAGGCTGGGAGCTAGAATTGTCTGAAGATCACTCACTCACATGTATGGATGATGCTAGTTGCTTAGCTGGGGTAAGATCTTAGCTGGGGCTGTCAGCCACAAACCTAATATCAGCCTTTCCAGGTGTCCTGGATTTTCTCAAAAGCATGGAGGCTAGACTTTGAAAGGGAGCATTTCAAGAGAGAAAGCCAGAATGAAACTGTATACTTCTTGTGATCTAGCCTTGAAAGTCACATAGTGCCATTCTCTTCTTTTAAAATTTTATTTTTTTATTTTTAATTATTATGGGTATGTAATAGTTGCATATCTTTATAGGATACATGTTATGTTTTGATACAGGCAAACAATGTGTGTTAATAAAATCAGGATAATTGGGGATAAATGCCACAAGCTCAGGCATTTATCATTTCTTTGTGTTAGGAACATTCCAATTCCACTCTTTTAGTTATTTTAAAGTATACCCTAACTTATTGTTGATTATAGTCATTTGTTGTGCTATCGAATATTGTTCATTGTATCTATCTAACTATATTTTTGTACCAATTAATCATGCCCACTTTATCCCCCTCTTCCTGCTACCCTTCCCAGCTTCTGGTAACCACCATTCTACTCTCTGTTTCCATGAGATCAATTGTTTTTAATATTTAGGTCCCACATAGGAGTGAAAACACAGCATCATTTTCACTGTCCTCTATTGGTTCGAGTAGGCACAAGCTCATCTGGATTCAAGGGGTGGGGAAATAAATTCTACCTCTTGATGGGCAGTGGCAAGAGTCTGGAAGAGCATATAGGACTGCAGATATTGCTGTGGTCATTTTTTTTGAAAGACAATCTGTCACACATTGTCCAATCACGAATTTATTTTTTTAATGACATTTATCACAATGTAAATAGTGCTTATTTAATTTGGCTCTCCTACTAGACCAGTGATTCTAAATTTTGGCTGCATATTGGAATCACCCAAGGAGTTCTGAGATATTAATGACAGTGTCTTACCTCTGACAAATTAGGATTTAATTAGTTGGAGTGAAGCCTGAGCACTGTAATTTTAATTTAAAATTTTAATTTTAAAAAGCTTTTGAGGGGAGTCCAACGTGTAATTAAGATTGAGAATCATTTTACTACACTACAATTATTATGACTTAGTCATAGTTGCATCCTTAATGTCTAGCATAGTGCCTGCTACATAATAAGCCGTCAATATGTGTTCAAAAAATAAATGAATGGAATGAATCCATGTACATTTATATTTCTATGCTTAAATATAAAACTAAATATTTTAAGTATAAGAAAAGCTAGCAAAAGGGAAAAATGCACAGGGTAAAATATTAAATAAAAATGTGAATTATAACTTTCTGTCTATATTTCTATAAATATGTGAAGATAAAATAAATAAGGCAAAAACCAGAAAATAACTTGTATAACTGAAAACCCTGATTTCACTTCAAGATGTAAATGAGATTTTTTGCTTTGCAGCTTTGTTATTTAATGTATCTGCAATGAAAATAAAATAATAAAAGTCAGGAAGAAATAGGTCTTTTTTATTAATCTTAAGCTTCATAATTTAAATGTCATATGTCCAAATACAGAGATTTTTTTTCCCTTAAAATTTTTTCCACAGAAAAGAGGGAATTGTCCCACAACTAAGTACTTCAAAGAAAGAGGAAGATAAGGGATAGAGAAAACAAGATCCAACAAAGGAGAGAAATGAAAAAAATCACCAGAAAGACAGTGAAAGGCAATCTCAGAATGCCACTTATGAACCACATGTTGAGGGCATATCAGTTGAGGACAGAGCAGTGTGACTCAACCACACTTTAAAAAGGATAAAATAATTTAGCAGTCTACATTTTACTTTTTTATTTAAACTGAGGTTTTCAGAGTGGCAAAAACTTTTTGGCAGCTAGATAGTTGCAAAGTTACATGGGTTTCCCACCACCAAACATTATAAGAATGTACTGACTTTAGAAGTTTTGAGTAGTCTAAGGGAGCACAGGGAAAGTGGCGAATGGGGGAGAACAGGACCAGTATGGCTTTCTCTATTAAACACTTGTCAAAATTGGGGAGTAATTTCTGCATGTTCTAAGATCATCTTACTTGGCCTCTCAAAACACCATAAACCACTCGCTTCTTTTGGAAAAATGGTCTTTTTTTTTGGTTTCCAAAATGTCCTCCCCACCCACCGTCACCCCATCTGGTTTTCCTCTAGCTCTGGAAGCAGCTCAGCTCTTTTGTATTATAGCCTAAGTGTAATTTACTTAACGTTTCACTTTTAGAAATTTAGGTTACTTCCAATTTTTAACTATTAAAAACAAAGTAAGACAGAAACCAAACAATAATATATAAAACACTGTAGTAAGTATCCTTAGAACTAAGGATACTATCCTTAGAACTAAGGATACTATCCTTAGAACTAAGTCTTTCCCATATTTATGACTGCTTATATAGAATAAATCCTAGAAATGAGATTATTGTGTCAAATTATGCAAAATTTTAGGGTGTCCTCTAGGAAGACTTGTACTTCCAACACTGCATAATACCATTTAAATGTCTGGTAATTTGACAGATGAAAAATAGTTTATTTAGTTTTTCTTGGAGTACATGTGATATTAAATGTTTTCCAGATACATTGGTCATTTATACTTCTTTTGTGAATTACCCTGTTCATAGCATTTGTTTTATCTTTTACGTCTGGGCTCATTTTTTACATTTATTTTAAAGGTTCTTAATATATTGAGGTTTATTATTATCTGCTCTGTTTCATATTTGCAGTAGACAGAATTCTAGATGGCCTCATGACTTCTGCCTCTGGTGGTGGTTCTATAATTTTGGTATGTTACTATGTTACACAGCAAAAGAGATTTTTACAGCTGTAATTAAAGTGATTAATACTAATCAGTTGCCCTTAAGATAGGGAGATTATCTGGGTGGGCTTTATCTTATTACATGAGCCCTTTAGACTAGAATGTTTTCTCTGGCTGGTAGCAGAAGAGAAAGTTGGAGATTCAAAGCACAAGAAGGACTTGGACCACTGTTGCTGGCTTTGAAGATGGAGGAGCCATATGCAAGGACCGGAGAGCATTCTCTATGAGGTAAGAATGATCTCTGGCTGACAACCAGCAAGGGAACAGAGACGTTGGCCCCACAGCTTCAAGAAACTAAATTCTGCCAACAACCTGAATGAGCTTGGAAGCTGACTCTTCCCCAGAGTCTCCAGATAAGAGCCCAAGGCCCAGCCAACGGCTTGATTTTGACCTTGTTTGATTCTAAGCAGCAAACCCAGATGGACCCATCCAAACCACTAAATAATAAATAGGTGTTATCTTAAGCAACAAAGTTTGTCATAATTTGTTATGCAGCAAAAGAAAATTAACACATGTGAAAAATATTCTTTTGTTTGTTCTCTTGTAGTCATATATAATTTTATAAGGAATCTCATTATACACATCTTTTTCAAATGCACAATATTACATAATCATTTATATTTCTGTTAGTGACTTAAAGTATCACATTTTTACACCAAAAATAATTTTATTTTTCCCGCAAAAATGAAGTTATTTGTAAAGAAGGGATTTAAAGCTATTAAGGAGAAATATTTATTTTTCTTATGAACTAGCAAAAATTTGAACTGACTCAAATAATTAACAAAGAAAATAATCCAAATACAGCAGAAGTGTAGGGAACATAATAATTCAAAATTGAAATGTCAGTTTTGGATTTATTAAAGTACTTACTTTGTCATTAAGCCTAGAGAAGTCAGTGTATCTTCTGAAAACTACCCAGCTTTCTTCTGGGGTTTTCTTTACTAGTATTTTATATACCTATGCAGAGACAGAAAGAGAGAGAGAGAAATATATATATCTATATATATATACACACACACACATATACAAAGGTAAAGTTATTACAAATTAAAACTTTTAAAAAATATTTTTTAAACTTTTACTTGATAACCCAGACTATATAGCATTATATGAAAAATATCAAAAATAATTTAGATCATCAAAAGTACAAATAATCAATGCTGGCAACAAAAACAAGGTTTTTGTCTTAAGAAATATGAATATAACAAGTTTGAGATGAAATGTTTTTTCTGTGCACACTAATTATAATGAATTCATCAGCTTCCAAAATATTTTATATCACTATATTCTAAAATTGATAAAAGAATCATGCTTGAAGAAGCTTTGAAAAATAGCCACTTTTATCCCACACAATTTTTAAACTTAATAGCTATCAAGCAAAGTTTTCAAATAAGTTCAATGTTGTTTTATCTTCAAGGATGACATAAAAGCCTGAAAAAAAAACCCTCATATTAGATCAAAGTTTACATTTTTGTAATTATGTACAATTATCTAAGTTATCGAAAAGAAAAATTTGGTTGAAGCAAGTCAACATATTTTAAAAAGCACATAAGAATAAAGTAGATTCTAGTTTTTTATAAATATAATTTTAGAATTTATTATGAGGAGCATTATTTATGACAAAAATCTCAGAGAAATATGTAGTAGCTTTTGGTACAGTATTTTGGAGTAAGCTAAATGCATAGTACATATGAAGTACTCAATAAATGTCTCCTAAATGAGTGAAATTCTCTTAAAAAGGGTTAACTTCTTTTCTTGATGTCTGCTGTGCAATAATTTTTAATTGCAGCCTTAGAGCTGTGTTTTAGCCACACATGAACACTCAAAATGAGACTGGTCCAAACTGAGATGTGCTGTGAGTACAAAATACAGATTGGATTTCAAAGACTTGGTGTGAAAAAGATGTAAATGGCTTTTATTTAAAAAGTTAAATACTGATTACATGGTGAAATGATAATATTTTGCATATATTATGTCAAATAAAAGATATTATTAAAAATATTTTCAACTGTTTTAGTTTTTTTTTAATGTGGCTCATAGAAAATTTAAAATTATAGATGTGATTCACATTTGTGGCTCACTTTATACTTGTATTGGACAGTGCTGCTCTAAAGACAACTATCTAGGGACTGTAGATCATCCTTACCATTTGATTTTTCTCCCACACAAACTCCTCTTTCGGCTCTTAAAGGGGAGAATCAGCAAGACTTATGGATAAATCCTTTAGGTTTGAAGTAAAAAACAAGTAATTTATCTTTGTAACATATGAGAGTGGGGAACAAGGTAATTGGATACCATTTAAAGCCTGCAGAAAGTCCTGATCTATTAATAAGAAAGTTGCAATGGGGATACAAAAGAAACATTCTTTTCAGGAGTCACTTATTAAAACAAAGGAGAGAAATTGACTTCAAAACTTTTCAGTATGAATGACTCATGTATGATAAAAGTTCACATCACATAATAATTAGGTTTATCTAAAAATAATCCACATCAACTTTATTTTTCTGTTTTAGAAAATGAACTCTCCCTTCTAACTAAGCTATTCTCCACTGTGGCCGCTGAACAGTCCTGTTTCTCTACGAAAGATAAAGTACAGACTTTTGCATTTTATCTTTTCTATCTTTCTACATGTTTAAGTAGTGCTTTCAATGAAAACTTTATGTATGGTACTGATCATTCCCTTCTCTATGTTCTAATAGTAGTTGTTTCTACTCTTTATTTGAAACTTAGTATCTAAGTCCTTGTTTTTAATTATAAAATATATACAGAAAAATACACAAATCAAAAGCATACAACTTGACAAATTTTCACAAAGTGAACACACCCATGTAACTATTAATAGTATCATGAGCAAGAAACAAAACATTACCAATTGAAGAAACCCATCTTATGCCTCCTTCCTGATCCTACTCATCACCCATCCCACTGACTTTTTGTTTTTAAACACCCTTTTCAAAGACTTGACATTTTATAGATCACCAAATCAACAGTTGGTCCTAATACTTTCTTATAAGTTATAAGCTATTTTCTTATAAGTTATAAGGTCAAGTCAAAGGAATATATCTAGGAAAAATTATTTTACAAACCCAGACTTTCAAGTTTGTATCTTCAGCTCAGATCTCTTCCCTAAACTCAACAAATACACACACACACACACACACACACACACAGAGATATGTGTATGCATTCACATACCTGACATCTCCATGTCAATACTAATAGACATTTCGAATTTTCCATGTCCCAAAACAAATCCTGATCTTTCCCTCAAAACCTGCCATCTAATTAAATGGCAACCACATTCTTCTCATTGTTCAGGCTGAAAACTTTGAGGTCATCTCTGACTTCTCTTTCTCCCTCACACCACTTCTAAATCATTAGGAAATATTGTTGGCTCTACCTTCAAAACAGATCCAGAATCTGATCATTTCTCAGGACTTCCTCCACCACCCTAGTTTATACCACCATCATGTCTCCCTTGGATTACTGCAAGAACCTACCATCTGCTTCCTGCTTCTACTCTTTGCTCCCCCAAATCTAGTCTTAATTCTTCAGCCAGAATGAACTTTTTAAAACATTAAGTCAAATCACAGGACTCTTCTTTTAGAAACCTTTTCAGGCTGGGTACAGTGGCTCAAGCCTGTAATCTCAGTAATTTTGGAGGCCGAAGTGGGAGGATTGCTTGAGGCCAGGAGTTTGAAACCAGCCTGAGCAACATGGTGAGATCTCAGCTTTACAAAAAAAATTTTTTTTTCTTTTTCTTTTATTTCAGCATATTATGGGGGTATAGATGTTTAGGTTACGTATGTTGCCCTTGATTAGCTGGGCATGGTGGGGTGCACCTATAGTCCCAGCTACTCAGGCAGCTGAGGTGGGAGGATAATTTGAGTATAGGACCTGGAGGCTGCAGTGAGCTATGATCCTGCCACTGTTCTCTAGCCCAGGTGACAGAACAAGACCCCATCTCTAAAACAACAACAAACACAACTTTTCAAGGATTCCCATCTCATGCAGACTAAATTCAAAGTCCTTACAATAGCCTCATGCTGTATGTGATCTGTGTGCCACACTCCCCTGCCTTTACTTGTCATCTCATTTCCTGTACTTCTCCACATTGCTTACTCTGCTGTCAGCTACAAGAATCTTTGTAGTTGACCCATTTGTGTGGAAAGTTCTTTCCTCAGATAGTCTCATGGCTCATTCCCTGTTGGTACTAACATCTCTTCTGTGAGGCCATAACTGACAACACTACTTAAATCCCAACCCGTTTCGTGGAAACTCTCTCTCTTCCTTCCTTCTTTCATCTCTCTATGGTACTTATCACCATGTGACATATCATCAGTCTTTTTATTTACTTATCTATCATTCATTCATTCATTCAAGTTGCTGTACTGTTATTACCCAGAACAGTACCTGATGCATAACAGGTAATCAAAAAATGTTGAGTTAATAAATAAGTGAGTATGACAAATTTCACATCTGTCATTCACTTCTTCATCTGTAGTGTCTTGAAAGACTTTATATTTTTATACCACTGTTTTAAATTTGGCTATGTACTTGCATGTTTGCATATATCACCTGTCTTAGTCTGTTAGGGCTGATGTAACAAAATATCATAAACTGGGTAGCTTATAAACAACAGAAATTTATTTCTCACAGTTCTAGAGGCTGGGAAGTCCAAGATCAAGATATCAGCAGATTTGGTGTCTGGTGAGGGCCAGCTCTCTGGTTTACAGATGACACCTTATACTTGTGTCCTCACATGTGGAAGGGGCAAAGGAGCTCTCTGGAGCCTCTTTTATAAGAGCATTAATCCTATTCATGAGGGCTATGCCCCTATGACCTAATCATTTACCAAAGGCCCACCTCTTAATACCATTACCTTGGAGGTTAGGGCTTCAACATATGAATTTTGAGGGAACACACATTCAGACCACAGCATCACCTCAATGAATGCTCATTCCTTCATAAGGAAATAAACCATCAGTTTATTATAATTTCTAAAACTGTTCCCAAAAAAGACAGTTCTATACAGATTTCCCATATCACCAGTCTTATGATAACTTAATTTTAAAGAATGTGTCTTCATAAATTGTCTCAACAGTTTTTTCTTGGAGGTCCTCCCATTCTGTCATAAATATACAGTATGAAACATTGAAGTAAACATAAAAACTTTACTTCAAGAAAATCCAAAAGAACAAGCTCTTTGAAATAATAAGTGACTTAGCAAGGTCACATAAAACTATATAGGTCAACATAAATAAATAAATAAATCTACAAGGTCAAAGTATATAAATTAGCAATGAACAATTTAGAAAACAAAACAAAAGATCTCTCTTATAAGAACATCAAACAATATCCATATCCAGAAACAAATCTAACCAAAAGATGTAAGATCTCTGCACTGAAAACAACAAAACATTATTAGAAGAAATTAAAGAATTAAGTCAATTAGGTTCATAGATTTGAAGACTGAGTATTACAAAGATGTCAGTTCTCCCTAGATTAATCTATAGATTTAACAAGATCCCAATAAAAATGGCCAATAGCCAAGGCGATCCTGAAGAAGACCACCAAAATTAGAGTACTTAAACTACTAGGTATCAAGACCTATTACAAAACTTTACTAATCAAGACAGCGTGAAATTAGTAAAGGATGGAAAAATAAAACACAGAAGCAGACCCTTACATTTACGGTCACAGGATTTATGATATAGGCAACACTGCAAATACAAAGGAGAAAGGGTGGTCTTTTAAATAAAAGCCTGATTAATTGATCCTCCCCCAAAAATGGCTTGACTCACACCATGGTCAAAAATCAATTTCAGATGGTTTAAAAAATCTAAATATGAAAGGCCCAACAATAAAGCTTTTAGAAGAAAACATAGGACAGTATCTCCGTAACCTTGGAGTAGGCAAAGATTTCAAAAAGTGCAAGCCACAAAAGAAAAAAGAAATTGGACTATATTAAAATTAAGAACTTTTGTTTATCAAGTCTATTATTAAGGAAGTGAAAAGGCAAACCACAGAGTGAGAGGATAGTCACAGAACATGTTAGCTGGAAAAGGACTTAAGTCGAGAATGCACAGAAAACTACAAATCCAAGTGGAGATGACTTCTCAAAAAGAAAAATGGACAAAAACCTTGAATAGACATTTCATAATATCCAAAAGACCAAAAAATAAAAAAATTCATTTTAATTTGTCTTTAAGAAAATTAAAATTAAACCCACAGTGAACTATTACTCTATTCACTAGAATAGCTAAAATGAAAAAGATGTTAAAACACCACGTTGGGAAGGTAAGGACCAAATGGAACTCTCATTTATTGCTTATAGGAATGTAAATTGGTACAACCACTCTGCAACACTGTTCATCAATATCTTCTAAAGATACACATACGATCTAGCAATTTTACTCTTAGGTAGAAATCAAACAGAAATGTATCCATGTGTCTACCAAGTGGCAAGTACTAAAATGTTGAAAGCAGTAGTATTTGTAGGAACCCCCAAATGGAAATTATTCAAATGCTCTTTAACAGAAGAATGGATAAATTGTTGTATATTCACATTAAGGAATATTATCGGTAATAAAAATGAGCTACCTACAATTTATGCAAGACTAACACTGCATCTTACAAACATAATGCTAAAGAAAGGAAGCCAAACCCAAAAGAGTATATACTCCATTAATTCCATTTATATAAAGTACTAAAATAGACAAAATTAATCTAGTTTATGAGAAAGTGTTGGGTGAGTGGGTCCTGACTGGCAGAGAGCATAGAGTGCTTTTAGGATATTAGTTATGTTCTGTTTCTTGATCTATATGCTAGTTTCAGTTACACAGGTGTGTCTCGTTTGTGAAAATTCATTAAGGCAAAAACAAACGTTTACTATAGCATGACAGAATTTAGTGGTATAAAAACCATTAGAATTTCATGTTCAAGAAATTATAAGCACAGGCTTACATCAATCAATTTAACACTGGTTTAAACACACAGGTTGGCCAATCTTTCACTTTCTACTGTTACATAGCAGAAGTCCATACTTACAGTAAATTTAGCTCTTTCTTCCATCACTTCATAACCCAGTATGGTAGGTGTAGATGGTCTATCTTCCCAATTCACTGTTTCAGGATTTTGTTCCTCCGTTTCTCTTGGTCTAGTAGAATACTCAATGGAAGAATCTGCACCTGTAAATTTAGTCCTAATGAGGGGGCTGCTACAGACAGATGAAGTACTATCCATTTGATCAGGAACACTTGTCTGTTTACAATTACCCATATTCGAGTCTTCTAACTGGCCTTTGGAAGAGTTTGAGCTTGTTGAGATACTGCCAAAAGAAGAACTTCTTTGATTTCTGTTGGTTGTAAAACTGGAAGCAGAGTTTCCTATGGGCATAGGAACTGGGACATACGGAGTTGCCATCTTCTTTTGGTCTTTGCAAAAAATCTTAAAATGATTGAGTCCAAATACTTAGAGAACAACTAATATGCAATCCATTATTTTCTTCTTAGGAATTCACTATCTAAAAATGAGAAGGACATATTAAAGATTAGTCTTTAATCTTGAGCAGGATCCAAAAGAAAATAAAATGTTCTTTTTAATTTTATGACACTCCTATTGTTTTATTTGGAATGAAAACACACCTCAAACCCTTTCCTTTAATCCCAATTATCTCTAAGAACTTCCATCGGCAAGGTAAAGACAACACAACTGTTTCGCACCTTTTCTTGACCATCATTTAACATGTTACCTGCCTCCCCCACTACTTTATTTCCTTGGAAGGAAAGGAAAAGATTACAGAAGGATTTCTGTAAAGTTCATTTTAACTGTTTTTGACTATTTCATAAAAGAGTTGGTGTGAAGACCCTCCATGCTTATCATCCTGAAGTACTATATATAGTACAGGAGGGAAGGAGAGATGGGAGAAAGAAAGGGAGGAAAATTATTCTCATTACCTTTTGATTTTATTAGTGAAACTCTCAAGGCTTACGCAGAGTCATAACAGTAAACCACAAGCTTAGTTGCTATACAGGAAATATTGACTGCCCCTGAAGTTACATTTTATAGAACCCAGGATTCCAGGATCAAAAGTATTTTTAAAATAAACTTGATCAAGTAAATCCAATAAAACTCAATGAACATTAAACTTATATCCAACAAGATTAAATGATTAAAATTTAACTGTTCTTCAGTTTCCAGCTCATCATTAATTCTGTTTTGCAATAAACTAAGGGTACTTAACAAATCTTTATAACTCATACTCAATAATCTGTTACCAAAGGACTAGTATATCTTGTATCAGAATATCATAATAATACAAAGAGAAAATGGTTTAAACATAAGAAACTGTAGTAACTACAGACCAAGAAAATGACAAGACTACACATAACAACAACAGGTCTGCCTGCTCAACTTCATCCACGACACGCTACTGTGAGAAAGGTAAGAAACCAGTCATCTGGACTTGGAAAGATGCTAAAAAATGATTTTTAACTCAGCACGTGGCTCTGGGCAACCTCCCCATTATCAAAGATTCAAGAAATTTGAGCTGCTGATTCACCGCTTGATCATCATTCATCCGCCTGATGGCCTCCAAAAAAAGAAGTAAATAAGTCTGAAATCTCAACCTTCTCAAGGCCTGTGTGATCTACCTGTCCTCTGCCACTCCACTATCTGAGGCCTCCGGGCTGTGGGGAGGTCGCATATCAATATAACCACTGACGTCCAAAGCAGTGAGCGCTACTCAAGCGTTAAGAAAATGAGCTGTGCTCATTAGGAGAGTCTTCACTGTTGCCCTTGCGTGGAGATGCTCCCAGGACAATCATGTCAGTCTCACCCTGGAAAACCTCGAGCAGGTGAGGTGGCCTGACTCTAAACAACCCGGTGGGAGAGAGAAGTGGGTGGCGAGAGTTAAGTGGAAAATCCCAGGCGCAGCTCGACTCTAGGAAGGTAAGATCGGGTTCAGCCAAGGGTCTATGGCACTTTGGGCGGTGAGACTTACCGCTCCCGGGGGTCCCTGGGGCCCAGAAACCCTATTGCCTCCACCGCCGGGTGAGCGGCCAGCGTCTCCCAGACACACGGCGGAGTCGGCGGGGGCCTGCCTCTGGCCAGGGGTGGGAGACACTCCAGAGGCGCTCCTCTACCCTCCCCCGGAGACTCTAGCCGCCTGCCAGCCACGGAGGGTGCAGGTGTCACCCGCACGAGAGCCCGGGACAGCGCCCGCCACCCTGTCCCTACCTCAGCCCACTCTGCGATCTCGTTCGAGCGCTCTTCCTGGTGACGGTGAAACCGGACTCTCCTTAACTGCAGCTTTTCGCCTCCTCTCACAGCACCGAGACGCCTCCACATGACCCTCCGCCTCTAAAGCAGCTACTCCCCGCCTCTGCCTGGCCGTCCGGCCCTGGATCCCGGCGCGGAGGAAGGAGGGGCGACCCTGGGACGCCTCTCCCGGAAGTGACATCATGTTGAGGGCGCCGGGCCCCGGAGGCGCGCTCTGGAGTTGTCCCGCCCCGGTTCTCTGGTAGAGAGTTTAAATCTAGTTCTGTGACTGGAAACCGACGTTACCTGCACTAGCTTAATTTTTCCAAGAGAACTTTTGCGAAACGGAAGCTACGATACCTAGTTTGCCTTACAGGTAATAAGAAGACTTCAATTCCCAGGAGGAACTACGGCCACCATTGTTCTTGGCTCCTGCTTTTTTGTCATGGGACTTGTAGTTTGGGCTGATTCTAATTGGTTATAGATTGTTTTCCAGAATTAGCAGTGTTTAAAGGATGACAATAGATTCAAAGAGTAGGAAGATAGATCACTACACTGTAGCAGATCCGTCCTACATAATTCAGAAGTTTTCCTTGGTAGAAAACACCTGAAATTCTTTAGTGTTTTTTTACTATCTGGGGAGCAATTTTATTCCAAATGATTATTGGGCTTGTTAGATTTGCGCATCTGAAGACCGATAAAGTTATCAGGAAAGCCGTTCTTTGATAGTCAGATTCCAAGATTCCGATCAGTCTGCAGGCCTGCTCATCATTAGAATTGTGCCGTTTGATTTAAAAATCATTCCATGATTTCTAAGGCTTTGGAGCAGCCCCAAGACTGGAAGAACTGATAATGGTAATCTCAGAATGAATGTAGGAGGATAATCTGGTTTGTGGCATAATAACGGTTTTGGTTTGAGAGATGTTGCTCTTGTGAATGAAACAGAAGAATAGCATCGTACAGAAACAGTGGACTAAAACATAAGTAGTTTTCAGGATAGACTTGGCGGTCTTGGCCTTGACGTGGCAATTGTATCCTTGAATTCTGTAAGTAAATAGGAGTAAGAAAGAAAAACAAAGATAAAAAGGAGCTTTGGAATATGTCCCTCATTTGTAGACAGGGCAGCAGGTGGTAGCAAAAGAGACCTGTGATGAGGAAAACCTGATAGTCCTATATCTAGGAAGCAAAGGAAAAATTAAACTTTGAAGAAGTAAGGATGTATAGATACCATAGTTAGGATAAAGATCTAGGTCCTTGAAATTGTGCAAGAAGAACTTCCTTCACAGATTATTGAAGGAAGCATAACATACATACTGCGTGTTTTCTTTACCTTCTGGAATATCTGGTATTGATAAATGTCTAGATTTTATTTTCAACAAATGAAGTAAACATCTTTAGTGATCAAGAAATAGGCTGGGCGCGGTGGCTCATGCCTGTAATCCTAGCACTCTGGGAGGCCGAGACGAGAGGACTGCCTGGGCCCAGGAGTTCAAGACCAGCCTGAGCAAGAGCGAGATCCATCTCTACTAAAAAAAAAAATAGAAAGAAATTAGCTGGACAACTAAAAAAAAATATATAGAAAAATTAGCCGGGCATGGTGCCACATGCCTGTGGTCCCAGCTACTCGGGAGGCTGAGGCACGAGGATCTCTTGAGCCCAGGAGTTTGAGGTTGCTGTGAGCTAGGCTGACGCCACGGCACTCACTCTAGCCCGGGCAATAAAGCGAGACTCTGTCTCAAAAAAAAAAAAAAGAAAGAGTATCCTGTGGTTGGTCAAAGTAAAAGTTATTACATTATCACAGACCATATCTGATAACTTGTCTCTATTTATGTAATATTTTAGTTCAGCTCCTGGGTACCTCTATACAATGCCTAAGATCAAACTGTATTGTTTACATTTGAATTTGTAGAATAATAGAAGATTGTTTATTCTGCCTCTTTCATCATTTTAATTTTATATGAATATATACTCCTAGAAAGGCAAGATATAATTTTATACAATGATATATTGATAACAGGAAAGTGAGAGAAGGTAGAAACTACAGTAGAAAAAAGCATGTGCAAAGGGCAGGCATTTCTTGAGGTGGCTTCCTAGATCCAAACATTTACCCCTTCTTGAAAATTGGTCTCTTCTACAAGGCTGGACCCCCAGTGACCATGTTTGTAATAGATCACTCTTTTAACAAACGTTTTTTGTCATAGTTGATTGTGCTGTGCTCAAGAAGGAAGTTTGACCCAAGTTGTGTCCAACAGATGCTCTTTCCTAAAATTTGGAGTGAGGGGAAAGACACAGGTTGAAAGTCATAGGAACTAGAGTAAAAGTAAAGGAAACTAAAGTCAATGAAGTCCCACTGCTAAGGTCCCTGGAATTGATCTGGTCCCTTCTCCTGTTAGACTTTTCCTTGGACACCATGAGATAACCTAGTGTTCTTTCAATAGATTAGCTTTCTGAATAAATCTATCCAGAGTTGGTTCTTTTACTTAAAACCAAAAAATACAACTAATGCAGCAAATTGGAATGAGGTGAGCTGAAAATGAATAGTAGATGCTGATAAAATGCCTTCTTAGGTTTTGCAAATAGCTGTCAACAATTCATAATCTAAGATCTTAAAGTATGATATTTCATAATCTGTTGTCTATTTCTAACATAAAAAACATCTCCTCAATAATTTATAACTAAAATAATATAAAAATAACTCCCTCATTAATTATAGGCAGTCCCCAGGTTACAGAGAAGATACGTTCCTGAGAACAACTTTGGGTTGAATTTATATGTAACTCAGATCCCTGATGAACAGTGCATGTATGGTAATAATAATGATAATACTACTACTACTATAGTGGCTCATATGTGGTACTAATAATACAGTATAATATCGTAATAATAATAGTACCCCTGTACTGTAATAATAAGTTGCAGAAACTATTGTGCTATTTCTTTTAATTCAAACAAACAGAACAAATAAAGAGACTCATATAAAAAGTTTAGATAGAAGATAGGAGAAATTTCAAAAAAGAATATTAAAAGTTAACACATCTAATTTTGCATCAATATCTTGCTCACTTGAAGGGGCATTTTTGAGGCAAGAAGGCGGCTAACATTGATCAGAAGTTGTTGATGGAGATGATGCTGGAAAGGACAGAGCAGATGCTGGGGAATCAGGATTTGATTCTGTTCCAGGAAGAGGGGAGCTTACCACTAAGGTCTGTTTCTTGAAATAGGTATTGAGGGTTGTTTGCACAGTCTTTTTCTTTTTTTCGTCATAAATGGCCTTGTAGCAGCTGATGTTCTCCCTAAGTGCATGGTAAACTTTTGCAAACTGCTCAGTGTTAGGATCTTGCTCCTCGAGCTTAGCAAATCCTGCTTCGATGACATGAAAGGCTTCAGCTAATTCTTTTGTTGTAAACTTTCTTGGTTCTGGATCTTCTGATTCTTCATGTTCTTGTGTTTCTATCAGCTGCTTCTCTATCTATGAGACTAGCCACTAGTGTAAAGATGCTACACCAGTGAACCACTTACGTGTTGTGGGTTTGTTTACATTTATGGAAGAAACTAGTTTCTGAATTAAGTTAATTATTTAATTATAAATTATACTTACGGGAAGACTTGGGAGCCCATTTTGTAAGTATGGAATGCTGTAAGTCAGGCTGTCCATAACCTGGGGACTGTCTGTATTTTGTTTTAATTTCATAGATTCCCTAATTCATGTATATTTTTTTCCATAGGAGTTTTGCTGAATCTTAATATTTAGTATCTGTACTCCTCCTGCTCTCTGTTTTCTCACTGCCATGAAGTTGTGAGTCTAGAGAAAGAACCACAAATGATCTATTCTTAGAGTAATGGGAGATGTAGTAGTAATAGGGCAACATGACTCCTGACTTTATCTCAATGAACCTGTGACCTGTGCAATTTTCTAAACCCGGAATAGGAATTATATGATATTTAAATGGCATAGAGATGACACTCTTCAATACTGCTACCACTGAGTAGTGATTTTCTACTCATCACATAATATAAGGAAAGCATGTATGGAAATCCTACTGGAAACATAACAGATCAAATTCTTCTTCAAAATTAGAGTCATAATCTTAGAACTGAAAAGAAGCATAATGATCATGAGGAAAAGCGTCCATTTTATAGCTAAGAATCTTGAGGAAAACAGAGGCTTGATGATCTTCTCGAAGTCACAGAGCCAATTAATCCTTGTCCCTCAAACTAGTAAATTTCTTACTACACGCAATTAAGTCCAATTAAGCTAAACTTCTGAAACTAAGCAGACTAATGAATCGGACATTATTGTACATTTACGTCTTTGTCTTAAGTAAGTTTGAGATTTACTTAACTCCTGGCATATGTGTGGAGAATTTAGTCTGCTCTGAGTTTCCAGTACTGGGAGTTTCGACATCCCAGTTTGTAAGAGACCCTTCCAAAAAAAAAAAGTTTCCAGGTAGAAAACAGAGACTTGGAAGGGCAGCAAGTCTCCAATCTGTGGTCAACACCGGAATTCCTATCTAAGGGAGCTTGTGATACCTCTTCAGGGAGGACTTAAACATCTGGGTTACCTCTGAGTCTTTTGTTTGGGTTAGTCTGGCTTTTTGTATTTTCAGTATGGGGCAATGATAGTTCTTCTTCATGTGGTTATTGTGAAAAATAAAAATTATCCTTCTCATTAAGTGCTTAATACAGTGGTGAAAGGAACAATAGCTATTATCATTATCTCCTGAGTGAACTAAGCAGCTGAGTTGCTTTAAAAAGATATAAACAATATTAATAATAATGTATATTGATGTTTGTTGCATGAATAGCAATTAATTGAGCAGCGAACTGTGTTGTTGACTTTATATCCATTAATTAATTCACTTTTTGACCCGTATTTCTCTGTGAATTTTTTTCTACTGATTTTTATTTACTTATTTTTTCTAGCTTTATTGAGATACAACTGACAAAATTGTATAAATTTAAGGTGTACAACATGGTTTGATATCTGTGTAGATTGTGAAATGATTACCATAATAAAATTAGTTAACACATTACATTAATTTATTTAATCCTTACAATAATCCTATGAGATAGT
>NW_012154173.1:711310-717316 GCF_000956105.1 Propithecus coquereli | reverse complement strand
ACAAATAATAATGCATAGCCTTTATTAAGAACTTAAAATGTTGCAGAAATGTTTTATTCACTCAACAATTATTTATTGAGCATCCACATATATTAGCCTATTTAATGTTATAATAATTCTAATGTTACAGCAATATAATACAGTCATGCGCTGCATAACAATGTTTCAGTTAATGATGGACTGCATATGTGACCATTGTCCCATAAGATTGTAATGGAGCTGAAAAACTTCTATTGCTTAGTGATGTTGTAGCTGTCATAATGCAACACATTACCTTTTTATGTTTAGATACCTTTAAATGTGCAAATACTTACCAATGTGTTACAATTGCCTTTAGAATTCAGTACAGTAACATGTACAGGTTTGTAGCCTAGGAGCAATAGACTATACCATATAGCCTAGGTATGTAGTAGGCCATACCATCTAGGTTTGTGTCAGTATACTCCATGATGTTTGCACAATGATGAAATTGTCGAATGACACATTTCTCAGAGCATATTCCCATTGTTCAGTGATGCAAGACTCTGTGTGTAGCTGGATGTATACACTTACATAGCCATATGCATAGATATGTATATGTAAATATATATAGACATAGACATACACATGTATATGGATGTGGATATATGTAGAGTATGGCTATGTGTGTAGATATAGGTATACACATAGAGTTAAAACTATGCAACTAGTTGACAAATGAGATTTCTATTTTATCCTGAAATGGAAGCTAAAACCCGGAGCAGAGGAAAAAAGTTTTGTCCTCAGGATACAGTGCACGAGCTGTTGGAGCCAGTAATCTTCTCTAAAATTTTTACTGAGGAGTACCAGTTCAGAAAATTGGCCCAATCACCGTCACTCACGCACTATTAGAGAAGGACTTAAGAGAGAGGATAGTGTTCTCTTTTGGAAAATGCTGTGTTTGTGAAGAGAGGCTATTTCTTTTCCATTACGATAGTTAACAGTTTAACTAACATTTTTTTTCCAACCTCATAATCAGGATGGCCAACTACTCAACATGGGACATTGCCCTACACCCTGCTTCTCTCAGGTCATTTCACATTTTAATACCAGGTTCTGAATTAGATAGTATGCTTTGGGGGCATAAGTAATAGAAACTATGGCTCAAACTTGCTGAAACATTAATAAGAAAATTTATTGGCTCAATTACTTGAAAATCCAGGAGGAGGACAGATTTTAGGATTGGGAGATTGCAAGACTTAGTGGTTCTGTTTTGCTTTCTGTGGTGTTAGGCTAATTAGTCTCATGAATGTAAGAGGGCTGCTAGTAGTATTCAGCTATATGTGTTTCCCTGTTTGGTCTAGTGCGAGAAAGAACTTTTGTCTGAATATTCCAACCAAGAGTCCTGAGATTTATCCTGATTTAACTGTTTAAGTCACATGCCCAACAACACGCCAGTGACTGTGGTCAGGGGAATAGAATATGTTTACTGTTTTAAGTCAACCAGGGTTTAACCTTGAAGTTGGGAACTTTGAATCAGCTTTATATAAAATATATGGGTTGCATGGGACATGGAGATGGATATCTGAATTAAAACCAGAAAACTGTTAGGAAGGGAGAATAGAGCATGGATGCTGAAAAACAACCAATAATATTCTGTCTAAGGGGAGGTTAATGACCTAGAGAGGTGATCAGTAATGGGTATATATGCAAACCCTAGGTAAAAGACAGAAGAACTTGCATCGTATCCCTTCTAGAGAAAGTTTGGGATAGCTTTGAAGATTTATTTCTCAGTAAACATCCTCCTATATTATACTTTCACTGGGATCTGTATTCATTTGTGGAAAGCCATGTTAGGTGGTGTCTCGAACAGGTTGAGGAAGGGTACCTCCCTGTAGTGACTCTTTGGTAGAAGCACTGACTTCATTGTGGCTGCTTAGCAATGAGGAGCATCTGCCCTCTGACCATGGTCTAGCTGGAGAAATGGTAATGTTGACCTTCACCTCCAGTTTTCCCTTCCCTAGAAATGAAGAGATACACTCTGTGGAAGAGAAAAGGAAGGAGTACACCACTTAGGCTTATTTACAAAAGCTAGTTGAATGTTTCTCTCTGAATCAGCACTTCAAAATCATCATTTCTTCAGTGCCTGTCTCCTCTCGACCTAGCTATTCCTCCCCCTTTCTATTTTGGTTTGTGATGATATTGCAACCTACTGGTCACTCAAAGCCAAAAACTTGGGATTTGTTTTAGATTTCCCCTCCTCCATTCCTCACCCCTTGTCAGAAGCAAACCCTGTGAATTATTTTTCTGAGTATCTTCTAAAACTTTTCTCTTCCGTCATCACTGCAAATACATACCTAAGGCATTTATATATATTGCTTTGGACTAATACAGTCAGCACCAGATTGGTATCCTTGACATTGGAAACCCAGTCTGTACTTTGCTACTAGAGTGATCATTCAGGAACACAAATCTACATTTATGCATTATAATCCACCTTCTCAAAATCCTTTATTATTTCAGTCACTTATGAGATATTAATAAAATGTAAAATCCTTTGGCCTGGCAGCTGGTACCCAAGGACCTTTATGATGTGGCCCCTGCCTATGACTCTAGCTTCATCATCCCTTATTTTCTGTTTCTCTCCCTCTTGTCCAGATGCTGAATGAATCACTTGTTATAAATGTGAAATGCTTTGTTTCCTTGGTTCATGCTGTTTCATCCCTCTCCTATGAAAATCTCCATTCATGAAGCTCACACTTTAAATCCTCCATATGGTTTTTCATAAGTTTTCCAAGGTTACTTGGCATTTTTTCTTCTATGTTTCTGTTTGTCTTTTGTATAGATTTTGGTCTTTATCACACTGTATTGAAATTGTCTCCATGTTTGTTTCCCATTCATGTAGTCAGCCCACATTTCTTGAGCACCTTGTATACGTGAAGAATAATTCCAGGTGTTGGCCACATAAAACATAAATATATTTACTGACTTCAGTCAGCAGTTAGGTAGAGATAGGCATTTAAATCAATAAAAAGTATTCTAAATGAAAATATTCTAAACACTTCGATGGATCTCTCAAGAGGGTACCTGATCATAAAGAAATATAAAGAAGAAAGAGGCAGTTTTACTTGGAGTTGGCAATTACATGTCAGGTTCAGTGCTAGTCACTTTACATATGCTATCTCATTTATTCTTTTCACCAACACAGACACATATATGTTTCATACTAATGGCTGCCACACTATGAACTAGGAGATACAGTGCTGACCAAAACAGAGTTAGTTGTTGCCCTCATGGTGTTCCCACTATAGTTGGGAGGAGATAGACCAAACAGACACTAATCATACAGTGTAGTAAGCATCATAATTGGGTAAAGTAGGTGTTCTCACACCAAGGAAGTTTGCCAACCCAGGCTTCAGGGTGGGTAGGCAGTGAAAACTTCCTGGAGGTGAGAGCATCTAAGTTCACAACTGAAGGATGAGTACGAGTTAGGAAGGTGAAGTGGATAGAAATAGGGGTGGGCTGTAGATTGTTCCAGGCAGCATAGTATTTCCCAGTTTCTCATCTGGAGATGAGAAACAGCACAGTAAAATCAAGTGTATTAGGGCAAAACATTATGAATACGTGAATATATACACTTGACTTTTAAGGTAGAATTAATAATGGTTATTAGATCTTTTGCATAACCTAATAATGGGCTACTTTAAAAAAAAAGTAAGGAAAGAGAGAGAGAGACTGAGAGAGAGGAGACTCTCTTACCCAGGAAGTCCCATATGTGTTTCCCTTCTGAGAAAATTAAGGAGAGAGAGAGAGAGAGAGAGAGACAGAGAGAGAGACAGAGAGAGAGACTGGGACTGTGAGAGGAGACTGTCTTACCCAGGAAGTCCCATATGTGCTTCCCTTCTGAGAAAATGAAGGACGTCTGGGGGCCTGAAATTGCTGGTTTCTCTTGCTGTCCTAGACCTTTCTATAGTGGATTAACTTGGCTCTTGAGCTACCTGACTGGAAAGAGAGAGAGAGAGAGACAGAGAGAGAGAGACGGAGAGAGACAGAGAGAGACAGAATGAGAGAGAGAGAGAGAGAGAGAGAGAGAGAGAGAGACTTTTTACCAGCTGATCAGAATGGGAAACCTTCTGGGGAAGAAGAGTTAGGTAAAAGAGATGCTTAGGTAGCTTTCTGTGGAATTCTTTGTAAAACTCCTGTGCCATTTCTTTAGGAACCCCATAGTTAGGTTCTACTCTATCCTTCAGAGTTTTAGAGATAAGGCTCGTGTACCTGTGGCTGGAATACCACATGGAGACCGGACTCTGTGGGGTCCTGGGAATCATTTGCATTTCAGAAGGGAATGTAAGAAGAGAAATAGAAAAAGTTCATAAAGTCTGTACCACAGAGTATAGAGCTGTGAAGGCTCGGGATGGAGAAGAGGAGGTAAAAGAGGACTGACCAGGTCATAAAGCGCCCTGAAAGCAAGGTTGAGGAGCTTAGAAAGTAACTGTTGGGAATGAGCAATAGGAAGACAGGGAGAGGGACCCAGAAGCAGATTGTCATTTCAGACAGATTACTCTGTTCCTGGTGTCCAGAGTAAATAGGAGGGAGGCAAGACTGAAGGCAGAGAGATGATTTATGAGCATATGTAGCGATCCTTAGAGATGTTTGGTCATGCACTGCACAGAGATATTTTGGTCAGTGATGGATTGCATATACCATGGTGGTCACATAAGATTATAATACTGTATTTGTACCATATTCTTTCTATGTTTAGATATACTTAGATACACAAATACTTCCTATTGTGTTATAGTTGCCTACAATGTTCTGTACAGTAACATACTACACAGGTTTGTAGCCTAGGAGCAATAGACTATACCATATACCCTAGGTGCAGGCTAGACCATCTAGTCTGTACACACTTGTGTAAGTATACTCTATGATGTTCACACATTGTCAAAATCACCCAACAACACATGTTTTTTAGGAGACATTCCTGTTATTCAGTGATACATGACTATATTATGACCTTGAATTTCCAGAAAAAGAAGCAGAAGCTAAGTGAGGTGTTCGGCAGTAAACACAGAAGATTGGGACTCTGGACTGTCAGGATCCAAAATCCAACCTTTTTCTTA
This sequence comes from Propithecus coquereli, assembly GCF_000956105.1. NCBI lineage: Eukaryota > Metazoa > Chordata > Mammalia > Primates > Indriidae > Propithecus > Propithecus coquereli. The sequence continues at coordinate 712,235 of NW_012154173.1, read as the reverse complement.
GTAGAATAATACTTCCCTTTGTACTATGCTGTACTAGTCTTTGAAACAAGAAGTTTGGTCTTTTTATTTTTGGGCAAGAGTACCTGTTCTGTTTATCCATTGATTCTTAACTAACCATCACAAGACTTAATGACTTAAAACAATAACAATATTTATTTCACTCCTGCATCTACTATGTAATCAGGGCTTGGCAGACAGACCTCAGTCCTGCTCTCCTCAGCGACACCTGGGTAGTTTGAAGGCTGGGGATTTGGATCACCTGTGAGCTAATTCACATGCTCATTAACAGTTGATGCTCAGGGTTGCCTGGAACTTTAGCTGGGGCTTTGGGCGAGAGCACCTCCCTGTGGCCTTTCCTTTTGTCCTGTCCCTTCTTTCCTCACAACACTTGGATTCCAAGGGTTGGAATGCCAAGAGGGGGCATCCTATGGGAGAGGGAAGACCGCACTGAAGTTGTATCACTTTTTCTAACTAGCCTGGGAAGTCACTGCATTCTATTTATTAAGAATGCCTCGCAAAGGCCAACACAGATCTGAATAAAAGGGAATTAGACTTTTTTTTTTCATTTTTTTTTTATTTCAGCATATTATGGGGGTACAGATGTTTAGGTTACATATGTTGCCTTTGCCCCCTCACCCCAAGTTCGAGTTTCAAATATGTCCATCCTTCAGGTGGTGTGCATTGCACTCTTTGTGTATGGAAACACTCGTCCCCTCCTCCCTCCTCCCCCCTCCCCCTGCCCAACATCCAATAGATGTTATTCTTATATGTACACTTATGTGTTGATCAGTTAATACCAATTTGATGGTGAGTACATGTGGTGCTCGTCTTTCCATTCTTGGGGTACCTCACTTAGTAGAATGCGTTCCAGCTCTATCCAGGAGTATACAAGAGGTGCTATATCACCATTATTTCTTAAAGCTGA
>NW_012154173.1:708593-711260 GCF_000956105.1 Propithecus coquereli | reverse complement strand
CTCTTCTCATGGTGAATGTTTGTGTAGTGATGGTTAATAAACAAAAGAAATAAGTTTTAAGAATTTAGCCAGATTTATATTCTTTGAAGACAATAAAATAGAGTAATATGATAAGAGTGGCTGGAGCTGAGGGAAGTGAAGTAATTGTAGATTGGGGCACCAAGTAAAGTGTGTCTGAGAATGTGTCTTGATGGCTGAGATTTTAATATTTAGAATAAAACAACCTTGCAAAAATCTGGTGGCTGAGCATTCCAGCAAAGCTGTCTCACATGTTTCACAGGAGAAAAAAGGAAACTAGTTACCAAAAATGCTCCCTTTTCCTTCTAAAAGCTCCAATTCCAGGAAATAAGATGCCAGATGTTTCTCTAATCACACGTGTGATCCATATGTCTCTGAAACATTGGGTTTTTAACATTGATATTCAATTCCTGCTCATTTCAAACTCTAACTTCCTTGTTAAGGAATTCCAGTCTGTTGTAAATTTTTCTCTTTTCTAAATATTCTTGGTGTCCCCAAGGGGTATATTCAGTGCCCCAGGGAATCTGTTCTGGTTGTTACTCCCTGTCTCTATTGCTGGATGAGCTGCTGTCACTGCCTTTGCTGCTGGCTGAGTCACTGCTTGCTTTGACAGCTATACACTAGCCTTTGCCCTAACAGAGATTAATCATGCAGTCTCTTGAGTTAAACTCTGACACCATGGATGCAAGCTGGAGATCTTCCAGTAATACTACCTGCCTCCATTGAACCAGAGACTCACAGTGCAGCAGGTCTCTGCCAATTACAATGGAGAAGCTTCTTTCACTTTTGCCTGAATTCTGGAATGTTACAGAGTTTGGTGAGTCAGCCCTTTCAGTTTTGTTCATAGTCTCTTTTCCTTTGGGGGCTCCCTACCACGAGGGTGGCTGAGTTAGCAGAAACTCCTGTAACAACTCTAGGGAATTCCTGTCTTATGAATCTTGGTAAGAAGTCAGAGCCCATTTCCCACTTTATATAGTGCCAAATTGCCACACGCTTGGTTTCTCAGCCTCCCTTGAAACTAATGTATATATACATGCCCTAGGCATTGCTAATCAGATGAACTGTTTCCCATGCCTGCCATGTTGGTGTCTGAAGTAAAGAAGCTAATGCTTAGTAGTAGCAGCATCCTCACAAGACTAGTTTTGTGGTTTGGTTTTAAGTTTCGTTCCTGGCTGCATCGTCCCCAGGTGTTCTGGAATTTCTGTGAGCTAGTCAATATACTCTAAAAAATATCTTTCTTCTTAAGTTGGACAGAGCAACTTTGGTCTGCTTACTATTAATACATGGGCATGTGAAGAAGGGGCCAAAAGAAAGGTTAAGGGGAGGGAAGGCTTATTTCTTATGCTTGGGGGGAAATATTCTCTTTTTCTCTTCAATGGCATAGGAACAAGGAACCAGAGGGTCCTGACTGACATGGACAGCCATCTTGCAATGGCAAGGGAATCACTTTGGAATGAAGCCAGCGTGAGGATAGCAGTGAAGAGGGTAAAGCATCTGGATGATATCATTGAGCCTTTGATTTACCGTACCTAGAATCCATTCTGCTGCTGGACTTGAAATTACCTGAGATAATAAATTTCCTATTGATAAGCTTAAGTTAGGATTTTCTGTTGTTACTACCTATACTACAGTAAATACAAATAATAATGCATAGCCTTTATTAAGAACTTAAAATGTTGCAGAAATGTTTTATTCACTCAACAATTATTTATTGAGCATCCACATATATTAGCCTATTTAATGTTATAATAATTCTAATGTTACAGCAATATAATACAGTCATGCGCTGCATAACAATGTTTCAGTTAATGATGGACTGCATATGTGACCATTGTCCCATAAGATTGTAATGGAGCTGAAAAACTTCTATTGCTTAGTGATGTTGTAGCTGTCATAATGCAACACATTACCTTTTTATGTTTAGATACCTTTAAATGTGCAAATACTTACCAATGTGTTACAATTGCCTTTAGAATTCAGTACAGTAACATGTACAGGTTTGTAGCCTAGGAGCAATAGACTATACCATATAGCCTAGGTATGTAGTAGGCCATACCATCTAGGTTTGTGTCAGTATACTCCATGATGTTTGCACAATGATGAAATTGTCGAATGACACATTTCTCAGAGCATATTCCCATTGTTCAGTGATGCAAGACTCTGTGTGTAGCTGGATGTATACACTTACATAGCCATATGCATAGATATGTATATGTAAATATATATAGACATAGACATACACATGTATATGGATGTGGATATATGTAGAGTATGGCTATGTGTGTAGATATAGGTATACACATAGAGTTAAAACTATGCAACTAGTTGACAAATGAGATTTCTATTTTATCCTGAAATGGAAGCTAAAACCCGGAGCAGAGGAAAAAAGTTTTGTCCTCAGGATACAGTGCACGAGCTGTTGGAGCCAGTAATCTTCTCTAAAATTTTTACTGAGGAGTACCAGTTCAGAAAATTGGCCCAATCACCGTCACTCACGCACTATTAGAGAAGGACTTAAGAGAGAGGATAGTGTTCTCTTTTGGAAAATGCTGTGTTTGTGAAGAGAGGCTATTTCTTTTCCATTACGATAGTTAACAGTTTAACTAACATTTTTTTTCCAACCTCATAATCAGGATGGCCAACTACTCA
>NW_012154173.1:674782-699507 GCF_000956105.1 Propithecus coquereli | reverse complement strand
GTGTTGAATTTTGTCAAATGCTTTTTCTGCGTCAATTGAGAGAATCATATGGTTTTTGTTTTTGCTTCTGTTTATGTGGTGGATTACGTTTATAGATTTGTGTATGTTGAACCATATCTGCATCTCTGGAATGAAGCCCACTTGGTCATGGTGGATTATTTTCTTAATAAGCACCTGGATTCGATTAGCTAGAATTTTGTTGAGAATTTTTGCATCTATATTCATAAGGGATATTGGTCTGTGGTTTTCCTTTTTTGTTGCGTCCTTTCCTGGTTTTGGTATCAGGGTTATGTTGGCTTCATAAAATGTGTTGGGGAGGAATGCATGCTTCTCGATGCTGTGGAATAATTTCTGCAGGATAGGCACCAATTCTTTGTAGGTGTGGTAAAACTCGAGTGTGAAACCATCTGGTCTGGGACTTTTCTTTTTTGTAATGTTTTTTATTGCTGTTTCAATTTCAGTCCTTCATATTGGTCTGTTCAGGAATTCAATTTCTTCCTGTTTGAGCCTAGGGAGGCTGTGTGTTTCTAAAAACTTGTCCATTTCCTCCCCATTTTCCAGTTTGTGTGCTTAAAGGTTTTTGTAGTATTCATAAGTTGTATCTTGAATCTCCACGGCATCAGTTGTAACTTCTCCTTTTTTGTTCCTGATGGAACTTATGAGGGATTTTTCTTTTCTGTTTTTCATTAGTTTAGCCAAAGATGTGTCAATTTTATTTTTTCAAAGAACCAACTTTTTGTATTATTAACGTTCTGTATAGTTTCCCTGTTGTCAATTTCATTTAGTTCTGATTTGATCTTATTAATTTCCCTTCTTCTGCTGGGTTTGGGGTCTATCTGTTCTTCTTTTTCCAGTTCTTTGAGTCGATTCATTCGGTTGTCTATTTGTGATCTTTTTGACTTTTGGATATAGGCATTTATGGAAATAGACTTTCCTCTCAGGATTGCTTTGGCTGTGTCCCACAGATTTTGATAACTTGTGTCACCTTTGTCATTTAGTTCAAAGAATCTTTTGATTTCCTTCTTTCCTTCCTCGTTTATGAAGGAATCATTCAGCAGAAAGTTGTTTAATTTCCATGACTCTGTGTAGAGATGAGAGTTTCTGTTCGGGTTGATTTCTGTTTTTATTCCACTGTGATCTGAGAAGATGCATGGTATGATTTCTATTTTTTTAAATTTTTTGAGACATGCTTTGTGTCCTAGAATATGGTCAATCTTAGAGAATGTCCCATGAGCTGATGAGAAGAATGTGTATTCAGTGGTTTTTGGGTAGAATGTCCTGTAAATGTCAGTCAAGCCCATTTGTTCTAGAGTTCTGTTTAAGTCCATTATTTCTTTGTTAATTTTCTGTTTGGAGGATCTGTCCTGTGCTGTCAGTGGGGTGTTGAAGTCTCCGACTATTATGGTGTTGCTGTCTATCAATTTGTTTAGATCAAGTAGAGTTTGCTTTATGAATCTGGGTGCACCTAAGTTGGGTGCATACATATTTAGAATTGTTATGTCTTCTTGTTGAACTGTACCCTTCACCATTATATAGTGACCCCCTTTGTGTTTCATTACTTTTGTTGATTTAAAAACCAAGTTGTCTGAGATCAAAACTGCCACACCGGCCTTCTTTTGGCTTCCATTTTGCTTGAAATATTATTTTTCACCCCTTTACTTTGAGTCGAAATGCATCCTTGCAGGTTAGATGCATTTCCTGGAAACAGCAGATGCTTGGCTTGTTTTTTTTTATGCATTTGGCCAGTCTATGTCTCTTGATAGGGGAGTTCAAACCATTAACATTTATTGAGAAAACTGATAAGGGGGGTGAATTACTGTTCTTTCTGTTGGGTTGCATTTTGTTGCTTTGTTTTCTCTCTTGAGCCATTGTGGAATCTAGCCTTTGATCTCTAACTTTTGAGTGGTTTCACATTCCAGAGTGTTTATTGTGCTGATCCTTGTGTAATTCTGTTTTGAGTACTTCTTGGAGAGCTTGTCTTGTCTTGGTGAAATCCCTCAGTCTTTGCTTATCTGAGAATGTCTTTATTTCTCCTTCATATATGAAACTTAGTTTTGCAGGGTACAAGATTCTAGGCTGGGCATTATTCTGTTTCAGAAGAGTGAGAATGGGGCCCCAGTCTCTTCTTGCTTGTAGGATTTCAGTTGAGAAATCTGGAGTGATTCTGATGGGCTTTCCTTTGTATGTTACTTGTTTCTTTCACCTTACAGCTCATAGAAGGGCCTCTTTAGTGGCTATTTTGGTCAATCTGATGACTGCGTGACGTGGTGTTTTCCTATTTGCATTGAATCTCCCTGGGTCCGTTGAGCTTCTTGTACCTCTATATCTAGATTTTTAGCAAGGCCTGGAAAATTCTCCTCTATTAATTCTTCAAATAGCTTATACATCCCTTGAGTGTTTTCTTCTTCACCTTCCGGAACCCCTATCACCCTCAGGTTTGGTTTTTTCACATAATCCTACATTTCTTGTAGGCTTATTTCTTTTCTCTTAATTTTCTGCTCAATTTCTGTGACTGACTTATTTAATTGGAAGGAGTGGTCTTTAATCTCTGTGATTCTTTCTTCTGTTTGATCTACCCTGTTCTTGAGGCTTTCCACGGTGTTTTGTAGTTCCCAGTATAAGTCCTTTATTTCCAGAAGATCGGTTTGATTTTTCTTTAATATTTCAATTTCTTTAGTGAATTTTTCTTCCAAGTCCTGGATTTTTTTTGTGGTTTCTTTGTGTTGGTTATCCATTTTTTCTTGCATATCATTCAGTTTTCTTACAATCCATGTTTGACATTCTTCTTCTGTCATTTTAATGTTCTGAGTTTGGTTAATGTCCATTGCTGGGGAGCTGTTGTTCCTCTTTGGGGGTGTGCTTTCCGTTTGAGTCTTCATACTTCCAGAGTTCTTTCGCTGGTTCCTTCCCACCTGGATCAGTTGTTCCTTCTTGCCTTTACATTTTCGTTTGGATAATGACACGCCCTGTTTAGTCTCTGAGCCAGTAGGTGGTGTTTGTGGGTGAGGTTTGACCACACCCTTTATGATGAATCAGTAGATGCAGTAAAAGGGTGTGCAGGATGACCTCCCTGTCATTAGGTGGCACTTGCAGGGAGGTGCGAGCTGCAGTGCTGTTTTTGGGTCCTGTAGCTAGCTCTTATTGCTCTAGAGATGCCCTCTTGTGCCTCGGGTGGTGGGTAGGGCCCTGGGATTTCCAGGTGTGTCCTTATTCTCCACCTCAGTGGGAGGAGTGAGTCTGGGTGGGGCTGGGCTGGGCAAGCCTGCCCTCAGGCTCCACAACTGCTGCTAGCAGGGGTCAAAGGTCTACTCCTTGTTTCTGTGCAGAGCTGCTGGGAGGGGCTGAAATGGCCCCACTCACCTGAAAGTCTGGGCTTGGGGGGTGGGGCTGTCCAAGACCTGCACTCTGGAGCAGGTCTCGCTTCCCTCCAATCTCCCCCCTCCGTGTCCTCTCCCAAGCCTCTGCCAGCAAGTAGGACCTCAGGCCGATGGATCTCCCCTGGCTGTGAGGTGGGCCGGGAGGATCCCTACCCAGGATCGTAGCCTGAGCTGGGTTCACAGCCTTCTTTTGGGAGGAGGGTTGCCGCTCTGGCATGCTGATCTGCCCCTGAAGGTGCACACTCCTCAGTAGGCTCTTTCACAGATCTCTCTTCTGTTCCCCAGGGCAGTGCTATCCTGACCTGGGTGTACGGGGTCTGGTCTGCAGGCCTATCCCCTGGGCCCTGGAGATCAATCCCTGACCCTGCCAGGGGGAGGGGTGCTGGTCTTGAATCACCTATAGCGTGACCAACCTGGATCGATTTGACTCCACCTCGGGATTTGCCCCACTCTCCTGGAGTCCCCAGGCAAGTAGCACCTGGGTGGGCTGGCGGGTGGGGAGCTCACGATCTGAGTACCCCTCAGTCTGCTGTAGGGCCCCAAAAGGAAAGGTCCCGTTCTTTGTAGATGCCTCCTGTGATGGCTAAATTGTCTTTCTGGGCACGCACGGGTAGGGAGGGGGAAGGAAAGAATTTAGCACTATGGCGTCTGCTGCTAGGCTTGGGTCTGCGCCCAGGGAGGTGCCCTGCGGGGGCTGGGAGCCCCGCACTGAGTCTGCAAGAGGCCACTGCTCACTGGCGGCAGCCGTCTCTGGGCTGGTGTTGGCAGGTCTCTCCAGCCGCTCAGGAGCCACCAGCAGTCCGAGATGCAAGGGAGGGGGAAGTTAACCGCTCCACCTACCCTTGTGGCTGGTTTCCAAGCCTCTCGGGACCTTTCTCCTTCCAGTTCTCCTCTGCAACATCTTTCTGTGGAGTCTCCTGTAGTTTCAGGCACCCTTCCTTCCAACCCTCACCCGATCTATGTTTCTCTGCTAGCTTATTTTTTTCTCTTTCTTCTGAAATTCATCTTTTTTGCAGAGACATTCTGACTGGCGGCTTTTCTCGTCCACCATCTTGGCTCCTCCAGAATTAGACTTTTGATAGGAGGAGTGTCAAGGAATTTGCCAACATAATTTAAATCCACTACACTGTCTAATAATAAGAGATAATACTTCAAAAGCACTTAAATATAGCAGGCATTCTTCTATAACCTTTACATATAGTGAGTCATTTAATCCTTTGACTGCCTTGTATTATTATATCCATTTCACATGTGAAGAAATCTAGGTGCAATAAGCTAAGTTTTTACCTAAGACCATACAGGTGATAAGAAGTGTCATCACTATTAAAGCCTAGACAATCTGGCTCTGGGCGGGGGGTGGGGGGGGTCCTATGTTCTTAACCAGTATGCTCTGTTTTCTATTGTACTATCTAGAATATAGTCTGGACCAATATATATTTGTTGAGTGAATGAATCTTTTGTATTTGGGCTTTTCTGTAATGCCATTCCTTAAGTGAATGACTTCACATGCCACTGGACATAGAATGGGAGATATGCTCCTGTACAAGTGAAGAAGGAGCAATCGTGGATTTCTAAGTAAGTGATGGATGAACCTATTCAGGGTACCTTCCATTTAGTAGCTGCCTTAGGTACCATGTTCTATTATAGTTACTCAGGAGCCTGGATATTTTCTAAATAAATACATTATGATAACAGTCTCTCTCTCTCTCTCTCTCTCTCACACACACACACACACACACCACAAATCATTGAATGAGTCTATCTATGTGTATATCTATCTTAGATGTTTTCTCCTTTCCCTAAAGTGGTTTTATTTCAATAATATTCACTTTAAAAGAACATTTAAGAGATAATATATTCTCTATGGAGATTGTTTTTTTTAGAGCTGCTTACATGATACAGTTGATTTAGAATCTAAGAAGAGCCACCTTGTGGCAAAATTTAGCATTTAACATATATTTTTAAAAGAAAAATTATAAGCAGCTCTAAAAGAAATCCATTGCATGGCAAAATAAAAGGTATTGATGTTGTACACAAGTCAGATAATATGGTTTCTGAGATTTATAGTGTTGATTTTAACATTAGCAAATATTATTCAAAGGTATTTATTGAGAATCCAAAAAGCCTAGAGTAAAAAATGCACAAGATACTACATTTGCTAATGAGTTTGTATTTAAGGTGCTGATTTCAAGGCCTCAGTTGTCTTCCAGTACTCTCAGACTCAGCACTAATTTGGGCTATACAAATGAAAACTTAAAAAGTATATTGAGTTAGATTTTTTCTTAATATTTAATTTTAATAAAGCTTAAATTATATTTCAGTATATTTACATAATATCAATTTAAATCAGGTATCAATAATCAAGAACATTAGATTTCCTTTTTGATTCAATTATTATATTGCTACCTTTGCAATTTTTCCTAATTTTCTTTCTTATACCTTGGCAATTCACTAAACTATACTTCTTTCAGTTAATTCCCAAATTTTCAAGTCTTTCATAAAACCTTCTCCATTTAATCAAATATGGTAATAAATTTGCAACTCTTAATGAGTGCTCATAATGTACACTCAGGAGTGAATAGCCAAACCATCATAGAGCTCTCTTTTTCTTTCCCCTCCTCCACTGGGACTTTGAAAACTTGGCTGGAAGTGCAGAGGTTAATTCAGCATCTTACTATCTGCCCTTCCCTTCTCTTGCCCTGTCTCATTTCCTTCATTCCTGGTCTCTAAATTTCATCTGACATGAGTGCCTGTCTGGTAATGGTGTGGTCAGGATAGGTGGTAATGGTGTAGGTATTGGCATGGAAATATAGCAAGGACATCTGGAATCTAAATATCATAGGTTGGGGGACAAGAAGCAGGGATGAGTTGGAATAAGAGAGGAGAGAAAGGGAAAACATTGGGCCATGCCATTACTGCTCACTAGCAAAACCCTCTCTCTCTGGCTGCTTCTTCGTTTCTTATTTCTCAGCACATTTCTTCCTCTCAAACCTCTTCTTCTCATTCAGCCTCCAGTTTTGATTATTTTCCTTTAATCAGCTATCAGTTTACAGATCATTGTTAGAACAGTGGTTCTCAAACTTTGGATCTCAGTACAACTTTAGGCTCTTTAAAATTATTGAGAGAACCCCATAGAGCTTTTGCTTTATGAGTTACACAGTCTTGTGCTGGAGCTGACTTTGTACTGGTTCACAAGAGCTGCTTGTTAAAATTTCAAGAATTTTGTTAGATGGTTGTTTAACAATGGGCTCACAAATTACATTCTATAAACTTGTAATTAAATAAATTCTATTAATACAAATATAATAAATACTCAAAACTAATTACTGCCTAATTATTTTACTATTCTCTATATTTTTGCTACCATTTGCATCCATTAGATTTATATGGTAGAAATATTATATAATGGTATGCTATTGCACAGGTCTTATAGACAACATGTAGTGGCTTAAAATGGACCTGTGGTGGTAGTATTTACAATTGGCAAATACTTCGTATCAGGGATTGATTTATTGTTTTGTCGATTGTCTAGACTTAAGAAAATTAGAAAAATAAAATAAAACAGATTAAACTTAAGTGTTTTGTGTCAGCAATGAAGCTGTAAATTTTAGTTTAATGAATGCAATTTATACAAGATTGAGAAATGGTGTAACTAATAGTAGACCACATATCAGATTTAATGACAATAAAGATGTTGAGAAAAAAGTTAGTGGATTGGGATGAAATTTTATTTATTAAGTCTTAGTGGAATTGCAAAAATAGTTTGGCTAGAGATTCAAGAGTTAGGCAAAAATCAATGAAAGAATTCTATGAAAATCAATTAGCTATGTGGAATTTACAATATAAAGCATACATATTTTATTATCATTTGTAAATTTTGTGTTATATATTCTTCATATCAGTGAAACATAATAAACTAATATATGTGTATATATACACATTTTTTTTTCGTAGAGTGCTGGTTGTTATATATTTACTAGCATAGCACTTTTTGTATATATTGCTATTTACTATATTAGAAATGAAAGCTGAAAAATTCTAAAAATATTTATTAATGTATTAAAAATGATAATAATAAGCTCATTACTTGCAAACATGAATCACATTTTTTGAGAAAAATTCTGTATTTTATAGAAAACAGTGGGAATATTGGCATTGTTTTACATTTTGAAAATCTCGTTAATATTTGTCTTAATAGAAGACACCCAAATTCTCTCATACGCTTCTGCATTTAATTTGTTTTATATACATGTGTATATATATGTTGTGTTGGTTGAAGTTTATAAAGTAAATCCAAATACAGATATGTAATTAGAAAAAGCAGGAGTATTTTAATAGTCTTTCAGATAATTTTGAATATTTTTTGATGCCACTCCAAAGCTCAAGTGGTAGTTTTTTAAAAGTCAGTCGTGATGTAGAATCTGAAGCTATATTAGTGAACTTTTCATTTTCTGGTACATTGGAATCCTTTATCTACCTTGAACTTTAAATCATCTTCCCTGTATGTAGGTTTAGTGAAACATTTTGTAGAATTCAACTTTAATTTATGTATTGTTTTGTTGAGTATTTTTTAATAGTATATTTTTAGTGGTTGCTCTTAGTATTGTATTATTTATACATAATTTACCATAGTCTCTTTCCAGTTTGAAACTGTATCTCCTTTTACATCCCTTTATCGTCTTCTGTTTATAATGATCTTAAATATTTCTTCTACATATATTTATAACCATCTCAGTGTTTTTGTTTTTGATTCAGCCATTAAATATAATTTATAAAGCTCAACAGAAGAAAGAAGGGTATTGTATTTACTTTTTTTCTTTATTTCCTTTATTGTTTCTTTTTGCTTACTATAGTCTTTCTTTTTTCCTGATGTTCCAAATCCCCTTTAAAAAAATCATTTTCTTTCTGTTTAGAGAACTTCCTTTAGCCATTCTTTTAGGGTAAGTCTACTGGATATAAATTCTCTTAATTTTCCTTTATTTGAGAATGTCTTGATTTCTTTTTTATCCCTGAAGAATATTTTCACCGGGTAAAGAATTCTAGGTTGATAATGCTTTTCTTTTATCACTTGAAAAATATTGTGCCACTTCCTTTGAGTGTCCATGGTTTCTGATGAAAAATCTGATGCCATTTGAATTTTTTTCCTTTATAGGTACAGTGTTGCTTTTCTGCTGGCCGCTTTCAAGATTTTTTCTTTGTCATTAGTTTTCAAAATTTAAATATGATTTTTTGTCATGTAAGTTTCTTTGGGTTTATTCTGTTTGGGATTTGTTCAGCTTCTTAAATCTATAGCTATATCTCTTGTCAAATTTGGGAAATTTTTAGTCATTGTTTCTTCGTGAACTTTTTAAACACTGCCCTCTCCTTCTGTGACTCCAATGACATAAGTTATATTTTTCGCTTTGTCCCATAGGTTCTTGAGGCTCTGTTCATTCTTTTTCTAGCCTATTGTCTTTCTGTTACTCAGATTGGGTAATTTTTGTTTTCCAGTTCATTGATTCTTTCTTCTGTCTCCCCCATTCTGCCTTTGATATCCACTGAGCTTTTATTAATAATTTTAATTATTGTGTTTTTCTTTTCTAAAGTTTTCATTTGGCTCTTCTTTATATCTTCTATTTCCTTACTGACACTTTCTGTTTTTTTGCTGAGCCTCCCTGTTTTTCACTTGTTTCAGATGTGTTTATAATTGCTCATTTAAGCATTTTTATCATGGATTATTTAGAAATTTTTATTAGATAATGCTAACATCCCTGCATCTTGGTATCGGCATCTATTTATTGTCTCTTTTCATTCTGTTTTAAGATCTTCCTGGTATGACAAGTAATTTTTAATGGAAACCTGACTTTTTTGACACTTCTCTGGCAGGGAAAATGGTGGGTGAGTGGGATTGTATTATTACTGCCCAGTAAGAACAGAAGCCTAGCTTCCTCAGTCAGCCTCCATTGACACATGGGCATGCTCTTCATTATTTCTGGGTGGGGGTGGAAGTTCTGGCTTCTCATGTGATCTCCATTGACACCACAGTGGGGTAGCCTCATTACAGATGGGCAATGGTGAACACTCTAACTACTCACTAAGCTTCATCTCATTCCAACCCAGTGCCTCTTTACTGCTAACTGGGGAATGAAAATCTCAGCTCCCTAATTGGCCTCCACTGACACCACCCCAGTGGGGGAGTTGGGGTACTTTGTTGTAGCCTCGTAAGCATGAAAGTCTAGGCTCTTCACTCAGCTTTTGCTGGCTTGGGTGGAGGGGGTAGGTCACAGTTTTTTTTCTGTGGTGTTTGGCCGGAGTAGAACTGTTAATGTGTACAATTTTTCAGTCTTGTTAGGATGCTCTTCTCTTGGATATTTAACTAGAAAGAGAAAGCTTTTCTTGGGAGTTTTCTTGGCCTGTGTCTGTTGGCATTTTGGGTTGCCAGCTTCTTCAACTTCAAATCTGGTATTGTTAAAAGAAAAACTTTAAGCAAATTAAATATATCTGAGCTTATTTGAGCAAGAAACAATTAAGGAATCAGGCAGTACTCAAACCCAGAAGAGGTTCAGAGAGCTCCAACCAGGAGTTGTGGATAGCCAAGATTTTTTTATAGGCCAAACACAGAAGAAAGGTATAGAAATCCTCTATTAGCTACAGCTAGGTATCTGCCTTCTTTGGGCATGGTATGATGAGGCATATGCCTTGTTTGGGCATGGTCTGCTCAGTTGGCTGCCTGTGATTGGCTGAAACTTGGCTGTTAATTTTACTCCTAAGTTAGGTTTAAGTTTGTTTAGATACTAAGTTAGGTTGCAGTTCATTATGTAGGCACTTATAGTATGGGAACAGCCTCAGGATAACAGCTTCATACTAATTTTTTTACAAAAATATTAATTTTAGTTATTTTATTAAGGGTGTACAGTGTTTTTGTTACATGGATACCTTGTATAATGCTTAAGTCAGGGCTTTTTGTATGCCCATCACCAGGATATTGTTCATTGTACCCAAAAGATAAATGTTTATCCCACACCCACCAACCCTCCACCTTTTATAGTTTCTCATATCCTTTGTATTGCTTCGTGCCCATGTGTACCTATCATTTAGCTCCCACTAATTAGTGAGAATGTATGGTGTTTGGTTTCCCATTGCTGAGATAGTTCACTTAGGATAATGGTCTCCAGTTCCATCCAAGTGTCTGCAAACAACATTATTTCATTCCTTTTCCTGGCTGAGTAGTACTCCATGGTAGGGGTGTGTGTGTGTTTGTGTGTGTGTCTATATATATATATGATTGAATATATATATATATATTTATATATATATAATAATATATATATAAACACATTTTTTTATTTACTCATGAATTTATGGGCACTTAGGTTGATTCCACATATTTACAATTGTGGAATAATTGCAATAAACATTCAAGTACAGGGTTTTTTTCTGTTTTTTTTGATAGAAGGACTTCATTTCCTTTGGGTAGATACCCAGAAGTGGGATTGCTGTATCAAATAGTAGGTCTATATTTACTTCTTTGAGGAACTTCCGTACTATTTTCCATAATGGTTGTACTACTTTACAGTTCCACCAACAGTGCATGAGCATTCCTGTCTCTATGTATCTATGCCAGCATCTATTTTTTTTTGACTTTTTAATAATGGTCATTCTGTTAGGGGCAAGGTAGTACTTCATTGTAGTGGCTGGGTAATTTCCTCTCCACTGATGTGGCCATCGCAGGAGATTGTTTTGCCTGGGTCTCCCCACATTTGTGGCAGTGGATGTTTGGGGAGGCTGTCTAGTCAGTGGCTGCATGTGTCAGGGCTATGGGTGTTCTCTCTATCTAGGTCTAGGTGTAATGGTGGTTTGTGGCAGGGGGTGGCTTGTGGCTAGTGGGTTTGTAGTAGAAAGTTGGACCTCAGCCGTGACCTGGCGTGGTGCTCTGGGGGTGTGGCCCAACAACCAGCATGCAGGGCTGGCAGACTTTTTCTGCTGGTCAGTGCTCGAGGCTGTGGGGGCATGGCATGTGGGTCTGTAGGGGTGTGACCTGCAACTTGGCCCACAGGGTGGGATGACATGGCCTGTTGGTAACACAGGGTCCGAAGGGCATGGAACTTCATGTGATGGGTAGGGTGGGGAGGCTTGTTCTTCTAGTTGGTGTGTGGGTCTGCAGGGGTGTGGGTCTTGGTGCAGCAGCACACAGGGGCAGGGGGCTTGTTCCACTGGTCTAAGCATGGAGCCATGGGTGCTGGGCTGCTGGTAGTTACGGCTCTCTCTTCACACAGGTCTTGCTGAGGCTGCTACCATGGGACATCTCAAGTTTCATTTGAGTTCCCTGGTTGGCGAAGGGGGGTGGGGGGAAAGGCCTGGTGCCCAGTTACAGATGTGTGAGAGCACTGCTCTCCCTGCTCCCTCCCTGTCCTGGCAAGGGGTGTTGTTGGGGCAGTTTCAGTGAAGCTGATCCCTGTGTAGACTGGTAGCTACAGACCTGAGAGCTCAGAGCAGTGTCAGTTGTGGTAACCCTGGAACCGAGGCTAGTGGGTCCCTGCTGAGCCTGCTATCCCATGCAACTTTACTATTCAGTTTCCAAGCAGTTCCCTGGTAAGTACAGAGGCCCACAGTGGTGGTGGGGCTCCCACTCAGCTCGAGTGGCAGTCACCATATGGGGAGCGTGGGACCCCAGGCTCTCCTTTTTTTAAAAAAAATTTTTTTATTATTATTTTTTGAGACAGAGTCTCACTTTGTCACCCAGGCTAGAATACCATGGCATCAGCCTAACTTACAGCAACCTCAAACTCCTGGGCTCAAGCAATCCTCCTGCCTCAACCTCTTGAGTAGCTGGGACTATAGACACGCACCACCATGCCCGGCTAATTTTTTCCAATTTTAGTAGAAACGGGGTCTTACTCTTGCTCAGGCTGGTCTTGAACTCCTCACCTCAAGCGACCCTCCACCTCTGCTTCCCTGAGTGCTAGGATTACAAGTGTGAGCCACTGTGCTCAGCCTCTGGGGCTCTCTCCTTTATCACTTCCTCATGTGTAGGCATCTTTCCCAGGTACCTTTTGATCTTGGCACATGGAACTCCTCATCCCTGTCTCCTTTACTCTGAGTGCCTCCCTTTGGTTCTCTGATGATTTACAATGCTCTCTGCAAGAGGATCCATCTGCAGAGGAGCATCTACTTGTAGTTTTTGGTCCTCTCCTAGAAAATGTGTGTGTGGATTGCTTCTAGTCTGCCTTCTTGGCCCTTCCCCTCCTGCTAATTTTATCAATAGCCCCCTTTTGGTTAGCCTCTCAATCTTGAGAGATTTACCAAAACTTTGGGTATTGATACCACTCTCTGTCACCATAATAATGGATTTATTTGGTTTTAGTATGGAATTTACAGGTTGCTAGATCAGGTTAAGTGATTCTTTTTGTTCTCTTTGTGTTTTTATTGCTCTAACTGGAGTGAGAATTTGATGCACAGTGGATGGCTGCATACATGCATTTAAGACTCTAAAGAAAATGCAGTGTAACAGGAAGACCACTATGATGAATATCAGGAAGATAATAGTAATACTCCTTAATAGGAGCCTTCATGAACCAAACCAATTAAAATCAAATAAATGAAAAAAGAGCTAGAACAGGAATCTAGTTATTTTAACTAAGTTGATTATTTGTTGATTTCTTGTAACTGAGCTTCTGTCCTATTGGCACATTTATCCAAATGCAGCTAGAGACCTTACCTATCACATACACTCCTTCCCCCTATGCCCATATTCAGCCAATAGGTAGTCCAAAGCAATCCTGTTATCTAAAACAACGTTAGCTTGAGAATTTTAAAAAGTTTTTGGGGCGACTATAATCTTTGCAGGAGAGTCAGCTATAGCAGCTAATGTTTGAGACAGATTTTTAATCATAACCTTATTTACATTTATGCCAACCCAAAGATGGAACATTTCACCAAAAGAAGCCCATTTAGAGAGATTTATATCTGCTGGCAAATTCCTCTTTATTCTATAGTGCAAATTAAATGGTATTGATCAATGTTCAGTTTTTAATTGGTTATGGAGTGACGGTGATAGTATTAGAATCTCTAAGCCACATTGGCCTCTAATTTTTCATTTATTGAGATATGGAGTTGCCCATGCATTTGGTAGGATCATTAAATCCTCCACAGATAAAAATATATGCTGGAGGGGCACAAAAAACAGGTCTCTGTGGTATGCCTTGTGAGTTAGAAATCACCAGTAGGGAAACACTAGTAATACTTATCCAAGGCTCCATTATTGAATCATTGCATGATGGGAGGCAACTGACAATTAAGAAATTAGGGTTATACATTTGTCTACAAGCTGTTGAATTATGTTTTTTTTCTTTTGAGACAGAATCTCACTGTGTTGCCTGGGCTAGAGTGCCGCGGCGTCAGCCTAGCTCACAGCAACCTCAAACTCCTGGGCTCAAGCGATCCTTCTGCCTCAGCCTCCCGAGTAGCTGGGACTACAGGCATGTGCCACCATGCCTGGCTAGTTTTTTGTATATATTTTTAGTTGTCCGATTAATTTCTTTCTATTTTTAGTAGAGATGGGGTATCGCTCTTGCTCAGGCTGGTTTCGAACTCCTGAGCTCAAACAATCGGCCCACCTCGGCCTCCCAGAGTGCTAGGATTACAGGCGTGAGCCACTGCGCCCGGCCTGAATTATCTTTACTTTGGTTTTCTTATTCAACTTCTGGCATAATTTAACTGCAAAACGCTCCTATAGGTTTGTTTACTGTTAGATTTAAACATGGAATCCGAAAATGTGAATCTAAATTCCTAACCTTATAGAAATGATGAGATTTGTAATTCGAACAAATATTCACACTGAGAATATCAGTTAAATTTGTTACAGGGTAAACTTGAGGATCTCTAAGATCATATGAGGACTTGGGTTTAACATATCATATCCAGCATTCAGTGAAGTTCTCTGCAGAAGTTATTTATTGTGAAATCTTAATTATTACATTATCTTGCCATATATAAGCTGAAACACAGGAAAACGTAGAAAAGGGACAAAGTTTTCATGATGACAGAGGAGAGAAATCTTGATCCATAATCTTGGGAAAACTGTCCACATTTAGGAGTTCTCTGCTTCTAAGGAGAAACCTCCCTGATAAGTTTTACTTTGAAGTCTCCTACAGGTACAGAGCTCCACGAGTCTGGAGGGGCTCTCTTGAGCTGAGAGAGATGGATCCACGACTCGAGGTCCTAAAGTTTTGCTGCAGGTGTGGCTAGTGGGAAGAAGTTGGTATGGTCGCTCTAATGGGGTTTAAGAGCAGTCTCTTTCTGGTGTCATTTCCAAAAGACTTAATCTGTGGGTTCTAGATCATGAAAGGTCTGGCTGTCCTCAGTTGGTGGATCAAGAAAAGCTTCTTTTACTTGGTGAAAATATACTTTTGGCATAACAGTAATCATTGTTTCTTATTACATTTAGGCATTACAAAATGTATTTTGACAGTGATAAATCTGGAGAAAAGCTATGGTTTTTCTATATTTTATTTTTATAGCAGATGTATTGTTTTAAGGAAATATTTTAAAAAGCTGGAGTTTCTACCTGTCAATATAAAATTTTGCCAAGAAAAAGATAAATGACAACATTAAAACTTCACAATCATACTGTAACCCTTGATTGTATTTCCTGAAGTTGTTTGGGCTGAATAAATTGTTTGAGTCGTAATGAGTTTTAAAAGAAATGAAGAGAATGGAGGAATTGGAAAATGAAGTGTAGCCATTAATTGAAAAGAGACTATGATTGTTTCTTTCCAATCTAAATCAAATTATGACAGTGGTTTCAGGCAATTGGAAAGAGGAATTATTCTCTGGAAATAATGACCTCATTATATAACCAAAAAATACAAATTAAAAATTAACTTTAGTTGTCTTTCTGCTGAAATAAATGATTTACAAGTGAAAATATTTTTATTGTTTACTTGCAGAATTCATTTTTTCCCCTCAAAATAATATGAGCATTAGAAGAAAGGTGTCTGATTCTTTACTAGAGTTTTCATTTGGGCTGTCGTAAGATGTAAACTACCTATGCGAAGGAAGTTTCACAGTATGTATATTTCACTATGTATATATAATATATATATAATATTTACCCCAATATAAATATATATGGGTTAAAAATGTTTATGATTTTAATGAGTTTATTTTCATAGAAGTTTCAAAAAATTAGTTTTTAAATTTACAAGTTAAAATGAATATTATTTAAGTTTTTAGGAATATAATCTATATTTCCATATTATATATACTAATACAAACATAATCTCAGTACATTAAAAGATACAATATTGGACATAGAATGTCCCAAATTTTGATGCTTATAAAGGAAGCACATGCCATCATCATGTGCCATCTGGAAGAAGAAATACTTTCAAGTATATATTTTTTAGCTTTTAGGGAAAATAATCTCTTAAACTCCAAGTCAGTGGACTTTTTAATAATGTGAAATAGTACCCATTTATAACCTCAAGAACAAATACTAATTGTCCAAATCCAAATGTTAGAAATAATTCCTAAAGCCTTCAATCACTTTCCTTTTCCCATTTACCAGTACATGGACCATGCAAATCATTACTCAGGCATAGCTTTTCAACTTTTGGAGTCTTATATTGATTATGACTTATACATTTTGGAAACTGAGAAATTTGGTACAATAATATAGCAATACTTGTCTGCCTATTGCTCCATCTATCTAGTTAAAATATCCATTGATCTATTCTATCTGCCAGTCTAGCCATCCATCTCTCACCAGTCTACCTACAGCACATACACTGTGCATGTGACTCTTCCTTCTACTGAACATTTATTAATACTATCTTCTTCTGCATATATATGTGTACAATGTCAGCTATGCTTCTTTCCTATTTTTGTATAACGTTGAATAGATTGAACTTTTAGAATAGAGGCATTTGAGATAAATGCTCAGCGAATCACATCAAGTCAGTTCATCCTTGGATTGTGGTAATTGTTTGAAAATTCTTTCTTATTTTGAACCAAAACTTCAAATTCTACTCTATGGGCCTTCCCTATTCTACTGACAAGCAGCAAACCTTGTCTTTCCTGAAACACCAATCTCATTTCATAGCCCTACTCTTCCTTTCTCTTTTTATCTTCAACCCAATCCTTTCTATGGGCTTTCACACTCCGCTTTGGGGCTTTGTTTTAGATACATATCTTTGAACAAAAAGTTTTTGTGTGTGCAAATATACATATGTACTCCCTCTCCCTGGTTACCCCCCTCACCCTGTTTTCTGATTGTTAATCTTATTCTCCACAAGTCTTAGTTGCAAACATTTCCTAAAGCTGTCACATATGTTCATAGCCATGTGCAGGGTGGGGGTAATAAAATAAATTTGAGATGCTAAACCAGTGTGATTAAAACAACCTTATTGGTCTAATTCTGATTCCTTCTGTATGCTACCCTCAAAGATAAATCTCTGAAAATAGCCTTGCTCAAATCAATTTCTCAAAACCTTCACTAGCTCCACAGTGTTTAAAGAATGAAGCACAAATGCTATATCAAGGTGTTATGGACCCTTTAATCCATCTTGCTAACTTTATCTACTGCTAGTTTTTCGTCATAAACTTTGGCAGAATAAATCTGCTCATTATTCCCTGTTGAGCAAGGTATTGTAAAAGGGCCATGGTGCCTGTGTTTAATTTTTGCTCTGCCATCTTTTCGCTGTGTACCTTGTATAATTTAGTTAAATTTATCCAATTTAACAAAAAAATTTATGCTTTATTAAAAAAGGACTAATAATAGTATCTACCCTATATAGTTATTATGAGGAGCAAAATGGTAATGTATGTAAAAACACAGAGAACTGTGCATGACACATGTTAAGAATTCAATGTATATTAGCAAAAAATGGCAGGTGTGCTTCACTGAGTTTATTTTCACATACCATTCGTTTGTCCTATAAAATCATGACTTGTTTTCTCTCTCTGTTTAAGCCCTCCCTCCCTTTAAGACACGTTTCATATAGACTGTAATCTTTTTCATCCTTCAGTAACATCCTCCCTTCTGACTTTTCTGTGTCATTGATGCAGTGTTTAGGTAGGGTGATCATGTTATTTATCGTTCAAGCTGGGACTCCTGGTATTGAAAGCGAGTGCTCTTGATTATTACATTGGGACAGCAGGCATAAATTGGGTGTGACCTGGGCAAAGAGACAGATGGTTACTCTGTGTATAGTGAAGCCTTAAGTTATCAAATCTCTTATTATCAAAGCAAAGCAAACTTTATATTTGTATGCAAATTGTTATGGCAAAACTCCCATCAACTTAATTGTCAGGAAATGAGGTTCATCAAAATGAACCTGAGCTGTTTCTGGCTATTCCCAGAGTACTGGTTCTCATCTATTCAGGTACAAACCCCTCAGTTTCTTCCGTTTGGGCTTCTTCATTTAATACGCAGGCTTCTGCCTTTGCGACCTCTGAGTCTTATGAGACAGCCATTACACCTGGTGCTGCTGCATTGCCCAACTCCAATCCTCTCGCTTCTGTCATTCCTTCCCAAAATGCATACACCCACGCCTTTCTTAATTATCCACAACACAAATGAGACCATTATGATTTTTGTTTAGGCTTTACTGAAGCATTACGGATAAAAGGAGAGGGGTTTATAGAAGAGAATTCCTAACAACCACTGCCCCAAATTACGCCCATGCTTATGGTTACATACAGGCTTATTCCTTGCCTTTCTTTCAGCCTGTCTCTGAACAGGAACAGTTCAAACTATACCATTTGAACCGCTCCACAATTCTCAGACCTTTTCATGTATCAAATGCTCCTGTGCAGAAAAGACAAGTTTCTTCTATATTCACATTCTCCACCCCCACCCTCTGGTTTAACCCCTTTCAGAATGATTTATATTAGGAAAAAAAGCTCCTTTCTGGGGAAACTCTACCCCATTCCCTAAGGATGTGGTCTGGTTCTATGGCCTTGATAATATAATCATAAGAGCCTGACATCACTATATTTTCCTAGAACTGGGCATTTAGCTTTATTCATCATCGCCTTGTTACAAGTATCTGCTACTTTATTATGTTATTTATCTTTTCATAAATATGGTCTATATCCTCAACTAGATTATGTGCCTTTGGGAGCAGGTATTCTTTTCTTAGCAAGTTCCTGACACAGAGGCTGTGTTCTGTTGTTGAGTGTGAGGTGGTAAGGTGATACAAAACACTCAGCTTGTGAAATAGCTATTCCTTCCTCAAGTATTCTCCCTTCATTTTTAGACAGCAGTTCACATGTAGAACAACTTGCCATGAACCCCTGGGTTCCCTTGCCAATGCCATGTAGCTTACTGATCCACTCAGTGCATTATCCTTCTGGCCCATGCTGCTTATGTTGTAACATAGGTTCCCTCCTGGGACAAGCTGGTCTTATATTCGTGGCCTCCAGCATAGGGCAGCCCAAACTTTAGTGAAAGGAGAGCTTGATTGGGAAGTGAAATCCACAAGAGCTACTTGTCACAAAATCACCGTGACTGATGCTAGGCTTACCATGATGATTTGTGTCAGGAAATCTCCCCCATTCTTCCAGCATTATCTTTCTCTGAAAATATCTGTCACTAGAACTTCAGTGGCCTATTCTGGCAACTCCTCAATTGTCTAATACAAAAATAATTTTCTCAAGTATAGATTTTCCTCTTTCAATTCTAATAGTTTTCACTTAATAATGTCTTTGCCAACCAACACTTTCTGTGTGTGCCCCCATGTTTTGTGTCAAACATGACACAAAACAAGAAAGGTCTTACTCTTTTATGAGTGCAGTGTTTCCTTCTATCATTCATGCTGACCTGGTGTCAGCAACTGTTTTACCAGACACCATCATCAGTGCTTACGGTTAACCACAGAGATGTATTATCAGACAAAGGAGAGGAGACAGAAAATGATGAAAGAGTCAAGAAAGGTATTCCTAAATGAAAAATTTTACTATTTATTATAATTTAATAGCTTTTAAAAGGTAGATGCCCATTTTATTTAGATATATTGAAATCTTCCACACAATAACATCTATTATTTTTTATAATTTCACTGACTGCTATATAATTTTAATGCTTTGCATTTTTGCTGGGCATTATAGTTTCTGTTTTTTTAAACAAGTTATTAAATTATATCTTAATCTTTGGTGATAGATCAATATTATTTATATTATACTTTATTAAGAAAATTTTATTAGAAAAATATGAAATTTGATTTGAGAGACTTTTACATTCATATTTGTTGGGGATAATTGGAATAAGTATTACCTATTTTCCCCAAGGAGGAAGGCAGGTGGAAGTCTAAATATTATCTTCATTCCACGTAAAGCTACTATTTCAGAATGTGGCCAATGTTTGCAGACAAACATGTTTCTTAATACTGAATTTTGGAATTAGACAAATTTTCTCACCAAATCATAGCTGTCTGGAATGAGGAAGCCTTCCTTCAGCCTATACAAACACATTCTAAAGCAAGGGGCAGAAATCTAAGGCTGGAACTGAACGGACAGCTCACTTGTTGTTGGCAGGGCCTTCCTAAGAGATTGGAAAGAGCAAACAGGGTTTTGCATACCCATTTCTCCTTCCGGAATCATCTGTCATGTAAGTCACTCAAGTAATCAATTAATGAGGGGGTGGAGAGAGACCAGGAATGTTGTACTAGTGGGATACCCTTTGCATTAAAGGAAATATCAGGAGTAGGAAGTAAACATCTGTTTCCACTACAATTTCCTAGGTTTTTGCTCTCTTAATCCATTGGGTTTGACTGCTAGGTCTTTGGTCAACCAAAGGGAAGGCCATACCACCAGGACAGGGGAGCAGCAACCTCTCAGGATGACCCTTCCCCCACTTCTTTGAGGCTGCTCTGCAAATACTAATCATTGCTCCTTTGAGTACCCACTGGGAACACTGGTAGACCCTCTAGATTTTGCACACAGAAGGCTCTAAAATAGGTCATAGCAATGCACAATAAAATTAACTCCTCCAAGGCTACCGTGTACTCAAGGCTGAATGAAGTTTACTTATATGCTACTTTACATCCCCAATATGTCTGGCACATATCCAAAATGGCTTGTCAGAAGTTCTTCAAAGAGAGCAAATTATAGATCATAAAATACAATTCCCTTCCTATTATCAAATTCCCAGGGAGAAGTTAAAGTTTTAAACTTAATTCCCCTTTCAAGTTGTATTTACCAGGTCCTCGTAGGAAGCAGATGGCACATTCACACTGGGCCATTGAGAAGATTTTAATAAAGGGACTGTTTATACTGGTGTAGACACAGTGTAGGGAAACCAAAAAGGATGGGCTACACTCTGGGGTTCTCAACAGACTGTGCTTGTCATCACTGTAGGCCTGAAGAGGCACAGGGAGGGAGAGACTCACAATCTGAACAAAGCAATTGGATGGGGAGGGATACCACAAACTCATGGTAACCCAGCAAATAAGGAACTAAAGGAAAAATACCCTGACCTATTATACTTTTCCTCCTGTCCTATTGGCACTTTCCACTGGCTGGATCCAGGGAGAAGTCAGATGGAAGGGAGACTGTGCAGCCTCTGGGGTACAAAGCAGGTTAGACAGTGGATCCGGAGGAGCAAGCAGGAAAAAAAAAAAAAAAGAATAAAAAAACAGGTCATAAATTCAAGTTTAAGGAAAAGCGTGAAGAAAATAAAGTCCAAAATCAAATTCTCTTGCCCTTGTGTAGTAAAATGCTTAAAAAAATTCATTCTTTTTACCTTAATATTCTGCTCAGTCTCAGCTAGAGGGGTTCTGAGTGCTTGGTAGAGTTGGATTCCTTTTAAGAGCTGCAGCTTGATTTGTCTCTTACTGAAATGGCTGTAGATCCTTCAGGGCCTCAGAAGTTGTATTAGTTTAATGCCAAACGATTTGTAAGCTACACTTTTTTTTTTTTTTTTTTTTTGAGACAGAGTCTCGCTTTGTTGCCCCGGCTAGAGTGAGTGCTGTGGCGTCAGCCTAGCTCACGGCAACCTCAAACTCCTGGGGCAAGCGATCCTTCTGCCTCAGCCTCCCGAGTAGCTGGGACTACAGGCATGCGCTACCATGCCCGGCTAATTTTTTCGTCCAGATCATTTCTTTCTATTTTTTAGTAGAGACGGGGTCTCGCTCTTGCTCAGGCTGGTCTCGAACTCCTGAGCTCAAACAATCTGCCCGCCTTGGCCTCCCAGAGTGCTAGGATTACAGGTGTGAGCCACCGCGCCCGGCCTATAAGCTACACTTTTAAAGAGTCCAAATGATAAATAGGACACACTAGACGAACATAGCTCTAGGCCCACACCCAACAAATTTTGAAATGAGCCAGTCTCCAGTCCCTAGAACAACAGTTAGACAAGGCAAATAATGTTCCTAGAATCTAGTCTTATCAACTATCGTTGCCAAAGACTACAGTATAGGCTCAATGATATCTGAGTGAAAGAGCTCAGACTGAGAAAATAGTCTTGGTTTAGCCTTTTATAATGCTCTAATGATTTTATTATGCTATAATTCATAAACTCATGTGGGAGAAATCAGCAAAAGTTTAGTTTTGGCGCTATATATATGGGGGAAGACTCATTGTGTGAGCTTTCTTCTTTCCCAGGTTATGGCAATTGAGATACTGCTGCTGTTTTTCAAAGTTTAGAATTCTTTTTTTTTTTTTGGAGACAGTGTCTCTCGCTTTGTTGTCCCAGCTAGAGTACAATGGCATCATCATAGCTCACTGCAACCTCCAACTCCTAGGCTCAAGTGATCCTCTTGCCTCAGCCTCCTGAGTAGCTGGGACAACAGGCATGTGCCACCTTGCCCAGCTAATTTTTCTATTTTTTTGTAGAGATGGCATCTTGCTCTTGCTCAGGCTGGCCTTGAACTCCTGAGCTCAAGCAACCCTCCCAGAGTGCTAAGATTACAGGCATGAGCCACCATGCCTGGCCTTAGAAATTCTTAATGGTGGAAGCTCCAGACAGCAAATCTTATTTGAAGAGACCCTCTCTCATACCTTACTTGAAGCCTCTTATTTCTACATTTCTCCTTTGTACTGTCCATCTGTGCCTGATGTTGTTAATATAATCCTAGAACTTTACAAGTACAGTATAGCACATATAAAATTAAGGTGCAGCATGTGCTAAATCCTTTAAACATAACATCAGCAAATGATGTTGTGCCTCCTAATGTTTAATAGGCCTATGTGTAAAAAGACTTTCCCACATTTGAATCTTTGCCTCAGCCATATCTTCCTAGGAAGCCACACCTGTGTGGTCCAAGGTCAAGCAGTAGTATCCTGCGTCTTGAGCCTGTCCAATTCTGCTATATGAAGCTTACGACCCTACATTCCTTATGGCTTTCATCTGGTTTAGTCCTGGTGTATGTGGCACTGCCCTTGAAGAAAGAGCTGCCGTAATCTGTGGTTATCACCGAATGAAAAAATACCATGAAGCCTAAGGCTTAAAGCCTTTCAAACCAGAGTAAAACAAAAAAACAAAAACAATTGCAAACTTCTAGATAGACTGCTATAAATTTCTATACATGATCAAAGTCAAAACTGAAGCCATATTTCTTAGCTGCCCTGGAAGAGCCTCAGTTACCACTGGTGTATGTCAGTCCCCAAAATTTCAATTCTCATTTCTCTTACAAGGACCCTCACCCCATGTATCAGATATTTCCTTTCTGAGAAATGAATGTCGGCCTCTTTACCCACCATAGGGTAAATCTTATGTCTTGATATGGAGCAGTAAAAAGCATAATCTTTTGAAGACAGTTTGGCTCCTAAAAGAAAGGAGAGAGGAAGGAGGTAGGTAATATATGCCCAGTTTCTCCTGTGGCAGCCATGAAAATGCACTGCTTACATCTTCTATAGCACCGAGATAATGGACTGACCACCCAATTTCTGCCCTTCTGGATCCAGCTCTGAAGCCATGCTACCTGTGTGCTACTCCCAGTGAGTGACCTAGTACTACCTGGGGACTGGTGCTGGCCTATTCCTGCAGACTCCTTAAATGGCAACCTTGTCTTGAGTCTCACATTGGCTTTGCCAAACCTCTCTTTCTATAGCACTGCAATCTGAGACTCTTATTAGCCAATTCTACTCAACAAGTGTCAGTCCTTTGTCACATTATGAAGGTTCTTTCTCTCCTTTCCTGGCTCCCTTCCCTTCATCCTTCATAGGCATTTCCCCTAATGAACGTCTTGTATGTCTAATCCAATCTTGTATCTGTTTCTCGTTGTGTTTCTTACACACCTTCCAAACTCATCCAATTGTTGGGTAACTCTGCTCATCTCTGCTGGGACTGAGTGAGGAGAGGGAGAGAGACAAGAGTGTGAAGCCCTTAAGTGTTCTACCATGTGGAAGATAACATCAGAATTGGGAAATAGTCTGTCCTTCCTATGGTTTCATTAGGAGAAAGTTGGGAAGTTAGAGTATACATATCTGATCTTTTGTCTACTTCAAATGTATCTACATTGAAATACTTCTTAATAGAGTTGCCAGGAGCAAAATATTGAGCAGGCCCTTGATATAGTCCACATAGCTTTTTCTCAGTCATGAGAAAATACATATGATTAATTTAAGCAATTGAATAAAAATCAAATAGTTAATTGTTGAGTTTTTTAATTTCAATTTTCAAATAATTGCTGCTGCATCTTACAAATGTTATGACCTCCTGATTCTTTCCTTTTAGTGCATTTCTATTTATTTGGTTAAATTGTCAGCATCCATTCAGTTCCCCACCCTAGACATTTTGATTCATCTCTTTCCTTCATGGTCCATAACTGATCAATCATCAAGTCCTTTAGAATGTGTTACTCAAAGATATCCAGGATCTCTTCCCTCTTTTCCATTATTCCTGGTACTGCTCTCATCATTTCACTTGACCTTCAGATTTTCTACCTTCAGTCTCTTCATTATTTCAAACAATGCTTTTTCTAATGTATAATTCAAATTATTTTACTCTCCTGCTTAGAAATTACTTCCCATTACCTATAAGCTGAAGTTATTAATAAAACTCTTTATCATGATGCAAAAGGCCTTCATATTCTGACTCTAGTATCTCTTTTGGGAATCATACTAATAAATCCCTTCTCTTCATGAGCCCTGTTGTAGTCACACAAAATCATTGGATATTCCTTGTACTTGCTGGTTATTTCACTTCTGTGTAAAATTATGAATGTTTTTTGTCAGGCTTTGAGTTTTAATTTCCTCTTCTCACTTTCCTTCATCTGATAACTTCCTCTACATTCTTTAAAGCCTGGCTCAAAATCACCTCCTCTCAAAGGACTTCCAAGGTTTTCCCAGGTGGAATTAATCATTTCCAATATTTTATGTTAAAACATCACATGTATAGATGTAAAATAGCACTTTTAAATTATATTT
>NW_012154173.1:666529-674602 GCF_000956105.1 Propithecus coquereli | reverse complement strand
ATATATAATAAATAATATGAGTTAAAGTAACAGAGTCTTGTTATAACCTAATTTTCAATATTATAATTTTTATTAGCTTTTAGCCTTTATCCAAAGGGCTGTAATATGCAGAATTACTTAAATTATATGATTACACCTGAGCATAAACTCCCAAAAAAGTTTTAGCTTAGGGTGTAGTGAAGTCATAAGTCCAAAACTGATTGAATAGCTTATATGGATTATGTCTTGTTGTTCTCTCTTTTTTTGTTTTTAACCAAGTCTCTTAATTAGAAACAAAAATAACCAATATAAGCGAAAAGAACCTATAGTTGAGTGTACTTGTCAATTTTGAACTAAATTACTAGAGAAAATACTAAAAATGCATGTAGCTGATAAATATTAGTATATAAGCAACATTAATGCATCATTCATACTGAGTACAGATTCATTTTAGCAACCTTTTAATTGTTCTTACTGAAAGAGGAGAGAACATATATGACCTCTCTGGTCTCGGTTTCTTCAGCTGTGAAATAAAAAAGTTGTGCTAGGGTTATTCATTTAGTCAAGAAATGCTTATGTGCCAGATGCTAGTGCTGGAAATACAAAGATGAGAAAGATAGATAGAGTCCCTATCATCTAGTAACTTAAAAGACATAGGTGAATTTTAAATTCTTTTTTCACTGTAGAGTTTCATAAACATGAAATGACAGTATAAATTAAATGAGATAGATTATAAAATGTTACTCATTTGCTTTTAAATTTATTTAGAAAAGTATTTCACTGAAGTTTATATGATTAAAAATTCTCATTGGAAGACAAGTTGCAATGGCTGAGTTGTGATAAACATGTTGTCACTATTTTGTATAGTAATTAGCTCTTAGCTTTAAACAACAGAAAATTGGTCAATGTATTGACCACACATAGACTAGAGTTTAGTCAGACATATGCACTTTAATTCCTGAACAGAGTTCCTTATAGAGATTTCACTTTACACATCGATTTTTACTCAATTCTATATTGGCATTATTGTCTATGGCCTTGCATATGACTTGGTAATGGAGACAGGAAATTTTTCTATTGCTTTAAATATTGCAAAGAAGGCAAATTTCATTTAAAAATATGAATCCTCCAGCTCCCTTTAAAATGAACATTGAATGATAAGTAAGGAGGAAAAAGAAATAAGCAAGTATTTACTTTCTTAGTAAATCCTCTTCATGAAGATTTTGGGGACTAACAAGAATAAACACACTCAAAGAAAGATTATAATTTTGAATCCACATTATAAATGTTTTTCAGTTTTAATTGCTAAGTATTTTGTTAATACCATGAGTGATGTTTCTACTATCAGACTGTGATTCTATCCAAAGTATTAGTCTCTAGAATCAGAAAACCTGCCATTTTTTAAAATCATTCCAATAAATTGCAGCCATAAAAATGTATGACAAACAAATCAATTCTAAAGTGGGTACCTTTTGACTCACTTTTCCATTTAAAGATTTTAAAATTGTGATATTCCTTGGTATAATGGGAATGACATTTTTAAGGTATTAAACCAATGTGGATTTTTTCCTAGTAATTTTATGGCTTTTATCTGAAGAATCATGTCTGGTAACTAAGATTATACTACTTATTCTTCAGTGTGGAGAGAATATACATCTTCTATTATTATGGCTGAGCTGGGAGGTTTAATGTCCCCTGGGAAAGAGTCAGATATAACAGAGGAAAAGTCTTTGCTGGAAAGGAAGCGGAAGTGGGATATCCTCCTCTTCTGACCTTGTCATAGGATTTGGAGAAGGAGAAGAGAAAAACAGAATTGGCAAAGAGGTCAGAGTTCATACCCTCATATCCCCCTGTTGGGATAGAACCCCGTGTATGTGGTAGAGACATCTAAACCTGTGTTGCAGAATCTGACCACATCACAGGGTCTAGGGAAGGCAGCTCAGGAGAGGCTGCAAAATTCAGGAAGAATCTCATATTTGGCTTTATCCACTATCACAAAAGTGAAAGCACAGGTATGGTGAAGGGAGTTGGCTGATAGATAACATGAAGCAGGATTCTTGGCTTCACAGGTGTGCATAGAGTGGGAAGAGATTAAGAAACTTCCTTGGCCTCTCGTGAGGGGATTTGGAGGGACTGAGAATGTCAATGGACTGTCAGATGCCCAAAGTTGAGACAAAGAGTCCTCTGTGTGAGGGACCTCATGACCAGAGTCAAAGATCTAGGACCTCAAAGCCTTGTGGTGGATCCCATCATGATTCCTCAGAAGACTCATCACACAATAGCAAGCACGAGTTCAGGCATTAGATTGGACCGTATTGCAACAGCAACTAGAAAAGATCCAGGGGCACACTGCGGAGATGCAAGATCACCTTCTGTCATAATACCATGAGCACCCAGGACACACAGACAGTATATATATAAAGGAAGAGTCAGGAGAGAGGGAATGTTCCAAATACTATTGCTACATAATAGACTACCCACACACTTGTGTAAAACAACCATTTTATTATGTATATAGATTTGCAATTAGAAATTTGGAAAAGGCACAATGGGGATTTTTTCTTCTCCAGCGCATGATGTGTAAAGCCTCATCGAGGAACACTTGATGGCTGGGACTTGAATCATCTGGGGATATTTTCACTTATGTCTGGTGGCCATTGGTTAAGACCTTAGCCAGACTGCCAGCCAAAGCACCTACATGTGGCCTCTATATGTGGCCTGGTTTTTAAAACATGGAAGCCTCGGAGTAGTTCTACTCCTTACATGGTGACTCTGGGTTCTAAAAGAAAGTGTTCCAGTGGACAAGAAGGATACTACATCACTTTTTATGAACTAGCTTTGAAAGTCACATAGCATCACTTTTACTGTACTCCATTCTGGAGCAATCAAAAACCCACCTAGAGTTGAGGGGAAGAGATCTGGATCCCTCTTGTCATTGGAGGGCACCAAAGTCACATTGTCAAAGAGCAAGTGGGATAGGAGATACTGTTCTGGCAATCTGGAAAGCACAGGGAGAATCCGTGGAGCGTATTTCCTTGAAAGGGACAGCTATACACTAAAAGGACACTAGTTAAACCACAAGTGACTGAAATAATATTAATTGAAAAGTTTAAATTTCCTTATTATTTAGCGGAGTGTAGCTTATGAAAAAGATTAGTTTTCTTTTCACATATTGGTAATACTATAGATTTATTTGTAATCTCACTATGTTAGTCTAATTGATTTGGGTTTAATTGACACTCTACTCTGTCAATGACATTTTAATAGCTAATCTAGATCTCTAGTGCCTAATCTCTATTTCAATTGTCCACGAACAAACATTTTTCTCTAGATCTGCAGTCAGACAGGGTTTTGTGTACCTCCAAATAATGACTACCTATTTCTTTGGGTGCTCAAAAGTTCTTCACATTAAACACCAGTCTCTGATGTCTTTGAGAATACATGTCTCTTCCAATTGTGAGCACACATTTTTCAGATAAAATATCACTTTTATTTGCTTTTGAATATGTTGTCTTTTCTTATTGGTCTTCAAGTGATTATTCCTTATGTTATCCACCTTCGGTCCCAGGTGGATTTTGTGTATGCTATCTTGTCTATTAAATTAGACTTTCTAATTGTCCCTCCATTGGTTGAAAAAATTCCATCCAGCTGTGGTAACAGAAACACACAGAAGCATAAACATTTATTTAAATTGGGAAAATATATGGCTGTTACAGAGTGACCAAAATGGGCAACATATAAAGAATTTTTTTTCTGATAAGGTTTAGGATGGAGGAGTCAAGTACACAAATGAGAATGTACCCATGATGCAGATGCACATTCTTGGAAAGTTAGAAACGACTCTTACAATTGAAACCATGGAAAAGTTGAGAGAGCCAGGAGTGTCATGGGAAAGAGGTAGTGCCTTGTTGGGCTAGAGAGGAAGGGAAGCCAAGAAGCTGTCTGCTTCTCTCCATTTTGCCTGAGCCGAGAGATGCTCCAAAGATGGAGAAATTTAAATGGCACAAGCAAACTTAGTTTCTATATGCCATTTACTGATTTAATGTTTGCTATTTTTAATTTTAATGTTAATGAATATTTATTTCTATAATCTTGTAAAACATTTAGATAGAATGTGTCCTATGTGTTTCAGTTATTATAATTTCTAGGTGAGGCAGGAATTTAAGGAAAGCTATCTAGACATATAGGTCCAATTCCTTATTGTGTGTGTATGTATATACAAACACATTATCACTTTTAATATTATGTTTCATGATGATGTAGTTGAAAGGGCTTTAGACAGAAGACTTTGTTTTGATCACAATATTACTATTAAATATGATGTTATTTTTCTATTCTGGACCTTTAAGTTCCTCATATTAAACAATAAACAGATGTGTTAGATAAAACAATTTCAAAGTTTCCATCCAGTATTATGAATCTATTAGTTTCTCTTAGGAGGTGATGGAAAATAATAAAGAATCTATAATTTAGTTTTGCACGGAATGATTCTCATGTATATATACTTTTTACTTGGCCACACACTGACATTTATGAAGAAATTGTATTAGGAGGTTTTGATTATTTCTTATCTATATAACTTTAAGTAGATTTTGAAGAATCAATGAAATTATTCAACTGATTTTCATTATAAAGGTACAAAAAATTTCCTGTACAATAACATAGCACTTCAAATAAACTTAAATATCACAAATGAATGTAAAATTTAATTTTCCTTGATTTTAGGCATATGATATAATTTAATTTTGCTGTATAATACAACATTTCATTTCTATTCATATGGAAGAATAGAAAAATAAGCTGGTGGAGATAGTAGAGTATTTTGGAGACAAAATAGTCAATTTCAGTGCAAATAACTAAGAACAATTGTTGATAGATGTAAAATGGAAAAGAAAAACCTACCTCATTTTGACAATTATTATGAAAGGTATTTAATAATATGCTTATTTTAGAAAACAGTATCTAAATATTTACCTTTTTTCAGATTGAGAGTGTATTATCGTAAATCGTGACAAATATTTCATGATATTTGATTACATTTGAGGTTTTACTTAATATTATATTACATAAGCCATTAACTGAGAATAGTTGAAATACATTATTTTGCAAACCACTAAACAATGATTTTTTTAAAGGATAAAGACTAGAAATGGGTTGATAATATTTTTCTTTTGCAGAACAGAATTTCATTAGTGGTGTTTTATACATTTTTAGCCAGAAAAATTTTTCCCCATACAACATTGTATGTAAAACTGCAATTTAGGAATAGATTTAAACATTGATAGGAATGGTGCCAGTGGACCCAAAGCCCAATTCCCTTGGCCACTTAGTTCTCTTCCTTTTTTCATCCAACAAGGCTCCTACATACCCCAGAACTCTGGGCATCAGAAGAGCAGTTTGAAAATCAATACCTTACTGCATAAAGTATATAATTTCTCATATACTGCATAATATACTGCATATATGCAGTATATTACTAATAGTATATAAATGGAGACATTAACTTACTATAACATGACCAATATTTGAGAAAGGCAGACATTATTTATTAATTTTTTTGTATATAAAATCCCACTTATTGTTTCCTTATTAGTAGAAATTAAATTCTAGTAGAATTTAAATTCTTACAGCTCAAAGACATATGAAAGAAAGGTAGTCTAGTTTATGATGGTATTCCTGATCACTTAGAAATAATTAAATAAGCTAGGAATCTTCTATTTAGGAAATCAGTGGGTATCCTCACACAAATGAAATGAAGTATAGTTCCCAAGTTTGTTTAAAGTACTACGTTAAAATTCTGGCTAGAATCAGATGTTTGTGAAGAACACAGAACTTTTGATTTATCAAAATAGTGGGAAACATATTGTGTTTTGGGTCATTTTTATTGAATGTCTCACTTTTGAAAGATTTAAAATGACTGGAGTTTCAGATCTGGATGTTTGTCTGGATGTTAATGAACTGTTCAGATTTACTCAGACAAGGCTAGCAGTAGCTAGAAATCTCTCCAACATGTTTGATGGCATTTATATAATGTGTTTGTCTTCATAGAATGTTTGCCACTGAGCATCTTCCCGAGAAGCAGTCGATAAATACTTGACTGACGGGACACAGAACTACTAAGCTAATAGGTGTTTTTGTTGACAGTCTCAATATAGCAAAAGCAGACTTACTTATTGTTTACAAGTTTCCCTAGTTTTCTGTCACCCTTAGTCATAAACTGTACCATCTCCTCTGAGCATGTAATCTCAGATTCACCTTACCTTTTTCACTTCTCATATTCTGATAGTCAACAAATCAAGAAAAGCTATCATTTCCCTAACTTCACAAAGCTATAACTGTATTTTTCAGTTAGTCCTCAGATTTGCTGATGTCTTTCTAGAAAAGGAGAAGGAGCATCACCAGCTAACTGTAATGATAATCTTGCCTTGATAACAACATCACACTGGATATCCCCAATCCTTGAAAACCTTCAAGATACCTTGATGTTACAGAAATTATACATGCTCCCAAGCAGATCTCATTTAGACACTTCTATCTGTGAGCCATGATATAATCATATTGTGCTAGGAACTGCTAGAGAGTAACAAAGCATGGTCTCTATCACTTTAGGAATTTACAGATAGTTTGAGAGGCAATAGTGCATTGTGGTTAGGAACACAGACTCTAGAGACAGATCACCCGAGTTCAAATGCCTTTTCTCTTACTTCCTAGATGTGCAACCTTGAGGAAGTTACTTATATTTTCTACTCCTCAAATTCCATGTCTTGAATGAGGATTATGAACATAACTATTTCATGTAATTGCAAGAATTAAATGAGTTAATACAGGGAAAATATAATTAATTTATAGGTACCAAATATCTGTCACATAGTGTGCCCTATATGTATTTTCTATTATACTGGGAAGGGCACTTCATCTCTTCATTTCTCATTCCTCCATGCTATGTATATTTTGGGTTCATTGAGCTGAACTCCCAAAGTGATAGTTCAGAAAATGCTTCCCCCAGTATTTATTTGTACTAATTGATGTGTGTGTGTTTGTGTGTGTGTGTGTGTGCGTGTGTTGCATTTTGAAAGAGAAGAAGCTGAGAATGAAGCCAATGGTTTGGTACCTGTTTCTAATCAGGCCATGGACTGGTTTGAATGGCCGTGTTTGAAGCACTGACAAAATTATTGTTCCAAGAGAGATCTTGGAAGATGCTAGCCAAGAGGTGATGATCAGAAGTTGAGAGAACTCTCCGGTGAGACTTTGTGAACAACAGAGTTACTTTGGAGTGTTGCAAAATAGCTTCTGAAGGCTGACTTTATTGATTAACCATCACTTATTCCACTTTGCTCTAGTCTACTTGCCTAGTTCAAGTAAATCAATACCCCTTTAACACTGGACACTTAAACAAACAAACAAAAAAAGAAACTCATTTAGGTGGGCACATGCCCAAAATAGGAAAAGCTAAGAATGAGTAGTTTCCCAGGCTCCATTCTTCCACTGTTGGTTCCAGAAAAGAAAACCTGCAGCGATAAGAGTATTTTATCCCTGGGGATACATTAGCTTGGGTAGCTCCAGTGTGGATGGCCCCTTTTGGACCATGAGTGTCCTGGATCCCCATCTTCCTAGTCCTGGGAGAATTGGAAAATGGTCCATTCTGATGCATAGGTAATGCTAGGTGTAGCATTTCAGTTGGTGAACAGAGCTCAGATCTATTGAAGCATTTTCCACTACTGCCTTCCCTTCAAAGACTTCTATTTGTCAGAGCAGCATCAAGATCTTACTAGTTCTTGTCACAACGACTTTATGCCCCTTTGGCCTATTTCCCCCTAGAGGCCAGACAGAGAAGAGATGCCTCAACTACTTTAACAAGCCAGAAAATAGTATATTCTTGTTATTTGATAGTTGTGATATTATGTTTGAATTTTAATCAATCTAGTACGTGTACATACATAAAAACCAACCAGTTTAAAAGCTTATGACAAAACACAGCAGTTTTCTGCCCCTTAGGGGAGAGCTGCATTCACTTCTTTAGATCTCTCTTGTATAATTTCCTTTATTTCTAAAGAGTCTGCTTCTGTTGCTAGCTTTTGCTTTATTAGTTTTAGA
>NW_012154173.1:662936-663551 GCF_000956105.1 Propithecus coquereli | reverse complement strand
GTTAGTTCTACTTTAATAGCAGGTACATGTGGTGTTTGTTTTTCCATTCTTTACATACTTCACTTAGGATAATGGTCTTCAGTTCCATCCAAATTGTTGCAAAAGGCCTTAATTCATCCTTCTTCATGGCTGAGTAGTATTCCATAGTATACGTATACCACATTTTGTTAATCCACTTATGAATTGAGGGGCACCTGAATTGTTTCCACATCTTTGCAATTGTGAATTGTGCCACTATAAACATTTGAGTGCAGTTGTCTTTTTCATAGCATGTCTTTTTTTCCTTTGGATAAATACGCAGTAGTGGGATTGCTGGATCAAATGGTAGTTCTACTTTTAGTTCTTTTAGGAATCTCCATACTATTGTCCATAAAGATTATAGTAATTTGCAGTCCCACCAACAGTGTATAAGTGTTCCTTTTTCTCTGCATCTATGTGAGCATCTATTGTTTTTGGACTTTTTAATAAAAACCATTCTAACTGGAGTAATGTGATATCTCATTGTAGTTTTAATTTGCATTTCCCTGATGATTAGTGACATTTAGCATTTTTTCATATGTTTATTAGCTATTTGTCTATCTTCTTTTGAAAAGCTTCTGTTCCTGTCCTTTGTCC
>NW_012154173.1:650183-651086 GCF_000956105.1 Propithecus coquereli | reverse complement strand
TTCTTTTTCTTCTTCTGATTTGTTCAGCACGAAGACATTGTCTTCAAGCTCTGAGATTCTTTCCTCTGCACGATCCATTGTGTTCTTGAGGCTTTCCATTGTATTTTGAAGTTCCCTCAATTCCTCCTTCATTGACAAAATTTCTGTTTGGTTTTTCCTTAGTATTTCAATTTCTTTGGAAAATTTCTCATTCATTTCCTGGATCGTTCTTGTGGTTTCTTTATGTTGGGATTCTATTTTCTCTTCTATTCCGTTCAGTTTCCATACAATCCATAATCGGAATTCTTCCTCTGTCAGCTTAATTGTATCCTGTACATTGGTATCTGTTGATGGATATCGAATATTTTCTTTTGGAGGTGACTTTTCTTTCTGATCTTTCATGTTTCCTGTGTTCTTTCGTTGATTCTTTCTCATCGGGATACTTTATCGAGGACTGGATGTGCTATGACTGGTTTATGAACTTAATTTTGGGGCTCCAAAGGGAAGGTCTTTGGCAGAGCTGAAGAGATGTTCCCTGATCTTGTGCTGTCTTGGTGGGGTTTTGGCCTGTTGGGTTATCACTGGCCTGTTGTCTGCTCCTTCTGCTTACAGAGATTAGTGATTTTCTTTTCCTTGCTTAGCTTTCCAGGAGTTGTGTCACTTTTGAGTGTGTGACTCCGCTATCGACTACTTGGTTGAGGTGGAAGGCGCTGGGTTTAGTTATGAGGTTGCTCTCTCTTTTGTTGCTTGTATTTTGCGTGGAGGAGTCAGTTGTCAAGGTATTCCAGAACCTTTGAATTGAGCTCTAAAATCCCAAATGGAACATACAAAAGCCTGAGTCTTTGGGAAATCTTTTGCCACTCCCAAGGGCAACTTGAGCCTTGTTACCACTTAAGGTGTGGTGAGAAGAGCAGCAGGAATCAG
>NW_012154173.1:635071-649868 GCF_000956105.1 Propithecus coquereli | reverse complement strand
AACGTCTTCTCTGGTTTCTTTCCTCCTCCGAGGGTGGGTTTTCACCTGCCAGAGGGGCAGATAACCCCCCAGACTGGGGGAAGGGCACTTCCTTGGGCTACCTGGCATCTCAGCTCAAGAAGTGGTGACCCTTATTATTCCACCCCTTCAAGGGCAGGGTTGACTAGCTGGTAAGAAGTACGCACTTCAGGGATGCTAGGGAAGCCCTGCCTAAGGCCCTTGAGGGACCCAGACCAGAAAGCAGCCTGTCCTGCTAGTCCACCCCAGCGGATGTGGAGTCAGTCCCTTTGGTACACAATATTGATGGTCAGATCGTAGTCAAGGGTCATCCACCACCCCTACAGGGTCACAGTCCAGAGAACAGCTTCCCTTTTTCCTCCACACTGCCAAGGGTGGGGAACTAATTCTTTGGGAGGAGGCGCTGATTACCAAGTCACACCAAAAATGAGGCTACAGGACCCCGCTGGGAAGACAGCCTCCTTCACTTTCTACATGGCCCCTCCTGTAGTGGAGTCTGTCCGTTTGGCTGGCAGCTATAGCTACCAAGTTGCAGCGGAGAGGTGACTGCGTGTCTCAGCTTGAAGAGCACATTTAAATCTTTTATCCATCTTAAATTAATTTTTGTGAGTGGTGAGAGATATGGATCCTGTTTCTTTCTTCTGCATTTGGCTATCCAATTTTCCCAGTACCATTTATTGAATAGGGCTTATTTTCCCCAGTGTATATTGTTTGCTTTGTCAAAGATTAGTTGGCTGTATGTGGATGGTTTTATACCTGGGTTCTCTGTTCTGTTCCATTGGTCTATGTCTCTATTTTTGTGCCAATATCATGCTGTTTGGGTTACTATAGCTTGTAGTATAGTTTGAAATCTGGTAATGTGGTGCCTCACAAGTATCAACTCATTTAATTATTAAAACAATATTATGAAGAGGTATCCCCACTTATAAAGAATCAGAAGCACAGGTATATTAAATAATTATCTAATGTTCAACAATGAAATTGGGATTCAAGCCCAGGTGCTTTATCTTTAGAGAGTTTAATATTTGCCTAGATTCTCTTTGAATCTAGAATTTAGCCTGTTACTGGAAAGCCATAATAACTGGACAATAAAAGTTGCCCATTCTGTGTGACAAAGTTTCTTTATGCTCACTCCACTCCAGGCTTTGGAAATCTGCATTTCCTTTATCTCAGAAAAAAAGCAGGTGAGAAAAGTTAAGTATTTATGTGGGGCTAGGGATAGGTACATTGTTAACATTTTTCTCACCTCTTATTTCCCTTGAAGAAAAATAGTGTTAATTTTGAAATATTTGTGGGGGTTGCAAAATGGCCAGAATTTAAGTATTTTAATATGACCCATTAGATTGAATGAGAGCAGCCAGAAAATTAGTTAAATATACTCAATTTGGTAAATGGCCTGTCTTAGGACTCAATTTAAACAATCCTTTTAAGCAGAATTTAGGTTTTTGTGGATTTGGCAAGGTGTCAAACCTTATGAAATATTTGGAGATCTCAATTCATCAGTGGTCTCAAAATAGATTCCCTTTAATTAGAGTTAAAAGATAAAAGGCAAAAATTGAAATACAGCCTACCTTAATGTTTCACAAAATTGCCAGATTGCCAGATGATACTTAATTGGAAGCTCAGAAAATAATGATGAGCAACCTAATCAGGAAAAATGTTTTCAGTCTAAATCCCTAGAGATGGAGGTTGCACAGACAGTAGACCATAAACTGGAGACATTTACAAATGAGTCTGACAGTGAAAAACAAAACAACACCAGCCCCTCCAAACAAAAACAGGTATAAAAACAAAAAATAAAAACCAGCTGTTTAAGTTAACCTATCACTACATTATTTTTGAGAAAGTTAGAATTTACTCAGACTGAAAAATGAAAAGTAGCTCTGAGTGCTTCTGTGTAATAGGATCTCTCTGTACTTAGTAGTGGCTGCTAAAAGTCTTTAATCAAAGTCTATAATACATTTGCTGTATTTAAGAATTATAGGTTGGCATGCAATGAGTCCAATTTTGTCATAACTTGAGGGAGAAGAAAAAGCGTGATCAGGGAGCTAGAAATCTTGTTCTGGAAAGTCAGAGTTGCTTTGCTTTTCTTGTAACTACCATCTTAACCTCTGGTTATATTTTATTAATATTAGAGGCACAAGAGAAATTTCAGGGATCCTTTAGAGTTGTACTATCTGGACTATTTAAATTCAAATGTAAGTTAATTAAAGGTAAGCAAAATTAGAAATTTAATTCATCAGTTGCATTAGCCACATTTTTTTTTTTTTTTTGAGACAGAATCTTACTCTTTTGCCCGGGCTAGGGTGTCATGGCGTCAGCCTAGCTCACAGCAACCTCAAACTCCTGGGCTCAAGTGATCCTTCTGCCTCAGACTCCCAAGTAGCTGGGACTACAGGCATGTGCCACCATGCCTGGCTAATTTTTTCTATATATCTTTAGTTGTCCAGCTAATTTCTTTCTATTTTTTAGTAGAGATGGGGTCTTGCTCTTGCTCAGGCTGGTCTCGAACTCCTGAGCTCAAACAATCCGCCCGCCTTGGCCTCCCAGAGTGCTAGGATTACAGGCGTGAGCCACTGCGCCCGGCCTCATTAGCCACATTTTAATTGTTCAATAGCTACTTGTGGCTAGTTGGTACCACATTGGACAGAACAAATGTAGAATATTGGACAGAAAAGATATTGAATATCCCCATTATCCTAGAAAGTTCTATTGCACAGTGCTGCTTTTCAGTTTATACTTGGCTATCTCAGTTCTGTTTTCAGTTTCCATGGTCCTATTCAATCTGTCTGAAGCCCGTAAGTCCTGTTAGTTTTCTATGTGGACATACTACATTGAAAATATCTTTCCATTATTCACTTCTTAAAACTCAATTTCCTAATCTATGGAGATTAAGTCTTAATTTATAGGGTTTTTGTGAGAGTTAAAGAGGAATAATACAAGAAAACTGTCTAAAACATAATAGGTTCTGAATGAACACTACAATTTGCATTCTCTATAGTGTAATATTTCTCTTTAAATGATAATATATCATAATTCTTGGGAAATCAGGAGAAGGTTATAGGAGAAATATATGTATTCTGAATTTAGAGAAGGCTTGTTTTGACCTCGATGACTCTCCTCTGGTATTCTTGTCTCTTCTTATTTTTTATGTCTTTTCTATCTTGTTCTGTCATAGTACTTCAAAGGGAATATACTCAAATTCCTGGTCATTATGCCCTTTTCAGGACATGGCTATGTATTTACCACCAAAATTTGGCAAGGGAATAACAAGTGATGCTAGGTGGCTCTCTTGTGTGCCAAACATATCTGTGCCTCTGTTGTGTAACAGTAGCTTTTTCTCCTCCTGATGATCAGGTACAGTTACCTCAATTTACCTCCTTCTGATGATCAGATCACTTACCTCTAGCAGCCTGGTGACTTCTTTTCTTGCCTGTTGGTTTGTCATATGAAGCCCAAATTTCTAGGCTGATAGTCATAGACTGAAGTTCAATGGGAGTTTGGCTGTTTCCCCAGGTAGAAACATTCCTCCTTTAGGAGTCAGGACTTCTCAACCCGCAGAGCCCAGCAGTGTGAGGCAGGAAGCAAAAATTCTCCACATGATTCACTGTGGGTGATATAAGTGAGATTATCTCTTCTTCCATCCCTTAGCTCTTAGACTCATGCATTTACCTCTTGGGGACACAGTGCCGTTATCTGTATATACGTGTATGTGTATGTATATGTGTATATACATATTATATTCTGGAAAATGTGTTTCACTTTTGTAGGATATTGTCTTTGAGCTGGTGCCTTAGCTATACCTTCACTAGGCTTTTCTTTGCTTTATCAGGCTGGCAGAATCTGGGTGGTGCAGTATGTGAGAGGACCACTGAATCCCAAGTTTGTGTGTCTATTGTTGCACCTCCATTGGTCTGATGTGATTTTGTATGATATTCCACGTTGATAGATCAAATACTCTTTAAGCTTTTGGGTAATGGTATAAGCTAAACCCTATGGGAAGGAATGGCAAACCTATATCTTCATAATATGTTTATAGCCTGCAAAATAAATCCTTGTTCTTCTAGGGTAGAAGGTGTCAACTTGCTACTGAGTATCTCCTTGGTCTCCTTGAAATCCTCCTCTGTCTTTTGCATTTAGTCTTTAATTGCTGTTTAATCACCCTCAACTATTTTTTAATCTTTTTGCTAAAGCATTGTCTCCAACAACAGCTATCCAGTTGCATTGTCATTATAATTGCACTATTTTCCCAACATTTTTCACACTCTCAATAAATTTCATATGTTGGCATAGCTCCTTCCTATATGCCTTCCCAGTTTACCACCAGTAAAAAGTTAATGTTTACACTGCTACCTTCTACCTTGTGTTGGGAGCTATTCATAATCCACCTATCTCCAGACGTGGGTTCCTCATTGCCAGCGATCTAGCAGGTGATTAAGTTCCAGAATTTAGTAATTGTTGTAGGTTGGATTCCCTGAGACGCCAACTCTTAGATGGAGATTAGTGGTGAAGGAAGTTTACTAGGGAGTACTCTCAGAATTAATACCTGTGGATAGGGTTGTTAGATTTAGCAAATAAAAATACAGGACAGCTGGTTAAATTTAATTTTCTGGTAAAGGATGAATAATTTTTTATATAAAATGCACTATTTGGTACATAATTATCTGAAAATCAAATATAACTGGGTGTCATGTATTTTATGTGACAACTCTGTGGAGAAAGGGAAGGAAGTGGGCGTGGATACAGAGAAAAGTTGGACTGCTATTCAGTAAAAACAAAAGCCTTAGCTGACCCTTTAGGGAACTCTGAAGCTGGAGTGGGTCTTCAATCTTGTCACTAGCTGAGACAAAGGCTGAATTCTGTTCCCTAGAATTGATCAGTCATTGGGTGCAGACTCTAGCTGGGAGAGGACCATGACCTTGGGGGTGGGGGGCGGTGAAGGCAGCTCTCTTCAGCTGACATTAATTTGCTGAGAGTGCTGGCAGCTGAAGGCTGGCAGCCAGCAGCACTCCCAGGAGCCAGGGGAATACAATCCTGAAGGGAGTACCTAGGGGGTACATCAGAGCATCTATTTTAATCATCATCATTATAATAGGCATCCTCTTGTGTGAATGCTCTGAATGTTATGTGACAACTCACATTGAAAACAAGGCTTTATGTGACAGCTCCCTAACCAGCGTCTTTCTCACAGCTAAAGGTTCTGGATGAAGGCCATTTCTCAGAATAAGGCCTTTGTACTTAATTTCTAACACCCTTGCTCTTCCTCCCTAAACCCTGTGGAGGATCTGATCCATCCTTAGATTAGGGTCCTGCCACTGCTCTGGAGACCACATAAGAACTCTTGCTCACAGCAAGACTTTGTGGCTTTGGACACTTATTCCTATAGGTTTTTTCCTCTGATACCGGTGGGGGTCAAGACTCTTAATTAAGGCTGAACAATCCTTTTGTGTTCTTGATTCTATCTTGGTCTCTGTCTTCTGAGACCTTAATTCCTTTTCCTTTTCTTTTTTTTCTTTTTTCTGTACTTTTAAGTTCTTCTCTTCAGCTTACAATTCAAGTATCATATATTACAGGCATACTCTCTTGACCCGTATCTTTCTTTAGCTTCAATTTAGTCAACCTCTTCTTTATTTTATCCTCTAAAAGTAATCTATACTTGCTACTTACTCTCCCTCACTTTCCCTACCTGCTGGCATTTGTCTTTCAACTACATTCACCAAGTGAGTGAATGAAAGGCTATAGT
Organism: Propithecus coquereli; assembly: GCF_000956105.1. Lineage (NCBI taxonomy): Eukaryota > Metazoa > Chordata > Mammalia > Primates > Indriidae > Propithecus > Propithecus coquereli. Next base: position 644,107 of record NW_012154173.1, on the reverse strand, counting down.
TTCCTTTTAATTTCCTAAGCTCGTGACCATACTTTTAGCCTTTATTTTACCAAAATTCCCTGTTGTATTTGAAATGATAGTTTAATCTCTCCTTCTGAAAGTCTTTACTACTTTGACTATATAACTCTACAATCTCGGGGTTCTCTTCATCTCTCAGGACTTATTCCTCTGTCTCCAGCTTATCCTTTTGTCCCTTAAATGTTAGTGTTTTATTTTATCCCTATTCTCTTATGATTCCATATATTCTCATTGAATAATATTATTTCCTCTATAGTTTTAACTAACATTTATATGTTGGTTACTCTTGATTTTCTCCCTCCAGCCAAGAACTTTCCCATGAATTTCGAGTTTGTATATTCAATTCTTCAGAGGTTATCTCTATTTGGATGTTCAAAGTTGCCTCAAAGGTAATATGGACAAAACTAAAATGGCCACAATACTAGATCTCCTTCCCCCTGAAAGTTGGTAGCACTCAGACACCCAAACTTAAATTCTTAGAGCTATCTGTAACTTCTTCTCTCTTACTTTCTCTTACTTTCTATGTTTAATATGTCATCTAGTCCTGATAATTTTACCTCCTAAGCATTTCTGAAGCTTCTCCCTTTCACCAGTCTAATCTTTTTCACATTTTTCCTCTACAGAACTGCTAGAGTGATCTGAAATACAAGTATAACAATGTCAATCTTCCAATTAAAATCCTTTTTTGGTTCTTCATTAAGTATAACTTAAATCTAAGATGAAACTTTCACTCTGGAAGTGGACTTACCATCTTTCCATAAACAACAACAAAAAACGGACTATATATATGCTGCAACAATTTTTGGACACTGTTCACGCAATTGGCACAATACTGAAAGAAGGAAAACAAACAAGATGAGCTTATACCATTCCAGCTTTCTGCTTTCAGGCACTTTCTGGACTGCAATGCCGGGAGAGTTACCTTGATCAGAGCACAGTGGTCTCATTGAGCTGAGAAGACAGAATATGGTGTCCAGGAAGCTTGAGGCATCCAGAATTTGAGGAATAGAATGACAAAGAGATTGAAGCTGCATGGAGAAAGAATGTCAAAAATCTGTGTAGGGATATCCTTGAGTTTGTTGCTAAATACTAAGTTGTACGTATATAAAGAAACTCCAAGCAAAAAACAGCTAGGAAGCTGCAAGTTGAAAAGTTTCCAGAATTCACGCATGTCCGGGAGACATTTGAATTTTGATCAACTAGAATGAGAAGTCCTTTTTGAACACCTGGGCTGTCAGGGGAGATGCCAAAGGGGTTATACCTTAATAGTGTGCCTAAACTGTCTGTCATTCTCAACTGGCATTCTATGGAACATAATTCGATTAACTATTTTCTTAATTGTCCTAAGGTTAGTATAATACCATTCTAAAGACAGTACAGATAAGTTAATTCATTACCTACAATGTCTTAGATATGAGGGTTTAATTCTCTTGTGGAACTTCAGTTTAGAGGGAATATTTTATACCTTCTCTTCAAAGCTTAAAAACGTACTTCAAAAGGGATCAAGTAAATTTACTGCCTGCTGGACCAAAATCTAGCCTCCAACAATGTAAGTACACACTATCCATTACCTAATCAAAAATTACTAAACTTAAAGAAGAAGGAAATTTTGACCATAATTAGATGAAAAATCATTCCATAGAAACGGGCACAAAAATTACAAAGATGAGGAAATTAGCAAATGTCATTAAACATTTTTTATGGACATTATAAGTATCCTCAAGGATTTAAAAAGATAAACATAATGAGAAGAGAAATGGATGATATAAGACTATATAAGTGGAACTTCTAAAGATAAAAAAAAAATCCGAGAAAAAAATGCAATATCTGAAAAGCCATCATGGATGGACTTAATAGCAGATGAGACACTGCAGAAAAGATCAGTGAACTTGAATATACAGATATAGAAAGTACAGAAAATGAAGTGCAGAGAGAAAAACAAACAAAAAGACTAAAACAGCAGAGTCCCAGTGAACTTTGGGACAATATCAAACAGTCTATCAAACGTGTGTTGGGAGTCCCAGGAGAGACAAAAGCAGAAAAAAAATTATTTAAAGTCTAAGGTAATTCACATATTTTACTATGTATTTAATAATCTAGCTTTTGCTGTTTTTCAAGTTTCAAATCTAAACCAATTCCTGACACTTAGTTTTCTCTTCAGTTCACTAAATGATTCATAGTATATCACACATACCATGTAATTTCTTATCTCTATATCTTTGTTCATTCTGTAGTCTCTGCCTAGAATGCTATTAATTCTCACCATTGTGCAATTTAACTTATACTTCTATTTTAAGTCCCAACCCATGTGTCATCTCCAAGAAGTCTTTCTAGACATTCTCCATTCATTTTCACCCCAACAAGAGGTAGCTGCAGTCTTTGGTACTTCCAAAATACTTCTGCATATCTCTACTACTGCATTAAACCATTATATTACTGAGATCTATTTTTGGGTCTTTTTTCATTCCACTAGAAGGAATATGTTAATACATATTTGTATTTCTAGCACGATGTAGAAGAATTGACACAAGATTTATTGAAAAATGAATAAGTGATGACTTCATTGATCTGACTTTGGGTCTGAGCTTGATATTTTTATACATATACCATTACCAATAATAAAAAAACATTTCCCTTAAATCTCATTTATTAAGGCTTCTTTTTTAAAAATCAAAATATGTTATAACTAATGAGTCTTAATTTAAAATCTAAATACAATGTTTTGGTAACTCATTTGTCTCATATATAGGGGACATATATTTATTTTCACTTCTTTATAAAGTTACAGTGAATAAGTCTAGGATTCCAGATGAGGCATTATGGAATCTATAATTCTAATACCTTCAAATTTTAATATATCCAAAAAGCCTTTGTGAGGCTTAATACAATGCAGTTTAACTTGCCTCAGTTCCAGAGATTCTGATTCAGGAAATTTAGATAACAACTTAGAAATTTGCATTTAAAATACTTACCCAGGAGATTCTCTTGTAAATGATATATAACGCCTGGATGGGCACAAATATTTGTGTTGCTAGAAGACACTGATTCTTTAAGTTGTGGTTAGAAAAATGTCATTTAACAGTGGATCCTACAGTGGTACTTTGACAAGATAAAGAAAAATTGAGGCTCGGAAGACTAACATTTAGAAAAATTCTTTTCTGGAATAAAGAACCCATGTTAACTACATTAAAGTTCTGAATAAACTTCACAGTTGAGTAGTAATGGAGACTGAGTGTGAAGAACATTTTCATAGAGACAGGAAGAAAACAGTAAAGCAAGGAGAAGAATCCTCTTTATTATATTTTAAAATCTCTCAAGAAGAAAAAATATTATTTTTAAAACTTTTATTTGATTTGGAGAACTTGATTCTTGGAGGAACAAATTGCCACTGAAAGCTCATGGATAAAAGGCTGGAGGGAAACTGCTGTAATCTTTGTGCTCAGCAGTCACTATAGTTAAGAGCAAAATTTCCCACCTGATTGCACCATTCTAAATATTGTATTAAGTCAGTTACTTAAGGGTATTTTAGAGAACAAGCTAACGGGCAATCTTGTCATATTATATTATGTGCAGCAATCATGCTGTGTCGAATGGCCATATCAGAAACTTTTGAAAAAATGAGCCAACTTAGAGAATAAGAGAGTTAATTAAAGAGATTTTTTTTTTTTTTTTAATATATAAAGGCTACAAGCCATGAAATGTCTTACAGACATAGAATATTACATTTGTAATACATGTAACTTGGGCAAAGAATTTATCACGGAATCTCCAAAGTGTATTATTTTGGATAGAATTTTGAATTCATTCTTTTTGATCACACTAAGTTTTTGACATCATATTTTACATTGTATATTAACCAGATCTCTGAGAAAGCTATCTACTTTTCCAGCTACCCACCTATTCATAAATTTAATATTTAAATATATTCACAAGACTTGGAAACAAAATTCTTCAAAAAGATGGTGTTTCAATTCCAAAGGGTCCTAAAAATTTCTATCCCAATGTAGACCAGGTGTGGTAGAACGTTAAGTCATTTTCGGTCAGGTTGATTCTATTCTCTATTCCCCAGAAGGCTAGATAATTCCTTTGTTGGACCAGACTACTGTGGGTATCATTGGATATCTGGTTCAAGGGTCAGCAAATAGGGAAAATGTAATTGCAACCACAACACTTAAAGAAAAGAGAAAAACCGATGTTGGTTTGAACATGAAAATGGATATTAATGACCCATTGAAACCAATGATTCAATACCAAACTCCACGATTCTATCACCTTCATCTTCCATGCAAATCTCTATGTCAATCTTTTTTAGATCCATTTGAGTTTATACATTCCTTCTCTTTTCCTTCCATAATATTTTATTCATGTCTAGAAATTTATTTAAATTTAGTTTTATGAAAATATGTTCAATATATTTAAATCACTTATGAGTAAACTCTGAAAATATGTTCACCCCGAAGGAAACCAGGATATTTCATCCTGAAATATACTTCTTTGCTATATTTGAGATGGCTATTCAGAGGTGCTACAGACCACAGGAATAGCTCTGAAAAGCTGTCCTTTTGTTGGGGAGATTTGCATCTGTAGAGGAAATCTATATGGGTGAAGTAAACAGCAGATGCAAACATGCTTTATCTGAGAACCTCTTATTTACCTTATCCTGATCTAGGAAAAATTAACACTTAGGAAAAGGAAACTAAATATCTGATATTTTTTCAGTCTAACAGAGAAGCTTTTACTACAAGCCACCATCTTTTCTTTCTGAGTGCTGCTTCCCTAGAGATTTCATTTAACAAGACAGCCTTTGCTTGCCGTGCATTTCCTCCTTTCTCCCTCACAAAACCTGTCCCCATGCTCCAAGCTTCTATTCCTTTCTATACAGTAAAAAGAGTGCGATGCCCACCATCGGGGGATGGACACGCTTGAAGCTTGGACTTGGCGGGGGAGGGGGACAAGGGCAACATACGTTACCTAAACATCTGTACCCCCATAATATGCTGAAATAAAAAAAAAAAACTTCAGTCAGCTGGCTTTTCTTTGAGTCTCATAATTTGTGTGTGGCTCCTGTGCCCATGTACATGTAAATTTTTTGTTTTTCTCCTGTTAATCTATTATGTCAACCTAAAATAATTAAGAGTCAGCATCTAATTTAAAGAGAGTTCATTCAAATGCAAAATTTGAAGACTGGCCCACGCCAAAATACCAACTCCAAAGAAATGGGGTCAACATTCTGAAGTAGGGAAGTGAAGGTTTTATTTCTATAGGCAGAAACAGAGAAGTTTTTTTTAACAGGATTATAGTATTTTCATACAAGGCTGGCACATATTTATAGCAATTTGACTGGTTATAGGTAGTGTTTCTTTTTGGGAAATGTACATTTAATATTTTTTATAAAGGGTGTAATAGTCATGGGTTTTCTGTCATCTGTTTTAAGCAAAGCAGGACAACAGAGGGGAAATTAATCCATAACAAGCGTCATTAATTAAGAAGACAGGAGGTTTTTTGTTCCTGACATCATTTAATTCTCCCTAGTCATTGTACAGAACAAGAAAAATAAGAAAACAAGTTAATATGTAATCAGAGAAGCAGAAGTTGTAACCATATATAATTCAGATCACAGTCACATCTCTCTCAAGGCTTGAAGTGTTTTTGTACTTCCAACAGCTTTTAATTTACATTTATTTTTACAATTGTCAATTCATTTCATTAGACTTCGATTCAAACCTTCAGAGGGGAAGTTTCAACTTCCCTATGACCCTTAGCTTTGCCTTTCCCATGAACTGGTTAATTGTGGTTTATGTCTAATTACCTCCTGTATCAATCTTGAGTTTTGGAGGATGGTTCCAGAAGAGATTAAGGCACCTTTAAATTCCATTTACTGGTTTAACAGATTGTTAATTGTCCTTTTCCTTATTTTCCTTTATAGGGCGAGGAATCACCTTTTCTTTTGATACCTTGCACATATCTTTTAGCTCAGCTCTAGTAAAATCTGTCTGCTGCTCTTACTCTTTTATGTGTGAATCTTTGTCTTGAGCTGTGTAGCAGAGCGCTTAAGCATGTTGGCTTTGGAATCAGACTGTCTGGGTTTAAATCCCCATCCTATCACTTGCTAGCTATGGACAAGTTAGATATCCTTTCTAAGTCTTGATTTCAAAATCTGTAAAATGAGGATTGTAATAGCATACAGTGTACAGATACTTTGAGGTTAAGTGAGAGAGTATTGGTAAAATACCTAGTACATAGTACGTATTCAATACATGTCATTTATAGTTGATATTGTTACTAGTATTTCCTATGCTTTCTAAACTTTCTAGGATTTCTGCCTTCTACTTCTTGTTGGGTTTCTATAATTGTGCTATACTAAGGGTAGTTATGAAAAGTAATAAAACTATATGTTTGGATTACCATGAACTCTTTTCTCTTAATATAATGTTCTAACTGACTATATAAAGCTCCTCCTGCTGCCTCTTTCAAGTAATTTTAGGAATGGCTGGCTCCCTAAAATTGGAAACGTACCTATAAAAATTGCCTGTTTCATTTCTTATAGCATAAGCAGTGTAAACTACTTGGTTCTGCAATCCTGCAGTCCCTAATATAACAGGATGTACTTTACATATAGTAATTGTGAATAATTGCATTTCAGAGCAGAAAGATTGTTTAGACCACACTACTATAGTAACATTGATTAACCCCTAGGCGCCTGTGTGAGTAGGGTAGATTCTTCCTGAAATCAAGTTGTAGATATGAACCACAAACAGTGTACTATTTCTTCAATGTTGTGGTCAGATGTAGAGTACTCATAGGATACAGGTGAAAGTAAATGTGTATGAAGCACCTGGTGAGTTAAGGGATTTGTTAACAGGTGAATCAGTTTACCTGGAGGAAGATTGAAACAGAAGACTGTAAGACAGTTGGTGTCATCAGTATTTAAGCTCATTGAGTATTACAAAATTTCAAACTTTTAAATTGCATTTCCCTTACATAGTTTGAGGTCTGAGATTTCTGAGACTGTTAACTTAGACTATGCATTTTGGGTGGCATACAGTAAGAAAAACTGCCAGTAGAGAGAAAAGCTTAAGAACACTAAGATCATATTTTTGAAGAAGAAGTATTTTCTATTATCTTAATTGGTGACAGTTAGATTTTAATGGAAGCATCATGGATGGTGCAGAAATTCTGTTGGAGATTATTCTGGCCAACATTTTTCATTATTCATTTATGTTTCTCATTACTAGAATATAGTTACACATTCTTAGGCTTTTAAGAATTTTATTTAAGTACTTGATTTATTGACAATTTGGATTTTTTCAGCTGTGACTTAACATCATAACTGCTCAGTAATGTTTTGATTCTTTACATTTCTTTTATACAAGAGCATTGCCTGTAGAATATTTAGAAGTGAAATTATTCTTGTATTAATTTTTATTTCATTGCTAATGAAATTATAGATGGATAATTTTACATGAATTATAGCCATGGTCTACCTCTACTTCAAGAAATTTGCTCTGTTCTTGGTTTTATATGCTTTTTTTTTTTTTTTGCTTATGTCAGTGGAAATATACAAGAGCAGTCCAGAAAGTATCTAGCCATAATTTTTATAATTTTTCATGTTACATGGCTGGATAGTTTCCAGACTGCCCTTGTATTCAGGGCATACATTTGTTAGTCAAGGTTATATGCCACTGTGTATGAAATACCATCTCTCTTCATTTTATATTTTATTTAAAATCATTTTAATTTTATCAGAACAGAGTGGGACATGCTAAACATTCAGATGGTACAGAAAAGCTTATAATGAAAAGCTCCACTCTACCTACTCACATGTCAGAAGCAATCATTTTCAACTATTGTTATTAGATCTTTTGTTGGTTAATCCAATAACTATATAATAAGCTATTTCATGAAATATCAACTTTAGAAATATCAACTCTATTGCCTCTATTATGAAAGATAAATATTTAACTCATACTATTTAATCCCTTTATGTCTTCTCAATTATTGAGGTTAGTATTATTAATTATTCATCTGTTAGCTCCTTTTGTAACTTTGAACATTATATTTAATATATAAACATATATATTATTTCATCAAATCCAGAGAGTACCTCTTAATTTTGCACTAATGTTAAGACATGGTTATTTGCACCCTTATCATTCCTTTTCAAATTTTGTCATTTATAATTTTGCTTTTACATTATTAATATTGATAATATATACATTTGGTATTGTAAGCATAATTGAGTCTTTTGTTGTTAATCTATAACTTGACATAAATACCCCATGCTTTATTTATATCCATATCTATATAAATATTCCATGCATTATCTACATTGAAATATCTTGGGTTTTATTTATAGGTTCATACTAAATAAATTTTATTATTTTAATATTTTTAGTTTTAGAACCAAGTGGTATGCTAGAATTCTTGCCCTAAATGTCCACTGTCACAACTTGACTGTTAGAAGCTCACTAGAATTAAGATCAAGTGGATTATCTTACTCTTAATTGATGAAAATCATGCCACATTGAAATTTGCTTCATAATTGGACCATGAGTTTTTTTATCAGATGTACTTTTGAATTGTTCCTCTTGGCATTCGTTCATTATGAGGAATTTCTTTATGGAGTCCACTGACTTCTTGTTCTAATTTGGACCAGCTATTTTCAAGAACTGCTGTATGATTGTCCTCCAGGGACTTCCTTCTGTTGGAATCTGGGAGAACTTACTGCTTTTTCACATCCCATCTTCTTCTATCTTATTTTTCAACCATAAGTGTACTTATTCAAATGAATTTCGTAGAAAAAATAGAGAGTCCTTGAATGTCTGAAAGTATCTTTGATTTTTGGCTTGCATTTGATTTACAAGTTATCTTGGTATAGAAGTGAGGGTATAATACAATTTCTCATAGAAATTTGAAAGATTGTTCCATTGTTACTTATAGTTTGTTGATGATAAAGAACCTGAGGTCAGATGATTTTTGGTCTGATGTTTTAGAAATTTATTATTTATTTTTGACTTT
>NW_012154173.1:628853-630257 GCF_000956105.1 Propithecus coquereli | reverse complement strand
ATAAAACAGAGAAATTATTGCTAGATATGAAATTATAAGGCTGTGTGAGACATGACATACATAAGGCCTGGCTTGTTGGTGGCACCAATATAACATAAACATTTTATACACATTATTATCTTTATGTTATTATCTTTTTAAACAGCTCTATGTGGTAGATATTATATTATCAAGTAGCTGAAATTGTTAGCATACATTTATTCAAAATATTCCCTTATTATCCTTTTTTGTTTCATTTATTTATTTTTTAGAGACAGGGTCTCGCTTTGTCACCCAGGTTGGTGTTAAGTGGCATGATAATAGCTCACTGCAGCCTCGAACTCCTGGGCTCAAGCGATCCTCCTAACTCTGCCTCCCAAGTAAGCTTCATGTGCACCGCTATGCAGGGTAATTTTTTTTGTATTTTTGTAGAGACTAGTTTCCACTATGTTGCCCCGGTTGATCTTGAACTCCTGGTCTCAAGTGATCTTCCTGCCCTTGGCCTTCCAAAGTGCTGAGATTACAGGTGTGAGCCATCGCCATGACCTATTGTCCTTTTAATATCTTTAAGATCTGTAGTGACAACTCTTCTTTCAATGTTGATATTGTTGATTCACATTTCTCTTACTCTTTCCTTTTATTTCTGGATAGGTATAGCCATAGATTTATCAATTTTGTTGATCTTTCTAAAGAAACATTTTTAGCTTTTTAACTTTTCTTATCAGTTTTCTCTTTCTTCCATTTCTGCTCTTACTTTTATTATTTCCTTCCTTCTATTTATTCTTGGTTTACTTTTCTTTTTCTAGCTTCTTCAGGTGGAATTTTAGGTCATTAGATTAAACCCTTTTAATTTTCTAATAAAAGTATTTAGAGTTATACATTTACCTATATGTACCGTTTCAGTTGATTCCATGTATTTTATGTATTGTAGTTTTATCACCACTCAGGAAATAGACAGATTATACTTTGTCTTGAAGTCTATTTTAGAATATTGATATGACATTACTCTAGACTTTTTATGTTCACTGTTAGCGTGGGAGTATATTTTTCCATCTATTTACTTTTAGTCTATCTGTCCTTTATTTTTACTTTTTAAATAAGCTCTTCTTAAAGCATGATGACTTTTATTTTTAAAGTGTATCTCTGCAAGAGTCAGCATATATACTGTAGTTGGGGTTTGCTTTATTTATTCAATTGGGCAATTTCATTCTGTTAATTGGCATATGTAGTCTATTAACATTTAATTTAATTATTAATATTGGTGGATTTACTCTATCAATTTATTATTTGTTTTCTCTTTGCCACTTCTATTTTTGGGTCTTTTGTTCCTCCTTTTTAGCTGTCTTTTGACTAACTGAATATTTTTACAAATTTCATTTTTAATTTAGCCACTGGCATTTTAGCCATATCTTTTTACATTACTTT
>NW_012154173.1:627554-628803 GCF_000956105.1 Propithecus coquereli | reverse complement strand
CCAGCACCATTTATTGAATAAGGATTCTTTTCCCCAGTGTATGTTTTTGTCTGCTTTGTCAAAGATTAGATGGCTATATGAGGGTGGTTTTATATCTTTGTTCTCAGTTCTGTTCCATTGGTCTATATCTCTGTTCTTGTGGCAGTACCATACTGTTTTTGTTACTATAGCCTTATAGTATAGCTTGAAGTCTAGTAAATTGATGCCTCCCAATTTGTTCTTTTTGTTTAAGACTGCTTTTGCTATATGGGGTCTTCTCTGGTTCCATATGAAGCGTAGAATTATATTTTCTATATCTGCAAAAAATAATGTTTGTATTTTAATGGGGATTGCATTGAATCTGTAGATCACTTTGGGTAGTATAGACATTTTAAGAATGTTGATTCTGCCAATCCATGAGCATGATACGGTTTTCCACCTTTTTACATCCTCTGCTATTTCCTTCCTCAGTATTTCATAGTTCTCCCTGTAGCAGTCTTTCATCTCCATAGTTAAATATGTTCTAAGGTATTTTATTTTCTTTGTTGCTATTTTGAAGGGTATTGAGTCTTTGATTTGGTTCTCAGTTTGACTGTAGTTGACATGTAGGAATGCTATTGATTTGTGTACCTTGATTTTGTAATCTGAGACTTTGCTGAATTTATCGATGCTAGTAGTCTCATGGCAGAATCTTTTGGGTTTTCTAGATATAAGATAATATCATCTGTAAAGAGTGATAGTTTGACCTCTTCTGCCCCTATTTGGATGCCTTTAATTTCCTTCTCTTGTCTGACTGCTCTGGCTAGGACTTCCAGCACTATGTTGAATATAAGTGGTGACAGAGGCCAACCTTGTCTGGTTCCAGTTCTAAGCAGGAATGCTTTCAGGAATCAATAATCTAATGAATTGTCTCAGAGAACTGGGAAAGGATGAGGAAACCAACCCCAAACCCAGCAGAAGAAAATAAATAACAAATATCAGAGCAGAACTAAATGAAATTGATAACAAAAAACCATATGTAAGGATAATAAAACAAAAAGTTGGTTCTTTGAAAAAATAAACAAAGTTGACATGCCTCTCGCTAGATCAATGAGAAGCAGAAAACAAAGGACTCTAATAAGCTCAATCAGGAATGAAAAAGGAGAAATTACAACTGATATCACTGAAATACAAAATATCATCTATGAATACTATAAAATAAATACTCTGTGCACATAAACTTGAAAACATGATGGAAAAATGGACAAATTCTTGGGAACACCCAGCCTTC
>NW_012154173.1:624553-625144 GCF_000956105.1 Propithecus coquereli | reverse complement strand
TTTTAGCCATATCTTTTTACATTACTTTTAAAGCATTTGCTCTAGGAATTATAATATATTCTTAACTTTTTACACTGTGGCTAAGATTAATATTTTGCTACTTTACATAAAACGTAAGATTTAAGTGGTTCCTCAAACAGAAAAATGTGCCTTTAAGAATCTTAACAGCATGCCATGTAAATCCTTATTTTTAAACAATAGAACTTTTAAGAACATGGACCTATAGCAGCCCTGCAGCAGCTCAAGGTAGAAAAGGGATTAATCTGATCAGATTTGTGGATGTAGTTTTTGTTTGATAGAGTAAACTACACAGCATCTTTAAGACAATTGCACTGTTGGAAACATTAGCAGCTTGGGCTAAAAAAAAGATGGATTTAGTTAATAAAATAAAATGAAAAGAGGCCTTGAACTGCTAAATATATTGGGTAGAAAGCAAGCTGAGATATATGCTCTTTGTTTCAAAATTTTGTCTTGGTTAGTTCTGGATAGAGCAATGGTAGGTATAATTAAGATTAATTCTGGAAATTTCTCATGTTTTACTTTCTGAACTCTATAATTTAAGGCACATTTTAAACCCTAATAATTTTACAA
>NW_012154173.1:611892-624083 GCF_000956105.1 Propithecus coquereli | reverse complement strand
AAACAAGAAACCTCATAAAAGTGTCCTTTTGCAATTCATATTTTTAAAAGATAGTCAATTCTCTAGATGAAATGGTAAAGTGTAAGCAAAAGTATAATTTTAAAAAATTATGTCCATGTGCTATCTCTTCGTGTACAGAATAAACTAAAGACCTGAGGCAACTTTTATGAGTAATTAAGATTAAGCAATATTTTTGAATTGGAACATATATATCTAAGTAGTTTAAATTATGGAGAGTTGCCTCAAGTATTCTTGTTATGTACAATGTAAGTATTAGAGTTTGTAGGGTGTGCTTGCACATGTGTCTGTGTATGTAGCACGTATAGCAAATCCAGAAGCAATTTTGTAAAGGGCATTACGTACCTGGGATTTGGGCTTACCATCAGAATCTTTACTCTAATTGTCAACATATCCAGCACAAGAGTCTATATCAGGGTTTCTTAACCTCAGAACTATTGACATTTTGGGCTTTGTCGTGCTGGGCCACCCTGTGTGTGATGTGATGCTTAACATCATTCTAATCTATACCCACCAGATGCCAAGAGAAACTCTCCTTTGCAGTGACAACCCAAAATGTCCCCAGATGTTGTTAAATGTCTCAATTGAGGGATGGGAAGGTATCGAAATTGTACCTGGTTGAGAACCACTGGTCTATATATATTGTTATAATCTGCACTTTCTAGGAAGAGTTTTTCAGGCCAGCTAAACACAAAAAAGAACCACTGTACTTTCACTAGTAACTTATCAAGAAGTTAATTACAATCTAGAGGATAATATAAAATAATTCCCTTTTTTTCCCATCAAGTTCTCAAATTTTAGTTCATGCAAGGTTAGCCTCAATGGGTGGCTGGAAAATTATTCTATCATTCTGCTGTAGTCAAAGCTGGGAACTTTTTCCTGGATGCATACTAAGAGGAATACATTGGATTCTTACTTTCTTCAGATTGGAGAACCTATAAGACAAATACAACTTGATTTTTAAAAATATTGGTCACCTCTTCTTCCACTGCTTGTGTGTAATTTTGTGCCAAAGGAAAATTTCTCCTTAGGGATGAAGATTGGTAAAGCTGAAGGGAATGAAGAAGTTAGTATATCCTATCATTCCACATAAAAATAACAATTAATAGGGGGCTTTTTTATTTTCACAGACTAGATCAGGAGTCAGCAAAATTTTTCTCTAAAGAGCCAGATAATAAATATTTTAGGATTTGTAAATCATACGGTCTTTTCAACAACTACTCAAATCTGCTATTGTGGCACAAAAGCATTCACTGACAAATAGACATGGTTGTGTATCATTAAAGCTTTATTTATTGAAGAAATATCAGCTGGATTTGTCCTGTGGATGTTAACTTTACCTGGAATATCAGTAGTAGTTTTCATCTTTCTTTGTGTTCTTCTTTGATCTCATATTCCTGCCTTTCCTCCAATGGTAATCACTATGCAAATTTATAATTTTTACTTAATTATAGGTAAATGTATATCATTCATTTGCTTTTTAAAAATAGTTTTATAACAAATGTGTTTATGGTAGATAATACATTGTTTAATTTTCCTTGATTTTGAGCTTTCTAAAATTGTATTCTTGTAAGAGTTACTGTGAAAACATGATAAATTATGAAAGTATTTTAAAGAGCTGGTATTGTTGATGATATAAATTAGTTAGTAGTATAGATGGTCTCTGACTTACAATGGTTTGATTTATAAAATTTTTTGACTTTATGATGGGTCTGTTGAGATATAACCCGATTGTAAGTCAAGGAGCATCTTTAATTGCCTACCTATATCTTTGCATTTGGTTTCCTTCTACTGTTCACTTCAGCTTAGTGCACCGTCTGGGGGATGGACATGCTTGAAGCTCTGACTCAGTTGGGGCAAAGGCAACATACGTGACCTAAACATTTGTACCCTCGTAATATGCTGAGATGAAAAAAAATAAAAAATATTAAAAAGTGAATAAATTTTTAATAAGTGTATGGGAAGGAACAATAATCACAATATAATGAGATGATTTTTTACTGAAATCAATTCATTCACAAGATACTCCTATATCAAATCAGCAAAAAGAGGAAGAACCCAAAGGGTCAAATCCTGACTCACTTTTTTTGTCTCTAGAAATTATTCATCTTTTCCTTTTCTGTTCTCCTCCCCCACTCGCAAGCAGAGAGTGCCTCAGTTTAGTACCTAATCAAGCTCATGGGTAGCAGCTGAGGCCATTGAAGTTGATTTTTTGGGAAATTGAATATTCAGGAACAATGTAAAATTGAACACAAGACCATAAAACTACTCAATGCATTTATTGTCAAATATAAAATATAATTTCTATTTAGTTGTAACTAGCTGCAAAATGGCATACTACCAAAATGCATACTACCAATGGCAGACAAAATGTTAGGCATTACAAAAGTGAAAATTTATAAATCAAATGTAATTGACGTAAAAAATATGGGACCACAATGGAGTGCTAACACTCCCTGAATGACAACTTTAAATAACTTCTCTAAATTGGCCTGTTGCCATAGGGTTAATAACAGCTCCATAACTATGGATGGGTAATTTTACAGCCTTTCCACATTCTGTCTGCAGCATTTAATGTGATTTCTGTTTTAGGGCTCTGATCTCCTGGCTGTGAATAAGTAATGTGAATGCACAAATAGATTTTAACAAAAGTATAAAATAGCATGTGGCAAATTGGAAGATTCACTGGGGAAGGGTTGGAGGGTCATGCAGATTGTTAATGGTTCTAAAAACAATTTTCATTCAGCTAATTCATTTCTTGACTTGTTTTCCAAAAGAGCTCAATGTATAATCATTTCTCAAGGTCTGTTTTCTAAAATATTAGTCTTAAAAGAAGAAAGATAATTTTCCTTGTTAAGTCTAACTCTGAAACATTTTCAGGCTAAGTCGGAGACAAAGAGAGATTTTGCATAGTGCTTTTTAGGAAAAATATATGCTTTTTGCTTTCTTCTTTTCAGCAAAAATGGAATCAAATATATTTGTAATGTGACTTTAAGACATGTGAAAAGCACTCTTTGGCTTTAGTGGAGATGTCTATGCGAGTACTCTTAGGTCTGGTATTGGTCCTGACTTTGCTATAGGTCAGCCAGGCTGGCTGTTGGGAAGGAGAGTAGGATGTGAAGTGGGTAAGAGCAAGAACAAACTGGAAACTCAGTTGATCTCTCATCACCTCTATCCCAGATGATATGGGTTACCTGCAAGAGAAGATGGTACCTTTTGCCATAGAGCCACACACATACCTGGCCCAGCTTATAGAGAAGCAGAAGGAGAAGATCCAATGGAATCTGTAGATACTGTAGGCCTGGCTATTAACCCCTACCAATGAGGTACGCTTGCAGAAGATCAGCAATAAGGTGTGTGAGCTGCTCTATCTCCTGGTACTCTTATACCAACCTACAAAGTGGAAAAAAGGAAGGAAGGAAGGAAGGAAGGAAGGAGGGAGGGAGGGAGGAAAGGAAGGGAGAAAAGGGGGAGAGAAATGGGAAGGGGAGAGAACGGGAAGGAAAGGGGTCTGTCTCTCACTTCTGTTTTCCAAATATCATGCAGATTTCTATTGTGGCCAACCCCAGCTGGAACCATGCAAGAAGGAAATTCTAGGAAATGTAGTAACAGATTTTCTAAAATTGATACAGTACAAAGCCACCACAGTTCTAATCAGTAAACTTTGATTTCTTTTAAGCTTTATCAGTAAGAGACAAAGTTAAGTGCAAGACTTTAAAATGAACATTATTTCAAATATGATTTTGTCAAGTATAAAACCCAATGAAAATGACAAATCCCATATGATATGGGTAATTATATTCTTGCACATAAAAATGTAAAACTTTCAAAATTTAAAAGACATTTGGGAACACAGTCATGAAACTTGCTAAGTTTTTTTTTAAGAAAAGAAGAAAGTATTCTTTGGGGTAAATATTTTTTCTTTTGCTTAATTTTTGTTTCATGTGTGCGTGTGTGTGTGCATTTTTTAAAGTAAATTGTATTTCTGTTACAGAGGCCAACAAATCAGCAAAACACAAAATAACACGAGTGACAAAAAAATTGTGGGTAGAGAAAGAATAAGGGAAGGAGAATAGAGGCATAAAAATGCACGGTGAGTTTATTGTGGCTAAATTAAAATTTGTGCAGGGTTGGATGCAGTAGTGGGACAATGAGGAATGAGAAATGGCCTTTGGGAGTAGCTCCTGACTGAGGTCAGAAATCACGCTGGGAGGTTGCCCCACAACAATGAGAGACTTCCAGTCCTGTAATGCAGCACAGCTCAACTCCTTGTGCAGAGCATAAGCAAGGTCTGCTGTGGAGATGGCCACGACTCCTGTTGTTGAACAGAATTGGCAGTGAGCGTGTGATTGTTTCTGTGGGAGTAGGAGAATCTTACCATTCTATTTCTTTTATTTTTTTGAGATTATGCCTGGTAAAATGGAAATAAAGGGAAGTATAAGTTATTACTTTCAAGGTACTCTGTCTCACAGGGTGTGAGAAAGTTAAGACCTAGAAAAATCACTATAACATATATATTTTTTGTGACAATTCTTGCTTATTATGACAAGAGCTTTATTTACCTAATGTCTTTAGGAAAAGTATAGGCTCTGGAGTCAGGATTAGGGTTCAAGACCTTGCTGCATCTCTAGCCATGTGATTTTTAATTCATTAAGTAATGGACTGGTAAAGGAAAATGTTAAGATAATGTAAGGAAAAATAGAAGCCAAAAAGAGAACTAAAGTACAGGGGCTCAGATTACATAGGATCAAGATTTATGTTTCTCTCATATAACAGTCCAGATGAAGGTTATAATCTAGTTGGGAGGCAGCTCTGCTCCAGGAAGTCCTCGAGGTCCAACTTCTTTCTGTCTTGTGATTCCATTATCCCCTAGGTTGCTGTCCTCATCCAAAGATTGAATCTGACACCACCACCACATCCACTTGTAGACTGCTTAATGGGAGTGGGGGCAAATGCAGGGAAAAGGGCTTTAATGACATGATCCAGAAATTGCACTTTCAGTTCCACTTACGAACCAGTGGCCAGGACTTATTCAAATGGAAATATAATCTCTAGCCTGGGTGCCAAGTGCCCTGCTAAACCTTGGGAGGTTATATTAAAATCAAGGAGAATGAAGAAATATTTGGAAAACTGTCTCTGTCAGTAGTAAGGGAATGAATACATTAGTATTGGTATTGGTTTTCAGTTTCTTAACCTATGAAATTAGTACTGGTTTCAGTTTCTTAACCTATGAAATGGGAATGAAATCCTATTTAAGAGGACAACTATGAGAAGTATATGAGAATACATATACAAGCATACCTTATTTTATTGTGCATTGCTTTATTACACTTGACAGATGCTGTGTTTTTAACAAATTGAAGGTTTGTGGCAACCCTGCTTTGAGAAAGCCTGTCGGCATCATTTTTCCAACAGTATGTGCTCACTTTGTGTCTCTGTCGCATTTTGGTAATTCTCACACATTTTAAACTTTTTCATTATATTGCATCTGTGATTATGGTGATCTGTGATGACTAATCTTTTATTTTACCATTGTAATTGTTTTGGGGTACCACGAACTGCACCCATATAAGAAAACAAACTTAATCTATAAATGTTACATGTGTTCTGACTGTTCTACCAACTGGCATTTCCCCATCTCTCTTTCTCATTGAGCCTCCCAATCTCTGAGACAAAAACAATATGGAAATTAGGCCAATTAATAACCCTACAATGGCCTCTAAGTGTTAAAGTGATAGGAAGAGTTGCACATCTCTTCCTTTAAATTAAAAGCTAGAAATGATTAAACTTAGTTAGGAAAGCATGAAAGAGCTGAGAAAGGGCGAAATCTAGGCCTCTTTCACTAAATAGTTAGCTAAGTTGTGAATGCAAAGGAAAAGTTCTTGAAGGAAATTAAATGTGCTACTCCAGTGAACACATGGAAGATAAGAAAGCAAAACAGCCTTATTGCTGATGTGGAGAAATGCGTAATGGTATGGATAAAAGATTAAATCAGCCACAACAGTCCCTTAAGCCAAAGCCTAATCCAGAGCAAGGCTCTAATGCTCTTTAATTCTGTGAAGGCTGAGAGAGGTGACGAAACTGCAGAAGAAAAGTTGGAAGCTAGTAAAGGTTGGTTCATGAGGTTTAAGAAATGAAGCTGTCTCCATAACATAAAAGTGCAAGGTAAAGTAGCAAGTGCCGATCTAAAAGCTGTAGCAAGTTATCCAGAAGATCTAGCTAACATAATTGATGAAGGTGGCCACACTAAACAACAGATTTTCAATGTAGATGAAACAGCCTTCTATGGGAAAAGATGCCATATAGGATGGTAATAGCTAGAGAGAAGTCAATGCCTGGCTTCAAAGTTTCAAAGGACAGGCTTACTCCCTTGTTAGGAGCTAATGCAGCTGGTGACTTTATATTGAAGCCAATGTTCATTTATCATTCTGAAAATCACAGGGCCCTTAAGAATTATGCTAAATTGATTCTGCCTGTGCTCTAGAAATGGAACAAGAAAGCCTGAATGATAGCACATCTGTTTATAGCATGGTTAACTGAATATTTTAAGCCATGTTGAGATCTACTGCTCAGAAGAAAAGATTCCTTTCACAATATTACTTATTGACAATGCACCTGGTTACCCAAGTTGATTCCTACCCTCCTGGATGACTTTAAGGGATTCCAGACTTCCATGGAGGAAGTAACTGCAGACGTGGAGCAAGAGAACTAGAGTTGGAAGTGAAGCCTGAATATGCGAATGAATTGCTGCAGTCTGCTTCTTATGAATGAACGAGGAGAGTTCATTGAGATGAAAGCTTGAGATTTCGTTCCATTTCTTGAGATGGAATCTACTCCTGCTGAGTATACTGTGAACATTGTTGAAATGACAATAAAATATTTAGAATATCCCATAAACTTAGTTGATAAAGCAGTGATGGGGTTTGAGAGGACTGACTTCAGTTTTGAAAGAAGTTCTACTGTGGGTGACATGCTATCAACCAGCATCACATGCTTCAGAGAAAGCTTTTATGAAAGGAATAGTCAACCAATGCAGAAAATTTCATTATTGTCTTCTTTTAAGAAATTTCCACAGCCACCCCAACCTCCAGCAACCACCACCCTAATCAGTTAACAGTAAACAACATGAGGTAAAACCCTCCATCAGCAAAAAGATTTGGACTTGCTGAAGGCTCAGACATTCATTACCATTTTTAGCAATAAAGGTATTTTTCAATTAAGTTACATACATTTTTTAGATATACTGTTATTATATACTTAATAGACTGCAGTACAGTATAAATATAACTTTTATATGCACTGAGAAACCAAAAATTTGTATGATTCTCTTTATTGGGATATTCACTTTATTGTGATTAGGAACTGAAACTACAATATCTCTGAGATATGCCTGTACTAGAAAAGTGCTCTGTAAAACACTAGTCAATTACATTATTTTTCATTTCTACTGACAAGTTGCTATGCATGACACCTAATTCAATGTAGATGTACTACGACTTTATGGATAAATATTACTTATCAAAATATTGCAAGTTTAAAGTTAATGTAAAGTTTTTTAATTTTAACTTACTATTAACCTGAACAATACATAAATAAATTAGCCTTTCCTATATATGGAAAATCAGCCTGCTAAATTAGCAGTTGCCTATGCATATTTGCCTTTGCAGGTAGACTAATTGAACATTTAGAAACCATCATAAAGTGTGTGAATTAATCTATTTATTTATTTTTTGGTGATGTAGAAAGATAAAATATTTGATTATGCAGTTTCTACATATTTTCTTTTTTAGGGTATTTCATCATATTTATTTCTATAAGAATATACATCATGAACACATCCTAATAAAATCCTGTAACAGCTTACTAACTGAAATTGAAGGCCAGGTGGGTGGTGATGGGAAAAATATCCATGGTAATAACACACATTGAGGATTTTTTATATGCTGGACACTATACTAAGCACAGTCTGTGTATTACTGTCTTCTGTCATCACAGTAAACCTTTGAGATGGATGTTACTATCCTCATTATATTGATGAGAAAATTTAAGTCTAGGGAAGATAAATGTGACTTAGAGACGTTAGGAATTGCTTTGTTAGCAAAGTCAGGATTTGAACTCATGTTCTTAACTACCATGATATATAATGATGACTAATGTGTGCAGATATGTTTGTTTTCCTGTCACATGATCATTAATTCCCATTCAGAATCAAATAATAGCTTATTTAGTGCTCTAGCCAAATGTTAGCATACTTAGTACTCAAGACAGACTCCTTTGGATAAAACTTATATCGTAGCAACCACTATGAAAGATGAAGTAGAATTTTTCATTCATGAGACCAGTAGATACTTTTCTAGAACAAAGGGGAAAATAAAACAATAGAGTGAGTCACTGGGTCCTTTCTGTGCTTCAAGGGGTGGCAGTGGGAAGAATAGAGCCAAGAAGCAAGTTTATGTCCTTTGCTGGCATAAGATTTAATGTAAATTAGGGTTCATAACATTTCTGTTAAGAAAAATTTTTTTTCTAAATATCTTTAATAATGGCTTTTTCAAAATTTTAAATGATTTTAAGCTTTGTAGTTTAGTAAAAGGAGTGATCTTTTAATGAGTGACTGTGGTTATGAAATTTGAAAAACATTAGTATAATCAATAGGCAACATGATGATATATATGCAAGTGAAAGGCTTTTGTCTCATTTGCAATTTGCAGCAGAAATTGATGGAGAAAATGTTGCAGCTGTTTTATGAAATAGACACAAATAGTATTATAAATGAGATATGTAAAGGGCCGAATCATTGCAATAAATGAGACTCTGACACTAGAAATCTGTTACTCAAAGTACACAGTTTGACTTGAGGAAAAAATTTGGCAAGTGGCAGTAAATCAGTTTTTGAAATGTTAGGTTGGGTGGGTTAGATTAGGCATAGGAAGGGAAATTAGATGTTATTTCTTTGATGTCATTGTCCTGGTCAGGAGTGTGGTAGGTCTACTGATGTTATAAGCAGCAAAGAGCTTGTAGCAGCAGTAGTGACAATCTCTTCTTTTGGTGAACTCTGCCTCCTGCTGCAAACACTAACCCTACCCTCAGGAGTCAGAAGAGCCATATTAGATGAGAGGGTGCCTAAGATGCCAGCGTAGCCAGTGGAGAAATGGAAACAACATAAATAAATCATAGTTAGAATAGCAAGTGTGTGATGAAATCTTATTGTTTAAATCTTTTGTTTTCCCTTTCTTTTCTTGGCTGTTTTAGTCTTTAATTTATTTAGCGTGCATATGCTCTTGACACTTCAGATGACAGCAACAAGAAGGGGTGGTAGGTTGTAAAATTTGGTCTTCAAAGAGTACAGGGGTGTGTGTGTATTTTAATGAGGTGGCTAGAGTAATAGTTGGAAATGGCAGCGGACATAATGGTTTCCAACCTCCTTCTATTATAGCTCCTGAGGGACATGGAATTATGAGAAGAAAAAGCCTACTTTACTTCCAGAGCACTTAAAAAGAAATCGTATTAAGGGATAGGCAGGTTTCCTTCAGGCAAAAAGCTGAAAAAATATTAAGAAAAAGATTGAAGACACAGGATATATATGTTGAAAATCCATATTGTCAGATGTCCTTTGATAAAAATTATAGTAATTTCTTCATTCATCAGAAGAGTGGTGTGTCTGTTTCTCCACATTCTTACTCACTATGGGCATTTTAACCTTTTCACTTTTTTCTAATCTGATAGATGATATATACTGGCTTGTCTTAAATTTCATTAATTTGGTTATTGAGATTCAATACCTTTTGGCTATTGAAATGGTTATAGGCATTTTAAATTCTTAATATGTGATTCAAATAATCATTTTTATAATATTAGCTTAAACAAAGTAAAATTATTAAATTTGTTTATTATTCTTCCCCACTGTGATTTTAAAGTTGTTGTCTATTGCTTTATTCTCATACTTTTATTAAACTATTAGCTCCTTACAGAGATTATATATTTTATTAAGTGCTTTACTAAAATCCTTAATAGTATATTATTCAGCCCAAAAAGTTAACATTTATGTTAATTGAAAAAAATAAGTGAAGATCTAAGGTTAAACCAGGACACAGTCATTGGAGATAAATAGATATTTAGTGAAATATGTTGGATATTGTGCTCTATTAAACTGTATTACTTTCAAAGGTTTATAGCATTAATCTCTGCTTTATTATTCACAAAAATATGTCTCATGGAAACACTAAAGGAATCTCGATTTTGTCTTTACAGTTACAATATGAAATACTTATTTGATTTTATAACTTTTCCCACTGAGATGTTATCAATATTTTGTTTTATTGAAGACACTTTTATTCTTTAGGGAAAAATATTCACTTTTGACAAAGCACTTTATTGAAAGTTGAAATTTGGTACAATAAAGAATTCAGGTTCCCACTCCCCACACCATACCCACCCACTGTATTTTTTGATTTAGTGCTCTGTGAATGGGCTCAGAGAGTCAATTAAAGTTTTTATCAGGCTGGAATTCATGAAGCAGACAGGAAAAATAAATACTGGTGACTACTTTACTTGGTGGCCGGAGGGAAGGTTCATAATTCTCATCCGTGTTCTTCACTCTGAAATGGTTTATATATCTAGTGAAATGAAATTTTGTTTTCTACCTATTCTAAGTTCTATTAAAATTACTTTATAACTGACATTTCATTGCAACATCCTATTACTTTTCTCGTTACTTTTTCTTTCCATTTTCCCCTTAAAAGTCTTTGTTATGGTGTTACCTTTTGGTTCTGTCTTGATGTAACATTTGAGTCCCACTTCTTTGAGGTTAAGTAAAATAGGGAAATATGATATGAAAAAGATAGGAAAAAATATACGTATTTCACAAGGCCATAATAAATTATTCTTTACTGATAAAATCAACCAAATATTATAACATAAATTAGATGGCCCGTGGTTTTAGAAACATGTTTATACTTCTTGACATGGTATTTCCCTTTTATTTTGTACTTCTAAGGAAGTGTTTTTAAATAGTAAAAGACTTTGAAAGGTGTTTAGTTTCTTCCAAATTATTTCTCTTCACATCATATATTAGGAAAAAAATTTTTATATGTTTACATGCTATGGGAACACATGGGAAAATCATCCAGTTTCCTGAGTGGCTTAAGAAGGGCATTCTGAAAGAGGCCATATGATTTGAATCTTGTCATAAAAAGTGGAGTTAATCAGGTAAATGAGATGGTGAATGTTGGTAGGTAAGGAAGGGACTGGAGCAAAGAACCAGAGGTGGGAAATAAAGCAAATCGCTTTTACAAAAAGAATTTGGCAAGATTAGATCATAGGTTTGGAGAGTGAAAGTGAGGAAAGGTGATCTGTAGGAGACAAAATGAGAACTAAATTATGAAAGGTCTTGCTTGTTATGCTGAGGAGTGTGACACTTAAGGTCAAAGAAATAGAGGAGTGACATGAACAATTTATGTTTTCCTAAGATCATTTATAACGGAAGAATTTATAGAGACTGAGATCAAGAGATTTAATTATTTGAACATAAAAGGGCTGCAAGTCCAAAATAAAAAAAAAAAGACTAAAATTAAAAAGCAAGCTAAACTGGGACAACTATTTATAATAAATGTAACAAAGGTTAATCGTTTTAGTATTTAAAGAATTCATTTAAATTGAGAACAAGAGCAGTAAGAAGATCCTCATAGATAACAGAGTGAGACATTAATAGATAATTAGGAAATAAAACAGACTAAGAAACTTAACAGTATGTCAATTAAAACAATGGGGAATTCTCATTTTTTGCTTGTCAGATTAGGAGATTTTAGAAAAAGAATTACAACCGGACTGTGCAATGCTGACAAAAGTATAGAAGTTTTCATGCATTGCTTATGGAGCATAAATTAATATAGTCTTCATGGACACAATTGTGTATCGAGTTTGCAAATTGCCCATACTCAATGACCTGGGAAGGAACTTCTCATCATGGAATTTTAGCTAAGGAAATAATCTGAAGTATAGAATAAGATAGTTCTCCTTGGGCTATTTTGACGCTTAAGTCAGATAATTCATTCGAAACAGTACATTTCCTAGCACATATAAGCACAAAATGAATATTATTATTATTATTATTATTGTGAAAATCGGGGCCATAATAATGATGTTCAAAGTCTCTGCTAGCACTAGTCATTTAAATT
>NW_012154173.1:609798-611030 GCF_000956105.1 Propithecus coquereli | reverse complement strand
CCCTTTCTCCCTCCTCCCTCCCCCCCTTCCTTTCCTTACTTCTTTCTTTCTTGCAACATCTCAACATTTCAACTTAGACTCCTGACTTAGCTGACCTGACTCTGAGTTAGTCTTTGAACAGGGAGAGCTTGAGAGCTAAGAACAGTTATGGGCATTCTCATGGATGTGTGAAAGATATCTTGATGCCATGGCATCATTATTCTTACAAAGTGAGCATAAACTTCAGAGTGAGATAGTCCTGGTTGATGCCCAGTTCTACAGCTTTGTGACATTGTACAAGTCACTGAACTTCACTGAGCCTCCATTGTCTTAATTTTGAATTGGGTTTTATGAGACCCAGTTTATAAAGCCGTGGTAAAGCTTTTGACATATAGTAAATGTTTAATATTTGGTGCTAATTATTATGCCCCCCTGACAAATTAAAAGAACCTCTTGGATTTCATGAGAGAAGATTTGATGCATAGATGAAAGAGTGCTTATTAACCTTTCTTGTCGCCGTGGTATATAGCTCAGATAACAGTCACAGAAACTCACTCCAAAGGTGTCAGAATAATTTCTGCAATTTCTACCTCCAAGTGTCTACTATCTTTTTATCTCCCATTTAAGAAAGCATGTAAGAATGCAAGAAAATTATAGTTGCAATGTTCTAGAAATAATCATGAATGTTATCCAACTTAATTTTAGAAGGTAAGTAAATTTTTGTAGGTTTTATTAAAATTACTTATAAAACACCACACAACTGACCATTGGTGACTGGCTGATCTGTTAAATGAAACATGATGGTTGAGAAGTGCTTGACTTGAAGATGTCTTCAAATCTCTGCTGGTGGCATTTTTCTATAAAAAATTATATTGATTGCCTTTGATGGAAGAGGAGAACAGCAAAAGTTTTGATATGTAGGTTTCCTGAGGAATAACTAAAGGCAAGGAGTGAGCTTTTATAGTTTAAAGAAAACAGGAGGTACAGGAATAATCAAGTTACAGAATTGGAAAGGACATTAAGGTGCTAATTATTTCAGCTCTCTATCCGAAGGTTATTTATAACATAGGGAAAGGGAGAGTGGGAAAGAGGGAGAGTGATATAAGGAGGAAGAAGAAAACTTAATCTTGTTAAATATATTATTTTAGATACCTGTAAGAATAGATATTCTGAAAGCTTCTTTATAATTTTATTCCTTTTTACCACCAGATTGTTTTTATCAGTGTAAAAAGATATAAAACAAACAAAAAATC
>NW_012154173.1:606242-608108 GCF_000956105.1 Propithecus coquereli | reverse complement strand
TATCATTATTTTTTGAGACAGGTTCTCACTCTGTCACCAGGGCTAGTGTGAGGTGGTATCACCATAGCTCACTGCAGCCTCAAACTCCTTGGCTCAAACCATCCTCCTGCCTTGGTTTCCCAGACTGCTAGGATTAGAGGAATGAGCCACCCCTCCTGGCCTAATCTAGCTATTTTAAAGTATTTTTCTTTTCCCCCTTCTTTTCCTCTTCTTCTTCCTCTTCCTCCTCTTAAGTTGAAATCCGTCTCCCACTTTTCTTTTAAATCTATCTCCTGGAGCTATACAGAAAATCGAATCCCTTCTTCCACAAGTCAGGATTTCAAGATTTGTAGGTATTCTATGTCAAAGTATAAAAGCTCTCCATTGGGTTAGAATTTAGAAACTGTCAGAAGCACTGTTATTTTAAATCTTGCTTGTTGCAACTTCTACAGAAAGAAGATAGTGATTTGTGACAGCCATCTCTGAAACAAAAGCTGTCCTGAATTCTTAAATTCCCTTTCGTGGGCAGGTGGGTGAGGGGGAAGAAAAAGTAGAACTTTAAGGCCAGAAATTTCTAAAACATGTGTTATGAACTCATACATATCTGATGTGATTAAAAATTACAATTTGAGAAATATCATTCATCTCTTATAACTAGTCATGCTTTATTATATTTCATAATTAATTAAAACATGCTCCACAATTCTGAAAAATATACAAGTTTAGATTTTAGATATATTAAAGTATCTTCATCACAAGGCAGTCTTTATATCTTTACCCTGAATGGAAGAAAGATACAGCTGAGAAATTTGTCATTTATTACAGAGAAGAGATCATATTCGACTTTAATTTCATTTTAGAGTTTAGTTTAACCTGATCAGTTAGCAAATGTGACCTTTGTGCAGCCTCCTAGGTTGTAAATATTCTGGATTTCATATTTCCTTTTATCTGAAGAAGGGCAAATAATTGCAATATAAAAATTGACTAAACAAAAGAATTTTTATATTCAAATGATTGGCGTTTCAATTTCCCTTCAAACAAGGTTAACTGTGTTCTAAGTGGAGAGTGAAATTTCTGATTACGTATTTCCTTTTTTCTAGGTGGAACATTCTTTATTCCTTCAACCATTATTCAGGCAATATATAGTTTCAAGATCCTTCATTGCCCTGATTATTTTTCTCTGAGAAAGACTCATTTTGTTTATAACCCTTGTAGCAGATGCTGTTGGTGCCTCACCATATCCCTCTTAGGCACTTGTAGTTCCTGATAATAACAGGTGTACTATGGCAAGCACCTGCAATTGCCAGCTAAGGGCTTTCTGTGTGTGGTCCTTTCTGAGTAGTCACCTCTCGTGTCATGTACTTTCACCCAAATCCTAGTCCTCATGGCTTGCTTCTGTGGAAACCTAACCTTAATCTCCCCTTTCAAAATATTCTGCTGTATACTTTGCACTCTGGCATAAAATCTTTCCTTGAATCTTAAGAGACAGGTGATATTAAGATATCAAAGCTTTTTTGGTAAACCATGTTAACATTATTATGTTTTTTAAAATGACTCTAAAGGCACGGGGATATCATTGAAGAAGTTTCTAGCAATGGAGTGGCCAGATCAGATGTGCTTTTTGGAGGACGGATTTGAGAAAGACAAGATTTGGGGATATCTACTTAGGAGTGTGTTCCAGGCAAGAAATGGTGGCTGACTGTGATGACAGTAGCATATAATAACCTCACAGAAAAAGGTGTTGTTTTGAGTGATGTTTATGGAGTAGAATTGACAGAACTTGGCTTCTGGTATTATTAGGTCATTAAATATGAAATGTCTGATTTCAAATCAAAAGTACAGTTTATCATATCTCAAACAAGAAGCAGTACAATTAATCAAAGTATA
>NW_012154173.1:603031-604462 GCF_000956105.1 Propithecus coquereli | reverse complement strand
GGAAAGCAGTTTTTGATAAAAATAAAAATTAACTATTAAGGTTGGTGCAAAATAATTGTGGTTTTGGACGACAAATTTTAAATCATTATAACTAGGCTCAAACATATCTTTTTAATCAAAATAAGAACCATTACAATCAACACATTTTTGCCAGTGAGAAATAACTTTGTTTATTCCTGTAGCAAAAAAATGCTTCGTGATTCGAGGAACTCTTGGAAAGCATTTTCTGCATCCTGCTGGTTGTGGAAGCATTTTCTGTGCAAAAAGTTGTGGAAATGCTTGAAAAAGTGATAGTTGGTGAGAGGTCAGGTGAATATGGTGGATGAGGCAAAACTTCATAGCCCAATTCATTCAACTTTTGAAGCATTGATTGAGCGACATGTGGTGGGGTGTTGTTGTGGAGAATTAGGCTCTTTCTGTTGACCAATGCAGGCGACAGGCATTGCAGTTTTCAGTGCATCTCATTGATTTGCTGAGCATACTTCTCAGATGTAATGGTTTCGCCGGGATTCAGAAAGCTGTAGTGGATCAGACTGGCAGCAGACCACCAAACAGTGACCGTGACCTTTTTTGGGTCAAGCAAGTTTGGCTTTGGGAAGTGCTATGGAGCTCCTTCTCAGTCCAACCACTGAGCTGGTCATTGACGGTTGTCGAATAAAATCCACTTTTCATCACATGTCACAATCTGATTGTGAAATGGTTTGTTGCTGTTGCATACAATAAGAAGAGATGACACTTCAAAATGATTTTTTTTCTTGATTTTCGGTCAGCTCCTGAGGCACCCACTTATCAAGCTTTTTTGCCTTTCCAATTTGCTTTAAATGCCGAACAGCCATAGAATGGTTAACGTTGAGTTCTTTGGCAACTTCTTGTGTAGTTGTCAGAGGACAGAGGATCAGCTTCGATGATTGCTCTTAGTTGGTCATTGTCAACTTCCGATGGGCGGCCACTGTGCTCCTCATCTTCAAGGCTCTCGTCTCTTTTGCCAAACTCTTGAACTGCCACTGCACTGTATGTTCATTAGCAGTTCCCGGGCCAAATGCGTTGTTGGTGTGAGTTGTCTCTACTGCTTTACAACTCATTTTGAACTTGAATAAGAAAATTGCTCAAATTTGCTTTTTGTCTAATATGATTTCCATAGTCTAAAATAAATAGCAAGTAATAAGTCCTTAGCAAAAAAACATAAAGTGAGAAATGCACGTTAAAATGATGTATAACATAGCCACATTTATTTAAGAACATATTCCAATATCAAATGGAAAATTTCAACAATGCTAAAGCCGCAGTTACTTTTGCATCAACCTAATACTTTAGGAAATAATTTTGTTTTTCCTCCTTTCAGTATGTCTTTATTTAACACTGTTGAATGAACAAAGCAGAATGCTTGCCCTCATGGAACTTACACTCTAATGAAAATAGGGAAAGAAGATA
>NW_012154173.1:602349-602981 GCF_000956105.1 Propithecus coquereli | reverse complement strand
AGCTTTCAGCTCATCATTATCCACCTTGGTCTCAGGTCACTCACATGGCTCATTTTCAAGATTAAAATCACCAGAATGGAACTTCTCAAACCATCGATGTACTTTGTGTTCATTAGCCACATCCTTCTCAAACACTTCGTTGATATTTCGAGCTGCATTGGTTCCATGATGGAACTCATATTCAAAAATAAAATGAATTTTTGACTTATCCACAGTCTCACAAAAATTTCTCTAAAAAAATATTTTGAAAGATAATCACAAGCCAAAATGTGTATTTGAAAGATTGAGGATGTACCTTCACAATAAAGAAAAAAAAAATGCCAAAGTGAAATGTCAGAGATATCAACTGTCAAACTTAGTACTTAAGGAAATCGGACATTCCACATTTAATAACCTTTAATAATTGGATATGGAAGGTGAGCGAGTAATTAGATAAATGTCAGTACCATTTTTCTTAAGGGAGAAGAAAGTTTAGGGAATAAGAAAAGTTTTTTGCTTTTGACATGTTTTGTTATATTTGAGATATTAATATTTGTGTGACCCTGAGAAGCACATGCTGTTTTTTAGAAAGAATGTAAATAAAACATGTTTATGAAACTGATCTATAGCATTCATTTCATTTGTTCAAAGAT
>NW_012154173.1:598700-600539 GCF_000956105.1 Propithecus coquereli | reverse complement strand
CGGTGCTGATAAATACTCTAAAAAATGCATCAGAGGAAGGGAGGGGGGAGATGGGCTGTAGAGAGCATTGGGAAGACAGCAGTTAGTAGTGCTAAGGCAGCCCTCATTGAGAAACTGAGATCTGAGCAAATATTTGTAGGAGGTGAGAGAGTTAGCCAAGAGAATATTTATAGGAAAGGCATTCCAGGAAGAGGGATCAACCAGAGTAAGTTCCCTAAGATGAGAACAGTCCTGGGGCAGTCAGGAAATAGCAAGGAGACCAGTGGGCTAGGACAGCGAGAGTAAGAGGGGTACCAGGTGTCAGGTGATGTAAGGTCTTACAGGTGTTGTAAGAACTTTAGCTCTTACTGTGAGTGACATGGGAAGTTGTAAAAGGGTAAGAGCAAAGCAGAAACATCTTCTGATTTATATTTTTAAAGGATCATTCAGGCTTCTGTACTGAGACTATAGTTAAGTGTGGAAGCAGAGAGACCATTTAAGAGGTTTTTAAAACTGTCCAGGTGAGGGATGAAGGGGTCTCGGAATGGCATAGTACTGGCGGAAGAGGTGAGAAGTAGTTGGACTTTCAGTGTGTTTTGAAGTAGAGGCCAAAGTATTTGTTGATGGCTTAGATGTGAAATGTGAGAAACAGAAGAGTTAAAAGTGACTTTAAGGTTCTTGATCTAAGTCAGTAGTAGGGTAGAGTTGCTTTTTATCAGAGAGGGAAGACTGTAGAACAGCAAGTTTTGGGGATAGGCTGAGAATCAAGAGTTCACTTTTTGACATATTAAGTTTAAGCTAATTATTAGATAGCCAGATGATTAAAAAATAAAACAATGCTTAGTATCTGAATATGGATAACTTATCCAAACTCACATTTTTCATCATTCATTCACTTTTTTGCACCAAATAAATGATAGTTTATTTATAACAGGGGGATCAAGACAATATAAGCCTAAACTTGTATGTTTGTGTCATACAGATTTGTGGGACTAGTTGTACTGAAAGATAATTTACAAAAGAGGGATTGAAGGACTGAATGGAAAATAATTCATTTTAAGGGAAGAAGCAAGGAAAACAAGCTTGGCCCAATGGCAAATCTTCAGTTGTCAAACCAGAGAGGACTTCTGGCCACAGAGTGGTGCCCGTCTCTCAAATTTGTCCTAGATCTAGTTTCTTCTCATCCTACTTGTTTCCATGATAGGCTCATTTTTGGATATTAGGAAAGAGGGCTTTGAGTAAAAAGTAAAAAACTTACTCCCACTAAAAACTCTATATAACATTAGGACAAAAGAGATTATTGGATGGTTCATTCCAGGCACATGTTTACAGATGAAGGTAGGAATCCCTTTCTTTCCATGTTGGTATAGAGCACTGAGTAGTTTTGGTACCTTGACATTCAGTGTATCAGCAACACCAGAAAGGCCATGATGTGGAAAGAGCCAGGATTGTTGAGTGTGGGGGACCTGGGAAATGTGTTATGGTGGTACCCGTTAGAAGTGGTAGCAGGGCCTAGAAATACAGTGGTGCTTAGTAACAAGATAGTGTTATGGACTGAATGTGTCCCCCCAAAATTCATATATTGAAATCCTAACTCCTAATGTGATATTAGGAAGTGGGGCCTTTGGGAGTTAATTAGGTCATGGTAGCAGGGTGGAGACCTCATGAATGGGATTAGTGTCCTTATAAGAAGAGATATAAGAGAGGTGATCTCTCTTAGCCATGGGAGAATAAAAGAAGATAGTCATCTGTAAACCAGGAAGAGGGCCTTCATCAAGAACCTGACCGTGTTGGAACCCTGATCTCAGACTTCCAGCCTTCAGAACTATGAGGAATAAATGTTTGTTGTTTAAGTCACCA
>NW_012154173.1:593733-595775 GCF_000956105.1 Propithecus coquereli | reverse complement strand
CTTACCTTTTTGAACTTTGTCAACTTAGCTTCTTCAGCCATAGAGTTCTCTCAGTAGCCAATATGTGACAGCCCAGCATGCAAGTTAATTACTTCTCATTGTAAAGACCTATAAAGTTCTCTTTTCAAAACACTCCACAGTTAGTGGTGTGCAACATACCTTCAAAAATTCAACAGCGGTTCGAGGGACCAGGAAACAGCTCTTCTGTTCATTCTCTTTGAACCTGCTGGTGTCCTAACTGTGCTCTGAGTGCTGGGCTATGATCTGAGCTAAGGCCTCTGTGGAACAACCTTATAAAGCGGGTGGTATTCTCAGACCCATTTCATAGGCAAGGAATCTGACGCTTAGAGAAAGTACAGTTTGCTCACAGTCACACAACTTTTAAGTGGAATCAGGCCTCTCTGTCTCTAAAATATGTCTGTAACCACTGAAACTATCTAGCCCCTCTCACATTGGATCTTCTCATTGGGGCTGAATCACAGCTGGGCAATGGCCCACAACAGCTGATTAGATGTTTTAATTTTAAAACCTTTTACTTATAATTATATGTGTGTGTATTTCTGTACCAGAACCAATTTGAAGGAAAATATTGTGATTCCCTGAAATGTTTCAGGGACACAGGCTTGGAAAAAGGAAGGACATAAAGTAGAAAGATATAGCTTATAGAAGCAAAGCACTTGAATTAATACACTGATTCCATCTTCCTAGATGGTAACCTTTGGAAAATCATCTTATGTATCTGAGACTCACTTTCCTCATCTGTAAAATGGAGATACTTATATCCCCTTTATGTGAAGAATCAATGAGATAATACATCATATAATATTAATATATGCCTAATAATGGTAGGTCTCAGTCACTAATAGATGACTTATATTTCCTGTAATAAAATGTGTGCCTGTGTGTTTGTGTGTGTAGGTGTGTGTATGTAGGGGAAGGAGGAGGGATGTTTATCACATTGTTTTGACCATTATGTCAATTTTACTTTTATAACAAATAGTCCTGGTGGATTTGATCAGTAATCCATGTTAAGAATAAAAAAACAGTGGAGGAAAATGTTTATACCAATGCTTGATATAATTTTTTGGACCACAATTATATCAGATATACAATAATGCTTATATTCTAGGCACCAGGAATTCTAATATGATTACCTTATGGTAGACATTGTATGTGCCAAATTTAACTCACTTGAGTGTTTTGTTTTAAGGCATCATTGTTATAAATTGTTTTTTTCCCCCTCTTCAGTGAAGAAATGACTCTCTTATATAGAATTTTATATTGGGAAAGAGCAATACTGATACTAAATAAAATTTATATAGCCTTCTCCATGTATTTAACCCTAGTAAACAACACATAGCATTTTTGGTAATTCCAAAAGAAAGAAAAACTCAACTCTAAATTAGAAAACTACATATTATCCAAATGCATATAGTTACCTAGAGCTAGCCTAAAATCCTGAAAACTGCATGTTGATATTTTTAATTTGTTTGGGCACACATTATAACAGCATTCCCTGTAAAGAATACTCCCTTGCTCATTTAAAACCTGTAGCTATGTGAGCAAAAATTTCAAATCTCTTTTTCTAAAGTATTGTTCATTTGACTCTTAGAAAGTAGAGTAATGCACTGGACAAGGAAAAATCCTATAGATGGCTTAGTATTCAGCAGCACACTTTTGTCATCCAGATTGTTCATTAATCAGTCATGAATGACTGAAAGAATTGAAAGAAAAACGATGAGTGTCTTGTCTAGTCACTGGGAATAAAGCAGGGAATGAAACAGACAAAATCCCTCTTTCATGGAGTTTATAGTGTAGCCAGACACATTTTCACAGATTTTCTCCTTTATTTAATTATGGTGCTAACATTAGACCTTCTCTCTGAATAAAGATAGCTCCCTGGCTTATAATGCAAGTTGTCTATGTTATATTTTTGACTTCATTTTAATAATACCTAGGTCTGACTTTGTGTTAAAATAATAGGAATTAGCATCTAGCTCTGAGTTTGAATAATCTGAAAAGTCTCTGTGTATGCCAAAAAA
>NW_012154173.1:574941-584733 GCF_000956105.1 Propithecus coquereli | reverse complement strand
TATATGCCAAGTTAATTTCCCTGATGATTCAAACTATCCTTCAGGTTTTGTAACATTTATCCTTCTTTTTCCCTGTTCCTGGGGTTCAGGTTCTTTTTTTAGGTTATCTCTTTTACTCAGTCTCCACTAAGCACATTTGGGAGTGTCTGTGTTACCAGGCAGTCATACTCTCTCCATTTATGCACCTTCAAAAGAAGATCATAGAACAAGTTGAATTAGCCAAAACCAGTAAGAAGGCATCAATCTGCAGAATGGGTGTCTACACTTTAAAATGTTGGCCCAAAAAAGCAAACACATAAACAAAACTTAGTGGTAAATTTCCTGTGTTTTCTCTTTTCTCCTTCCTCCTTAAGACGTCCATGTCACTTCTTTGTTTAAAATCTTCCAATCTCTGCCTATTGCCCCTTGAAATAATCTAGTCCTGTATAATGATGTGCAAGGCTCTGTTTGATCTGGCTCCTTAGGCCCCATTTCTGTGATTCCCCTTCGCTCACTACGCTCAACCACACTGACCCCGTTTTTAGTCCGCATATATGCTGAGCTCTTTCCTAACTCTGGGTCTTAGCATTTGTTATTCCCTTGACTCTAAATATTTTCACTTAGATCTTTTCACTATTCAGGTTTCAGCTCAAATACTACTTTCTCCGAGAAGATTTCTCTCCCACTTACTTTAAAATAGCTGCCATCCCTTTCCTCTGTCTCTTTAATCATTTAAAATTATCTTTTTTTATTTAGTCCCATCTCCTCACTCTTCTCTTCACACTAATTTTAAATTTCATGAGATCAAGGATCTTGCAATTTATGTTAATCCTTGTATTTCCAGCTTCTAGAATACTTCCTCACATATAGTAAGTGCTGAATAAATTCTTTGAGTGGATGAATGCCTAGTCACAACACAACTTATACTTTCTATAGTGGCTACATGAATCAGCTTTGAATAGGGGCAGGATTTGTCAAAGGTTATAAAATAGCTTTGATCAAAGGAGACAGAAGGACAAAAATGGCTTTTGAAAGGACTGTATTCATTATGTGAATGAGGAGCTGACAAGGGTCTTTCTTCTTGAAGAAATAAAAATTCACAAAACAGTGCAAAGAGTAAAAAGAAACGTAACATAAGCTGTGTGGTAGCACCTCTGAAAATTAAAGATTAAATGAAATTAGACTAATTACATGAAGGAGTTTCTTTGTTTGACCGTAATCATTATTTGGAATTACCTATGCCCTGAATCTATCTTACTAGAGTTCAGGCAGAGAAAGACAATTACTTGAGCACAAATGCATTTTCTTCCTTTCTTACTGTAGAGCTCCAGTGCTTTTGGTTTGATAAATTACCTACACTACCTGGCTGGCTTGAAGGGAAAGTTATGTTTTTACATTTATATTAAACAAAAAACTTGTGCTTTAAAAATAAATCATCACATCTGATGGTATTGCCTCTCTTTCATTTGTTTGCTATCAAGTGTGAGTTAAAGGTTACGTGCAGAACAATCTCAGGGGTGCAATTTACACTTCCAGGTAGCAGTAAAGCCCTGTAACCAATAACCATCAGAAACGGAGAAGCTGTCAGAGACCAAATTCATTGCTCCCATTCCCAAAGTCCTTTTGTTTTTAGAAGACACTGAAATATGTTCTCTTTTCATAGCCCACGAGAATTTCTAAGATGTCCTTTGACCTGTCTTTTGGCACCATACAATAAATATAGAAGAAAACAAAACACCTCCTTAAGATCACATTTTGGAGGAAAAGGAGTGGGCATATAGAAATTTTACCAAATGATAATAACTGAATAGTCGTAGAGCCTTTAACATTTGGTGTAGAGCATGGAATAAGGCCATGGAGGACTCAGTATAATTTTTGGTGGGCAATGTTTTCTCACTACAAGCCTTCTCTGGGAAAAAATGTAAACTGTCTCATATGCTGGATTTGTCTTTGGCTTGCCTAACTTACGCTGCGATTTCTGGCTTGGTGCTAGTGTCTCCCGAGGCCTTGAAGTTCATGAGGGACTTTTCCTGGACTGTTCTTTAATGGTTTACTTTTTCTAATCTTTCCAAGTGACTACGATAAATATTTGACTTTCCAGCTGTGTGATTTTTAAGAGTTCCCTTGATTTTTCTAGACCCAAATATTCTCTTTTGTAGAACATTATCCAAGATCTTTCCCAGCTCTAAAATAAAATGGCAAAGTAATCAATGTGCTTCTTCACATGGGGCAACTCTTTCTGACAAGGTTTGAGTAATATTTATGTAACTCTTATTTTTGTTGTTTTTCATTCAGAACGAAGCAGATTAACTGTGTTTTGTTAATTTTTGTAAATAATCTTTACTGTATGAAAGAAGGCATTTGAGATAAAAGCATTATAAATGTAGCAAGGATTCTGTCTTCCACATAGCTGGTATTTCAATATGGCAAAAAGCAGTGCAGACAGGGGCCAATGAAGGAGGCATCAGATTATATTAACTGAGGAAGTAAGGTGATCCCTGGGAAAGAACTGGCCCTAGGAAATGCATTAGGGAAATAAACTTCCCAGGAACAAAATTTTGGTTTAGAGGAGAGAACTTGTTTTGGAGACTTTGTAAATGTTCACTGGAACACAGGCCTGATCCATGGACATATCCCTGTGTGGTAAGAATAAAATGCACTTATTAAAAAAAGACTTGTTTCACTAAAATATCTAGATTGTTGGGACATAAAGCCTCCCACATTGGCCCAACACCAACAAAGTAGGTGACATTACTTCCTCCTATCTAGTCCCATAGCAATAGATTCTGAAGTTTCCATGTGTTGGTCATATTTTCTAGCAAGAAATGGCAGAACACAATGAACACCCAGTCGGAGTGTATTTCCTTTTGAGAATATGGAAAATATTTCCTGGGAATTCCTCAAATACTTGAGCGTGACTGAGAGAAACTTTTTAAGGGGCCAAATTTCAGCTTTGGCAGGTGTCTCAGAGTCAGTGAAATTTCAGTTTTTACAATTAATCAGACCCCATTAGAACACTGTGGAAGCTCAGGCTGCTAATATATACATAAAACCCACTTGCCCAAAACCTGGAGCTATGAATTTAATAAAATTGATGTTTGTTCAAAGCTTAGTGATAAATGGATGATTGAAGAAAAATTTAAATTTACATCATTCAAATATTAAATTTTCAGGCAAATAGAAATTGATGCTCTGTCATTTTAGCAACAATTGCATAAACTATTGGCTAGAGTGATATGGCTTCTAAAATATATGAGGATCACTTATAAAATATACATTAGAGCAGATGGCCATGAGGAGAGCCAATTGGACAGAATAATAAACAATACAAATTAAGAAATTCATAGTTAATTAAAGAAGATTAAGGGTACTTAAAGGGGACATAAAGACCTAGGGACTTTCTCAAATGAAGGATTAGCATATTGGTGATAGGCCATGCTCTCCTCTCCAATGTGTAGCTAATGAAAGGACAGTGATGTGTAGAGCAGATGAAAAGACCTCATTAGAATGCTATCTTCAGTAACCCAAATCCCTTGATTCAACATACTGGGACAGAGTGTTATAAATTCTTGTGTAATTTGGTCTGGGCATTTCTCTCTTTTATTCTGCTATATGCATTCGTATCCCATTAACTTTTAAAAGGACTTTCATGCACAGATGATAATAGGCACATTTAGTGGATGCAGTGACTTAGTGTACTTTATAGTCTTCAACTCTGGGAAGCACTGCTTTATAGAATGTTAATTCTCAAGGGCTTTGCCCTTAGCAGGTATTCTTCAATCAATATTTGTAGAATGAATAAAAAGATTGTTCAAGGAGAAAAACAAACTGTTAGATTTAAAAATACTTTGCACTTTTATTTCAAGGGTCATCTGCTAAATCCCATCCATTTTTCAAGATCCACTTCAAATTAACATTTATATTCATCATTTATCCAATCATTCCTTTATTTATTCATTAAATAATCAACATTTATTGAATACCTATAGGCTGCTATTTGTTTTGTTAGATACTGATTAATAAAATATGGTCTTTATCCTAGATGGAGACATCATTTAAAGGGACAATTGAACATGTGAATAATTTACATAGTACAATGAGAAAGAGCTACAATAATAAAAATATCTACAAATTCTCAGTGAGCATAAAAGAAAAAATTCTATCCTTGCTCAATGGGAGGAAAGGGGAAGAAAGTTTCATGAAAGGAGTCAGAGAAGATAGCTTCTAAACTGAATCTAAATAAGGCTTTGAAAACTACTGCCTGCAGACCAAATTTGGCCCCTGTCTTTTTCTGTTATAAGAAGACAGCATGCTCATTTGTTTAACACAATGTCAATGGCTACTTTCATGCTACAAAACATAGAGTTGAATAGTCGTAACAGTGACAGTATGGCTGGCAAGGAGGACAATACTTATTCTCTGGTCCTTTACGGAAAAATTTTTAGATACCTGGTCTAGAAAATGGTTGATTTTCCAGGGGGCAAAGTTAGAAAAAAGTAGTATGTCCAGAGGCTTGGAGACACGACGAGAGTACACAGGTGGTTAGAATAGACTAAATGCTTAGGAGAAAGCAAATAGACCACTTTAAATAGAGTGATTCATAAAAGAATTAGAGAGATAAAGATGGAAAGGCACTTTAAATCAAAATTGTACTAAATTTTAAATGTTGGTGATGCTCTTTAAACTCTCTAGGGGGAACTCAGCACTGACTTCTGGGCAAGGTTTAAAGTTCTCTCTCTCAGCTTTTAGGGAGGAGATTCCCTACATGGGTCTAGTTTCAAAGGAAGAGCTTTCTGCTCAGGCAAAGAGAGCAATAGAGTCATATTCTTTCATTTTTGGTATATCATTAGGATTATGCATTTTTGGAATGCCCTGCAACAGGTATGAAAAGTTAGGCCTGTGGCTGCCTGCCAATATGGAGAGGTTTCTGGCCAAGAGTCATCCATATCAGAACCAAAGTCTAGCCCAGGGTAAAGGAGGCATCATTTAGACCACTTATATTGGTGTAGTTTGGGCAAAAATCATCCTTGCAATTTAAAAGTGATCCACGTTGGTCCACCATTTAAGGATTAGGGGCAAAATCTTGACGTAGTAATAACAACGACAGGAGGCTAGGAGATAGGTGCTTCTAACTTCCCAAATGGTGCCTGAATCTAGCAGAATGGATCCAAAGCCAATCAGTATAACAGAATTGACTGGAGGGCTTCTAAAAAATATACATTCCTGGGCTATACCACAGACTTGATTCAGAATTTTTGGGCATGGATGCCTGGAATCTTTAAATTTTTAAAAAGCCACCTAGATCTGTGGTCCCCAGCCCCCAGCCATGGACCGGTACTACTTGGTGGCCTGTTAGGGGCTGGGCTGCAAAGGTCCGCTGCACCCCGCCGTTCCCCACACCCCCTCCCCGAGGCCCCCCATAAATTGTCTCCCATGAAACTTAGTTACTGGGATGCTGCACAGCAGGAAGTGAGCGGTGGGCCAGCAATCGAAGCTTCATCTATACGTCCACTCCCCATTTCTGGCATCACTACCTGAGCTCTCCCTCGTACTGCGACCCTGTCCGCCCTGCTCCCCTTCCCAGTCAGTGGAAAAATTATTTTCTGTGAAACCAGTCCCTGGTGCCAGAAAGGTTGAGGACTGCTGCCCTAGATTATTCTTGTTATCCAGCTATCTTTTTACAATATTTGGAAACCACTGTTCCTCAAGTCAGTGTCTGTATAAGATCATGCAGTGTCATTTGTGTCGCTCTTACATAACGTTGGAGTTTTGTTATGTGTATGCTTAGTGACATGACTAATGGACAGTCTGAAGAAATGAGAGTTTATTTGACAACCCCAGTATAAGAGCCACTGGAAATTTTAATTCAGGACTGATATGAACTAGAAACAAATATGTTTTAAGGTAGAGCTGGAATTAATTGGACTTCATTCTAATTTAAACTTTTATCCATATAAAATTTCTTCCACAAATTCCTTAACTGATGGCCATTACTGAATTCTTTTAGTAAACCTCATTACTACTTGTGGAAGATCATGACGCTCTTAAATATAATGATATAAATGTCTTTCCTATACCATGCCAAAGGGTATCCCTGTATTTTCCACTCGGTGATCATGATTTATTCATTCTTAACACAATATAGAAAGAAATTACCGCCTCCTATTTTAATTCACTTATTATGTTTCTTCTTAGTTTTTTCTTTTTCAATCTAAAATGTCTAATTTTTCCAAATAAAACTCAAAGAGCATGGTTTTTAAATGTCTTACCACTGGTACATGACTTTTTTAGAAATACTCATTTTATTTGTGTATTTATTTATTTATTTATTTTTAAACAAACATAATGTTTAATACAGTGGAGTGTAAATGGTGTTGCTAAAAATTTAAAGCTAAAAGAAATGAGTATAGTATAAACACACTCAAAAGAACACCAATATATAATTATCTTGAAAGTTTGTTTATTTTTTATTAATAATTAACAAATAAAAATTGTATGCATTTATTGTATACAACATGGTGTTTTGAAATAGGTACACAATGTGGAATGGCTCAATTGAGCTAATTAAGATGTACATTATCTCACCTACCTTTTTTTGTGGTGAGAACACTTAAAATCTACTTCAAAATATAATACATTGTATTTAATTATAGTCACTATGTTGTACAGTAGATCTCTTAAACTTATTCCTCTCCTAACTAAAATTTTGTATTCTTTTACCAATATGTTCCCAGCCCCTGGTAACCACCATTCTACTCTCTACTTCTATGAGATCAACTTTTTTAGATTCTATGTATGAATGAGATCATGTGGTATATGTCTTTCTGTGCCTGGCTTATTTCACTTAACATACTTTCTCCAGGTTCATCCATGTTGTTGCAAATGCTAGGCTTTTCATCTTTCATTAAGGTTGAATAGTATTTCACTGTGTATATATAGCACATTTTATTTACTCATTCATGAGTAAAGAAATAAACACTTAGGTTGATGCCATATCTTGGGCTATGGTAAATAGTGCTGCAATGAACATGGGAGTGCAGTTACCTCTTGGACATGCTGATTTCATTTCCTTTGGATATTTGCTGTATAGTACTATTGCTGGATCAT
The DNA here is from genome assembly GCF_000956105.1 of Propithecus coquereli. NCBI lineage: Eukaryota > Metazoa > Chordata > Mammalia > Primates > Indriidae > Propithecus > Propithecus coquereli. The sequence continues at coordinate 577,647 of NW_012154173.1, read as the reverse complement.
ATGCTACATCTATTTTTAATTTTTTAAAAAGCCTCCATATTGTTTTCCATAATGGCTGTACTAATTTACATTCCCACCAACAGTGTACAAGGATTCTCATTTCTCCACATCCTCACCAACACTTCTTATCTTCTATCTTTTTGTTATAGTCATTCTAATGTGTGTGAGGTGACATCTCATTGTGGATTTAATTGCATTTCTCTTATGATTAGTTATGTTGAGCATTTTTTCATATACCTGTTGGTCATTTGTATGTATTTTTCTGTGGAATGTCTATTCAGGTCCTTTGCCTATTTTTAAATTAGGTTGTTTTCTTGCTATTGAATTGTTTGCATAAAAACATACATATTTTGGATATTAACCCCTTATTAGATGGATGGTTTGCAAATATTTTCTTCCATTTTATAAGTTGTCTTTTCACTCTGTTGATTGTTTTCTTTGCTGTGTAGAAACTTTTTAGTTGGATATCATCTCATTTGTCTGTTTTTGCTTTTGTTGCCTGTGCTTTTGGGTTTTATCCAAAAAATCGTCGCCCAGACCAATGTCATGGAGTTTACCCCTACACTTTCTTCTAATAGTTTTACAGTTTGAAGTCTGACATTTAAGTCTTTCATCTATTTTTTAAATTTTTGTATATGGTATGTGATAAGGGTCTAATTTCATTCTTTGCATGTGGATATCCAGTTTTCCCAGCACCATTTATTGAAGGAATTGTCCTTTCTCCACTGTATGTTCTTGGCATCTTGTCAAAAGTCAAAACACACATATGGAAGTAACATTCATCGGGTATTAAGCAGGTGGGAGGGGGAGGAGGGGATAGGTAAATTCACATGTAATGGGTGTGGTGTCCACTGTCTGAGGGATGGGCATGCTTGTAGCTCTGATTCGGGCGGTGCAAAGGCAATATATGTAACCAAAGTGTTTGTACCACTATAATACTCTGAAATTAGAAAAAAGTCAATTCACTGTAAATGTGTGGGTATATTTCTGGGCTCTCTATTCTCTTCCGTTGGTCTATGTGTCTATTTTTATGCCAGTACCATACTGCTTTGATTACTATAGCTTTGTAATATATTTTGAATTCAGGTAGTGTGATGCCCCTAGTTTTGTTCTTTTGCTCCAGATTGTTTGGCTATTCAGGGTGTTTTGCCGTTCTGTAACAATTTTGAGATTTTTTCTTTATATCTGTTAAAAATGTCGTTGGTATTTTGATAGGAATTGCTTTGAATTTGTAGAGCACTTTGGATAGTATGGACATTTTAACAATATTAATTGTTCCAATCCATGAACATAGGAAATCTTTCCATTTATTTGTGTCTTCTTCAATTTTTATCGTCAGTGTTTTATAGTACAATACATCAGTATACAGTACTTTCACCCCCCTGGTTAGGTTTATTGATAAGTATTTTTTTTTTTTTTTGCAGCGATTGTGAATGGGATTGTTTTCTTGATTTCTTTTTCAGATAGTTTGCTGTTATTATATAGAAAAGCTACTGATTTTTGTGTGCTGATTTTGTGTCCTGCAACTTTACTGAATGCACTTATTAGTTCTAACAATGTTTTGGTAGAATTTTTAGGGTTTTCTATGTATATGATCATGTCACCTGCAAACAGGGACAAGTTAACTTCTTCCTTTCAGTTTAGATGTCTTTTATTTCTTTCTCTTGCTTAATTGCTCTGGCTAGGGTTTCCCATAGTATGTGAATAGAAGAGGTGAGGGTGAACATTCTTGTCTTGTTATTGATCTTAGAGGACAAGCTTTTAACTTTCTACCATTGTGTATGTTAGCTTCACTTTTGTCATATATGACCTTTATTGTGTTGAATACATTCCTTCTATGACTAATTTGTTGAGAGTTTTGACATGAAAAAATATTGAATTTTGCCAAATGCTTTTCCTGCATCTATTTAGATGATCATATGGTTTTTGTCCTTCATTCTGTTAATATGGTGTATCACATTTATAAGTTTGTGTATGTTGAACTATACTGCATCCCTGGAATAAATTCTAATTGATTATGGTGAATAATTCTTTTAATGTGCTTTCAAATTTGGTTTGCTAGTATTTTTTTGAGGATTTTTACATCTGTGTTCATCAGGGATATTGACCTATAATTTTCTTTTCTTGTAGTATAATTGTTAGGTTTTGGTCTCAGGGTAATGCTGGTCTTGTAAAATAAGTTTGAAAATATTCCCTCTTCTTCAATTTTTGAAATAGTTTGAGAAGGATTGGTATTAATTTTTGTTTTTTTAATGTTTGGAATTATTTGGCAGTGAAGCCATCAGGTCTTGGGCTTTAAATGGAAGAATTTTTATTACTGATGCAATATCCTTGCTTGTTATTGGTCCATTCAGATTTTACATTTCTTTATGATTCAGTCTTGGTGGATTGTATGTGTCTAGAAATTATCCATTTCTTCTAGGTTGTCCAATATGTGGGTGTATAACTCTTCATAATAGTTTCTTACATTCCTTTGTATTTTTGTGGTGCTAGTTTTAATGTCTCCTCTTTCATTTCTAATTTGATTTATTTGAATCTTCTCTCTTTTTTTCTTAGTGTAGCTAAAGTTTTATTGATTTTGTTTATCTTTTCAAAAAGCATCTCTTAGTTTGAGGATCTTTTCTATTTTTTTTTAAGTCTCTATTTCATTTGCTTCTGCTCTGGTTTTTATTATTTCTTTCATTGTACTAACTTTGGGATTAGTTT
>NW_012154173.1:573393-573961 GCF_000956105.1 Propithecus coquereli | reverse complement strand
TTTTTTTACCCATTTAGTTACTCTGTGTATTTTGATTAGAAAATTTAATTTGTTTAAATTCAAAGTACAGGCATACTTTGTTTTATTGTGCTTTGCCTTTATTTTGCTTCATAGATATTGCATTTTATTTTATCAATTACAATCCTGCATTGAGAAAGCCTATCAGTGCCATTTTTCCAATAGCATGTGCTCACTTTGTTTCTTTCTGTCACATTTTGGTAATTCTCAAGGTATTTCAAACTTTTTAATTATTATTATATCTGTTATGGTGTTCTATGACCAGTGGCCTTTGATGTCAGTGTTGTAATTATTTTGGGACCCCATGAACCATGCTCATATAACATGGTAAGCCTAATCAGTAAATGTTGTTGTGTATGTTCTGACTGCTCTACTGACTGGCGATTCTCCTATCTCTCTCTCTCTCTTCAGGCCTTCCTACTCCCTGAGACAAAATATTATTAAAATTAGGCCAACTAGTAGCCCTAAAATGACCTCTACGTATTCAAGTAAAGGAAAGAGTTACATATTTCTCATTTTAGATTAGAAGCTAGAAATGATTCATCTTAGT
>NW_012154173.1:570386-570943 GCF_000956105.1 Propithecus coquereli | reverse complement strand
TGGAAAGATACCAATGATCTATTCCTAAATGGTATACTATCCACACCATTATCAAATGCAGAAGTTAGCTTTCTAATCTCCTCAATCTCTTACATTATTGATGAATGAATATGATGAGAGAAGAAAATGATGATGAAAAACATTTTTGTTTAAGTTAAAGGAAAATCCATTTAAACTTATCTACACAGGAATAAATTATAGTTTTCAAGTTGAGATAGAACTTGTCTATTTTTAGCTTACACTGCAATCCATATGGAAGATGGAAAGACTCTTGAGGATGAGTAAAAGTCATCTTTGCATAAGGTGATTTCTTATGATTTTTTTCATTAACTCTGTTTCCTAACATTTAAGGATTTTTCTTTTAGAAAGAGTAGAATTAAAGAAAAATTGAATCTTACTCTGAGAAACTATTTGTATCAGCTGATTTTAAATATTACACCTCGAGTATAGACAGGCTATCAGTCTCCATTATTGAAATAAGTGAATTCCATGCTATTAAATATGGCAAATTTTTAGAGATGGAATTCTGGTAAGTTTTCAGCAATGTTTTGTGAGAT
>NW_012154173.1:567924-570336 GCF_000956105.1 Propithecus coquereli | reverse complement strand
CAGGCCTTCCTACTCCCTGAGACAAAATATTATTAAAATTAGGCCAACTAGTAGCCCTAAAATGACCTCTACGTATTCAAGTAAAGGAAAGAGTTACATATTTCTCATTTTAGATTAGAAGCTAGAAATGATTCATCTTAGTGAGGAAAGCATATTGAAAGCTGAGGTAGGGTGCACACTACACCTCTTGTGCCAAATAGTTAGCCAAGTAGTGAATACAAAGGAAAAATTTTTGAAGGAAATTAAATGTGCTATTCCAGTGAACACACAGGTGATAAGAAAGTGAAACAGCCTTATTGATGATATACAGAAAGTTTTTAAGGGTCTGAATAGAAGGTTAAATGAGCCACAACCATCCCTTAAGCCAAAGCCTCATCCAGAGCAATGCTGTAACTCTTTTCAATTCTATGAAGGCTGAGAGAGGTGAGGAACCTGCAGAAGAAAAGACGGAAGCTAGTGGAGGTTGATTCATGAAGGTTAAGGAAAGAAGCAATCTCCATAACATAAAAGTACAAGGTAAAGTAGCAAGTTCTGATCTAAAAGTTGAAGCAAGTTATTCAGAATATCTAGCTGAGGTAATTGATGAAGGTGGCTACACTAAACAACAGATTTTTCAATGAAAATGAAAATTTCAATGAAAATTTTCAATTTTTAAAGCAGCTCTTTATTGGAAGAAGATGCCATCTAGAACTTTTGTAGGTAGAGAGGAAAAGTTAATGCCTGACTTCAAATCTTCAAAGGACAGGCTGACTCTCTTGTTAGGGGTTAATGCAATTGATGACCTTAAGTTGAAGCCAATGCTCATTGACCATGCTGAAAATCCTAGGGCCCTTAAGAATTGTGCTAAAATCAATTCTGCCTGTACTCTTGAAATGGAACAGCAAAGCCTGACTGGCAGCACATCTGTTTACACCATGGTTAATTGAATATTTTAAGCCCATGTTGAAACCTGCTGCTCAGAGGAAAAGACTTCTTTCAAAATATTACTGCTCATTGATAATGCACCTGGTCACCCAAGAGCTCTGATGGAGATGTACAGGCAATTAGTGTTGTTTTCATGCCTGCTAACACAATATCCATTCTGCAACCCATAGATCAAGGAGTAATTTTGACTTTCAAGTCTTATTATTTGAGAAATACATTTCATAAGGCTATGGCTGCCATAGATAATTATTCCTCTGATGAATCTGGGCATAGTAAATTGACAACTTTCTAGACAGGATTTACCATTCTAGAGGTTTTTAAGTCATTTGTGATTCATAAGAGGAGGTCAAAATATCAACTGGAGTTTAGGAGAAGTCAATTTCAATCCTCATGAATAATTTTGAGGGGTTCAAGACTTTACTGGAAAAAGTAACTGCAGAGGTGGTGGAAATAGCAAGAGAACTAGAGTTAGAAGTAGAGTCTGTAGATGTGCATGAATTGCTGCAATATGAGATTAAACTTTAACAAATGAGGAGTTGATTCTTAAGAATCAACAAGGACAATGGTTTCTTGAGATGGAATCTACTCCTGCTGAGTATGCTGTGAACATTGCTGAAATGACAACAAAATATTTAGAATATCCCATGAACTTAGTTGAGAAAGCAGTGGCAGAGATTGAGAGGACTGACTTCAATTTTGAAAGAAGTTCTACTGTGGGTAAAATGCTATCAAGCAGCATGGCATGCACAGAGAACTTTTATGTGAAAGAAAGAGTCAATCAATGTGGTAAACTTCATTGTTTTCTTCTTTTAAGAAATTGCAACAGATACCCCAAGCTTCAACAACCACCACCCTGATCAGTCATCAGCCATTAACATGAGTCAGGACCCTCTACCAGCAAAAAGATTACAACTCGCTGAGGCTCAGATGGTTGTTAGCATTTTTTAGCAATAAATTAAGGTATGTACCTTGTATTTTTTTTTTTTAGACGTACTGTTGTTGCATACTTAGACTTCAGTATAGTATAACCATAACTTCTTTATGCACCAGAAAACCAAAAAATTTGTTTGACTTGCTTTCTTGTGATATTTGCTTTATCCTGGTGGTCTGGAGCCAAACGTACAGTATCTCCAAAGTTTGTGTGTAATTGTTGATAGATAGGGACTTACTACTGGCATTTCATTAGTTGTTTTCTAGTTGTTTTGTAGCTCCTTTATTCCTTTCTTCCTTTCCTGCTGTTTTCCTTTGTGATAAGGTGATTTTTCTCCTATTGTGTGCTTTGATTCTGTACTTTTTATCTTTTGTATATCTACTATAGGTGTTTGCTTTGCAGTTACTATGAGGCTTACATAAAACACATTATTGTCATAACAAGCTCTTTTAAGCTAATAACATATAAGTGTAAGTGTATGCTAGTGTTTTGAATCTATCTTGTGTGAGATATGTGTGTTAAACCACTTTGCAAATGAAAGTCACTATATAATTTCA
>NW_012154173.1:558810-560289 GCF_000956105.1 Propithecus coquereli | reverse complement strand
TGTGCCCTGAAGGGAGGAGAACCTGCTATTGGTGAACAAAGGTAATCACCTTTGAGTTGAAAACATTAGAAGAAACAATGGTAAGAGGGAAATGAAGCCCCAAATTAGAGTCAAAATTGAGAAAGCACTTTTAGCTATTCTAATTAGCTTTGGTCTAATTATACCACACAACTGTTAAAAAGATTTGCCACTGGGATTGCTGGTCTATTTTCCGTGATCATTGAGTAATTGTGTGGAGTAGAAGAAGGGTAAGGAAAATTGAGGGGGGCAAGTGTAATCCATTTTCTAAAAACTTATAGGAAGTGAAGTCTGCAAACTGTAAACCAGTGGAACTGGAGGATTTTTTAATGGGAAGTTGTGGAAAGTGTGGCCCACAAATAGGTGCTTGTCTGCAGACTGTTTGTTGCTGTTCCATAGGATAGTATAAGTACAGAAATAGATGGTAAGCATTTATTAATAGAAATTTTTGTAGACATTTGTTAGAGATTTTCACATCTATTGAATCTACTAATAATTTAAAAATATTAAAATATAAAATTAAAAATGCACTTGCATTTTGTATTGTCTTTGATTTTTTATTCTTTTAATTGGCTAACGAATTGTTTTTATTGTGTTTTTTGAAAGTTTCATTCCTTAAAAGATTACAAATTAAAACAAAACACAAAACTGGTTCATTGCCACAAATTGTGAAGCGATGGTTTGAGCATTTACTGAAGAAAATGAAAAAAAGTGATCACTGGAAATTCACATGGGTTGATATATTAATACTAAGATATCAACTAATATCAGACCACATTTATTTTTCTTTTTAATGACTGACTAATCTAGTAATATCAGGAAAACATAGTACATTCGGTATACAGACGGCCCCTGTATTATGATGGTTTGACTTATGATTTTTTTTGACTTTATGATGGTGCGAAAGCAATACGCATTCAGTAGAAACCACCAGTACCCATACAACCATTCTGTTTTTCCCTTTTAGCATAGTCTTCAGTAAATTCATGAGATACTCAATATTTTATTATAAAACAGCCTTTATGTTAGATGTTTTTTGCCCAACTGTAGGCTAATGTAAGCATTCTGAGCACATTTAAGGTAGGCTAAGCTAAGCTATGAAGTTTGGTAGGTTAGGTGTGTTAAAGGCATTTTTGATTTACGATATTTTCAATTTATGATGTGTCTATTGGGACATAACTCCATCAAAAGTCAAGGAGCATCCATATATGGATTTTGGAACATGACAAATTTTCTCATGACATGCTTTTATGGAAAAGGTATTAAAATGTAAGATAGGCACTGGTACTATCAAGTAGGTTATTGATTAAATGGTCTTATATAATGATCTGGTTTATGAGTATCTCTCTCTTCAGTTGCCCCTCCACTGTTTCCTGGACTCTCTATTTCACCTCTGGTGGCTAAGTCCTAGCTTCTTTTGACACTTGTCATTCCCACTTTTCCAGTGGTACCTTTGTACCA
>NW_012154173.1:558249-558760 GCF_000956105.1 Propithecus coquereli | reverse complement strand
ACCTTTTAAAGACTGAAAACAGATTGCATTATTGGTTATCCATGCATAAAATAACATGGAAGACAGACAAAGATAGATTGTTGTGAATGACAAGTGTGCTAGTGTTGTAAAGGGGGACAGTTGGGATCTATTGTGTAACTACCATTTCAGGACCTTCCTTAAACTTCCTAAACTTCCTCAAATCAGAGTGGGTTGGAATGTTAAGGCAGTTGTTCCATAAATGCTTACTGTTTAATGAATAAAGAGAATCTGAAAGGTCAGAAAGACTAGTTAGTGAGGAACAAAAATTTTAAAGTGCTTCTATAAGAAAGATCCTGTCTTTATTTGTTTTCAAGACCTTTTTGTTCTTTACAAAGATACATCTGAAGTTAAGTATATTTCATTTGTCCGTGTCTTTCACAAAGGGGTAATTTGCTATAAAAATAGTAATATAAAAAAGATTGTGGAAAAAAGATGTTTGAATTTCAGAGAATAAGGTATTTTCAATTAATTTTGCTACATGTATTAGAAT
>NW_012154173.1:542265-546906 GCF_000956105.1 Propithecus coquereli | reverse complement strand
CACATTAGACATGGCACACAGGAATTAATCTCTTAAACATGAGATAATCTTTTTCTTAAGATAAATGCACTGGCTAAATTTTGTTGATTCTTAAAGCACTACAGATTTTTGACATGGAATCTGAAATAAAAATCTTGTTTTATGAAGATAGAGACTGATAATTATTGTCCATGTTATCAAAAATATTATAGACAGAGCAAATATTGTTACCCCATTTCTCTGTTCCCTGTTAAACACATTTAAACACACCACCACCATCACACCAGGAGCAGCATCAGCAGGCGTACCTCAAGGCATGAAATCCTTCTTACAATATTTCTTCCAGCTTCCATCTACCTTTTAATCAGATGTTTCCCAAGACAGAGCTTACTACTTTATGATTAAGTCTCTTGATATACATTTATAAGTGTTGTAAAGTTCTTAGGCCAAGATTTGCCTTCCTGTAATTTTCCTCCTTAACTTCTGGTATGACACAATAAGTCTAGACAAGCATCTAATGCTTCCCTTCAGCTGTTTGCAGACATCCATCACATTCCCCTAAGTCTCTCCTCCAGGCAGAGCATTCCAATTATCTCAAATATTTCTTACATTACAGAGTTTGCAGATGCACAGTCTTGTGTATTTGTTTTTTTCCCTTACTGTGTCATCCGCTTATTATGGAGTGGGACAGGGTCTTTTAAAAAAAATATTTCTATTAACAGTGTCAACATAATGCCTGGAAAAATTTAATTCCAAATATTATAGTTTGTCTGTTAGAAGAATGAATAACTAGTCACCACTGAACTTTCTATAGTTTTTCAGTATTTCCATTAAAAGTGGTGCACCGAATTACATATAATACCCCTAAAATTATCTGGTCAATGTACAATACAGAGTGATTATTACATATTAGGACCTGGGCAATCCACATTTTAGGCTTAATATTAGATATAGGTTTTATTTCAGTATTTCACTCTGTGGGCTAATATTCAGATTGTAGTCCATTAAATACATCTGATTATTTTTTCCACTTATCTATTCGATGAGCCATTATCTCCCAATTTGTACGTATGCAATTGTTTTAATCTAAAACTAGGAACTTATGGTTTCTGTTAAATCTACTTTTTAAAAAAATTTTAGTGTTACAATCACACATATTTTTCCTAGCTCTGTGTTGTCAATAAATAGCGTAAACTCATCTTTAATGTATCCTTCCAAATGTGAGGGCAATAGGACACTAAAACCTTTTTGCGATATTTAATCAATCTAGTAATCAACATATTTTAGTTACAGCAATCATTTCACCTATGTTATTATCCATTCTTTTGTTTTCTTTTTTTTTTAATTTCAAAATATTATGGGACTACAAATGATTTTGGTTACATGGATCACTTTTATAGTGTTTGAGTCAGGGCTATAAGTGTGCCCCCCACTCCCGTGCTTGATTTCTGTTGAGTTTTACTTTCATCTGTACTCGCTATTAAACTGTACACATATTTTGTAACCTGAGACTTTGATGAATTTATTTATCAGTTCCAGGAGTCTTTTGGTGTAGTCTTTCGGGTTATTTAGCTATAAGATCATATCATCAGCAAGAAGAGATAGTTTGACCTCCTCTTCCCTAATTTGGATATGCTTTATTTCTTTCTCTTGCCTGATTGCTCTCGCTAGGACTTTCAGTACTGTGTTGAATAGAAGTGGTGACAGTAGACACCCTTGTCTTGTTCCAGTTCTTAGGGGGAATGCGTTCAACTTCTCCCCATTCAGTATGATGTTCGCTGTGGGTATGTCATAAATGGCTTCTATAATTTTGTGGTATGTTCCTTCTATGCATAGTTTGTTGAGGGTTTTTATCATGAAAGGGTGCTAGATTTTATTGAATGCTTTTTCTGCATCTGTTGAGATGATCATATGGGCTTTGTTTTTTTCTTCTGCTTATGTGGTGAATCAGGTCTTTAAAAGGAAAAGTTTGAGCCCTACTCTCTGGGGAAGGCTTGGTGTGGAGGATGCGCCAATAGAGGGGAAGCAGCTGCCCCGGAGAGCTCCCACTCAATTGTTTCTCTTAGCAGCTTCAGGCAGGGGAGGGGAAGGGCAGGAAAAGAGTCCGGATAGAGGAGAGGTAGCATTCTGGTCGTCTCTGTCTCTCTCTCTGGAAGGAAGTCCACCTAGAATGTCTAGGCTCTAGGGTCACACAGATCCCCTGGGACCTTCTGGCCCCTGTGGCTTCTGTAGTCTGGGCTGGAGTTGGGAAATGTTTATGTGGGAAAGAGGAAGACAAAAACTGAGGGGCAGACACTCCCTGGGGAAGACAAAGGCGCATGGTTGGTGGAGAAGCAATATGGCACCTGCCATCTCAGCTTGGGTCTGTGATGAGAAATAACGCCAAGGGAGGCTGGCAGCCTGGTGCTTTGTCCTCAAGAAGCTCCCAGTTCACTGGTGCCAGCAGCTTTTGGGCTTGTGAGAATAGAAAGGCTCTCCAGCAGCTCGGTAGGCTGCTGACTGTCAGAGATGTGAGGGAGGGAGAAAAACCAGTGGACTCCAAGCCTCTTGGGGGCTGATCTCTGCTAATATCTTGCTCCTTCTTGTTCTGCTCTGCACCTTCTTCCCATGGAATCTCTGGTAGGGTCTGGTACTTTTCCCTTAGAATTATGCCTGATCTATGTTTGTTTGTTTTTTTCATTCAAAACTTTTCCTTCTGAGACAATCTGGTAGCTGGTCTGTCATTTCTTTAGTCATCCATTGTTTTGTTTTAACAGGTATTTCAGGGGAGGCTTTATTAAAAGATATTTTAAATCAGCATATACTCTTTAAAAAGTTATATTCCAAATTATTTGTCTTATAAGTCTATCGACAAATGAAATCAAGTTATCGTAACAGAATCTATTCTTGTTGACTCTGGGCTGGTTTCTGGAGAGAACTTTGTTTTCTAAATATTTATATATGATTCTGGAATTATTCCAGAAATCCATGTCATTAGTTTATTCAGTGAATAATTTTTCCCCTTCTTTTTGGAAAATAACTGGCAATATCTGTCTTTAATTTTTTGGAATCTCTTACATATACTGGGATTTTCCCTCCTCTCCCCTCAAGATTCCAGTGTAGAGACATTTCTAAATCTCTTCAGTGCTCTGGGTATTGTGAAATATGAAAATGTCAACAAGGAACGTCTCTAGAATTTAACAGATATTGTGCACTTATGCAAAATAATTAACTTTACAGCATACCATTATACTGGAGGTTCTTTCTACTCTCCCCATTTTGTTACATATTCAGTTTTGAAATTCCTGACTTTGACATGGCTAGGTGCTCTGTAAGTCACATCCCTAAAAATGTTGGGTTTTTTTTTTTTTAATTCTTTTTCCTAATCTTGCATCTTGGTCCCCAACTGTGCTTCCGCTCTTAGGAGTATGATTTTTCCACATGCAGGTATATCGTTTATGACCTTACTTTGTCTTTTCCTCTCAATGATATCTGTGTTATAGATCCATTGCTTTTTCCAGGCATGTGTTCTATTTCCACCAGTTTTCCTTGATTTCCATAAGATCAACTTATTTCCTTAGGTTACATTTTAAATTTTAATTTATAATGCACCCATATTCCTAACTTTTCTAGATATACACCTTAACCAAACTCTTAAGGCATTAATTTTTCATCATTCTTTTTAGGTCAAATTTATTTTTTATACTGTTAGTTTAACCTTTTAAACTGGACATTTTATTTCCTCCTTCATGTCTTACAATTCTTCTTTATCATAGCAAAAATATATTCTTCATAGGCTTTTTTAGATTTCTCTTCTTTCCCAATAGTCCATGATTTAGGAGTTATAAACCTTAATCTGGACAACCAAATCCTGGTCATCATCTTTTATGTAGTCAGATGTTCACTTTCTGTGGTTGTTAAATTTTACTTCTTTAGTCATACTCTTCAACTTGTAGAAAATTTAAAATCTCCAGATATGTCTCTGCATCTGCAATAGCTATCTATTTCTGTGTAACAAATTACCTCTAAACATAGCAGCTTAGTACAACAAGCATTTATTATCTCACATGGTGTCAGAGGGTCAGAAATCTGGGAGCCTAGCTGGGCGGTTCTAAATCTCTTGAGTGACCTTTTGAGGGGGTCTCTCAAGAGGTTGCAGCCAATATGTAGGCATGGCTGAAGTCATCTCAATCCTCCGTAGGCATGGAGAGTCACTTCAAAGCTTACTCACCTGGCTGTTGGGAAGATTTGGTTCCTTGCTGGCTTTTAGTTGAAGACTTAAAGATAAGAGAGAGAGAGAGAGAGAGAGAGAGAGAGAGAGAGTAAAAGAGAAATACCCAAGGGAGAGAGTACCCAAGACGGAAGCAGCAGTCATCTATAACCTAATCTCTGAACTAACATAGCATTATTTCTGCCATATGCTATTGATCATACAGACCATCCCTGGCACGAAGTAGAAGGGGACTCTAATGGAGTGAAAAGCAAGAGATGCAGATCATTGGGGCTACTACTGCACAAGGCTTTCAGTTTCCCATCCTAGTCTTCACATGGAAGCATTTTAGGTTTCTTCTAAGAGAATTAGTGATTTCTATGGAAATTAATTAAGTAGTGCTAATGGATTGGGAATATGAGCCTTTATAGGCCCATTGGCTAATTTCAGATAAATTATCACTAAATTAGTAT
>NW_012154173.1:540059-540577 GCF_000956105.1 Propithecus coquereli | reverse complement strand
CTGTTTTACAAAATGAGGCACTGCATGATTCCTATAAACAGGGAGCTTCTCTGTTGCATTTAAGAAAATGAATTGAATAACAGAAATGTGGTGTGTGTGGAACTTTCCAGTCACGTATCTATTGTGGAACAAAAAGGGAGAGAGATTATTTTCAATATAAAGTTGTTTCTGATTAAGTTGTGTTCAGGATGAATTTAAATCATTTAACAAATATCTCAATCCATTCCCAAAGGATTGGGAATCTGTTGATTATTTTCACCAGTAATCTTATTGTAGTTTTCAACAATTAGCATGATCAAATTTATCTTTCAGTTCATCTAGGACCTACTGAATTTCTCTGAATTATATCAGTCAAGATGCTAAATGAGGATATAGAGCATCTATGATCTACTAATGCATCGGTTGCCATGGAAGCTGCTCTTCTGGCCTGATCTGATCAATTTTTTTCAAGCATGTAATTTGATAATTCTTTCCAAAGGGAAAATGTCATAATGTTCTGGTTACCAAATTGAAAGACC
>NW_012154173.1:536033-537500 GCF_000956105.1 Propithecus coquereli | reverse complement strand
ATGCAGAATTTTACAAAAATGGGTTTATGAGTCTCCCAAGGGAATCCCAATAAATAGCATCCATTTTACACATCTGAAAAGTTAGAAAAATTAAAAACTCAAAGAAACAGCATTACTCCAATAGGCTTGCTAATAGGAAACTCCAGAATCACACAAATTTCCCTACCTACTTCCAACTGGTTCTAAACTGGGGCTTGCCTATGCCAGAAGCCTGCCCAGGTAAAACTTACTGCATGAAAGGGAGGAAAATTTGTGTTCTCTGCAGGAAAGCTCCCTCTCCAGAGGAAGTGAGCAGAGCTAAGCAGAGCATGCCCTGTCATTCTTTCCATATTTACCAACTAGTTAACTCACAGGGCAGTGCTTCTAATTGAAACTAAGCTTTGGCTTTTTGGTATACTCAGCTGGAGATTTAGAGAATTAGGGAAAACAAATGGAAATCTTGCCATCATACCTTTATTTCATCTTTGCTAATAAATGCACATTTTTTTCCTTTTCTTCCATGAAACATGCATTTATTTAGTGAACTCGTTGTATGTGACTGAGCTACGCTGTGTCAGTCATGGCTGCCTCACGTTGACTAGTTGAGCAAAGAAGTCATAGTGTATATCATTGGCTGAGTGTAGTTTTGGGTATATAGTAGATAATCAGAATTGAAAGCTATGATTATTATTTATAAAGGAAATAATTTTAAAAACAAAGGGGGTATGCATACTTCTGCACTAAATTGGGTTATCTAAGCTCTAAATTTTCAAAGTAAGAATACATCTATTGGCTTAAATAATCAGAAAGGACTTAATGGAAAAAGTCCAGATATTCTTTGACCCATGAAAGATGGATACAATTTGACAGGTTGTGGGTCAAAAGGGAGACAGCCTTAACCAAGGCTTAGCAAGATCTGAGGCTCAGATATTTAATTATGTGTGTGCTTAGAGACTGTGGCACTTCTCAGGTTAGAACACTTCTGATTCTTGGGATTTCTTCTTAAGGTAGCTTTGGAAAGTATATGCTCACCCTTCAGAGCTGCTGTGGGGGAATCTAATTCAGTACCTTCATAATTCTAATAATTCTTCTTTTCTCCCTTTGTGCTTTGGACCTTCTATGTTTTCCTGTCCATACTGAAAATGGTAAGAATTGGAAAATTGAATCTGAGAACTACTAGCAATTGGAATAGTGGGAAGTAAACATCAATTTTCGTGAAGCAGTTGTGAATAACTCTTATTAACATTCATTTGAACAGATTTGTGGTAATGGCTAAGTGGTAACTGTAGCGTAATCTTTAGGGTTATATTACACAGCAAATAGTAGCTCCAGTTACCAAGTATTTTGTGCAAGTTAATGATATATAGAAGGTGCAGTGAAAATTGCTGAAACCAAGAATATTAGCATCTAAAAAATTAAATGTTGTGTTCACTAGGGGCTATTATAAATTCTACTGTGGTAAACAAAAGTGTTCTTAGCACTTTCACA
>NW_012154173.1:535461-535983 GCF_000956105.1 Propithecus coquereli | reverse complement strand
TCTGATTACCCTTATCATATGTTTCAGATGATTATCTAAACTACACCTTAATTTCCAAATCATTTCATTTCATACTTTTTAAAAAATGAGATCGATTGATCTTGTTAAATATAGAGAATAACCACCTGGAAGATGAACTAATATATGTGGTCTTCACTTTTCATTCTATTTCAGAAACTTAGCTATATACAAACATGTGCTAACAGATTGTGTTATAATGGAATTAGGTAGTACTGTCTGAAGACAGAGGGGGTATAGTGGCACAAAGTCCATGAATTCATTTTAGTTTTTAAAAATTATACAAATCAATGTCTTCAGTAAGGGAGATGAGCCCATCAGGTATTATCTCACCCTCAAGGAGCTTAATCTTAGAACAGACCTGACTTTTAGCCATCATTCCATTTTCTTTTACCTGCTAGCTTAGGGATAGAGAGCCTGTCTGTCATTTAGAGATACAGTGGAAGCTAGTGAGATGATTCTTACAGTGCAGTGATCAATTCAAAAACAATATGTTATATAAAT
>NW_012154173.1:530897-533827 GCF_000956105.1 Propithecus coquereli | reverse complement strand
CCTAAATTTCATTTTACTTTTAATTTACTTTGTTTTGTATTTATTGAAAAAGATTATCTTAAAGAATACAAATCTTTTTAAAATATAAACATTGGTAGTGTTTTCTTTGAGAAAGACCGGCTAATTATGTCACAGTTAACAAAACATGTAGCCAATCACCACTGTTATCAAAAGCATTCATTAAATGCTATGTTTGAACATTACATTTATCACCATTAGCAGAACGTGGGTCCTTATTCAGAATCTTTTGACCACCTTGTCCTGATAATCTGCTTCCTAAAATGAAATGGAACAGGAATGAAAACGTGCCTTGCTGTGAAATGTCATGCGCAGGGAGGGACTTTTTTAGCTTTCCTAAACTACTCTCAAACTCTAGGCGGTTATGATTATAGACCTAAGATCCAGTGTGCTCTTGCGTACTTAACTTTAATGCTGCATGAAAAATAGGGGCATCATGAAATTAATTAGGACATTTATTTTTCAGCCATGAGAAAGAAAACAAGTTTTTATCTAGCAATTGCCTGCTGTCCTTTAGGTGGCAGTGTGTAGCAAGGAGAGGTTGGCTGTGATAGTTACTGCATAGGATCTCCTAACAACAAAAAGTAGAAAGGAAAAGAAAAAATCAGGTTCCTGTCAGATATGTCTTCTTGCATCTTCTGCATTTGGTTTCTTTCTCTAATGCCAGTCTCTAGTTTGAATCTCTGAACATACATGCCCTGTATCATTGAAATCATTATTGTACATTTTCTTTGGTTCAAAGATGTTTTCTCTTCTTTAATATGTAACTCCATGTACCCACTGTAGTGTTAAAAGCCCTGTGGGTGTTAAGGAATATTTTTTTGACTGACTGACTGTCAATACCGAGTTGGAAGTAAACATCTCTACTGCTTTATCATTTTAAGTTTTTTTAAAATTGGAGCACAGAAGTTATCTGGAGAATGTTGGCCAAGATATGAAGAACAAGTATGTAGACATGCTGTCTAAAAAATATTCGGTAATAGGTATTTGTTTTAGAATTCTGAGTTTCTCTCTGTGATATGTTGTTCCATCTGGTTTTGTTGGGGATTAGACTTTGCCAGATCTGCCCAAATACTCTGTCATAATTTCAAATATGAAGCCATGTTTATCCCTTTTCATTATAACCATATATTCATGCTGCATCCATTTTCTATTCATGTGAGTATAATTTTCATATGAAAAACATTAATAGTCCCTAAGAATTTTTTCTGATCTTGTTTTCTCCCATTCCAAACAGGAATTATTGAATTTTTGGAAATAATGCATGTCTCTGATTACCAATGTCTCCTGTAAAAGAGACAGTGAAGATGTTAGAGCAGTCCAAACATTGCAGCTCCAAATCTTGATCAGAGACTTTATTACTTTTTATGTAATTATATTCTGTCTGTGTCTGATTCAATTAAAAGTCTTTCCAACAAAGCAGGTTACAGCATCTGGAGCCTGTGATCTCCTTTAAGCCTCTGATGTAATCAGGCAAAATGATCACTTCAGAAAGAGAACACAAACCCTCAAAACCTATCACGCCAATTTCAAATGATACTTTTAACCCTCAGTGTTTTCTGCAGCTGTCACCCTTAGTCAACAGCTGGATTTAGCTGCAGGCTGCAAGCATAACTATTGTAGAACATTTTAGCTATCTTTTAATGCTGTTTGTCAACATTGGCTTATTCCCTTTGCCTACTTTTAAAAAGGGCACTGAAATCCAGCTCATTAATTCAGTTTATTAAAATAACAAAACAAAAGTCTTGCAGAAGAACTTCTTAAGATGACCTTTCCTGGCTATTTGACATCTATAACCCTGCTAAGTTGCGAGGGATTTTCTCTGTTTCCTTACTCTTTTCATTGTTTTCAGATTCATAAAAACAAGCCTTTTCTTTGACCCTAATTTGCTGCTTTCTATCTTCAAGCTGTAAAGCCCTTCTACTGAGTCTCTTGCATTTTATCAGATGTCACTTGTCTTTATGCTCTGGATGTACTTTGTGCTTTTGTCCTTTTCAAACTACTGCGGTGATTGTGGGTTTCAGTTCCCTGACACAACTGTCCTACTCCTTTGTAAACTTCCTCTTGTGGGTAGAACACAGATCAGCTGCTGTTTAATAAAGCAGGCATCTCATTTCATTCCTTTCACATCCATCAAAATGTCTTTTCCTAGAACTGGCATTCTTCCACTATTATTTGGTTAACTTGCCACATACAAGTGATTTTTCATTTCTTGATTGGGGAAAGAAGCTCTCAAGGGTGATGTTTTTCCTGTTGAATTGGAGAACAGCAGAGACAAAGAGCTTTCTCCACTGCCATTTTGGTACCTCCCCAGGCTCTAGCACCCTGAAGCGGTGGACTTTTGTGAAAGTTAGTGATATTTGGAGAAAAATGTCACATATTTGTGTGCATCTTGAGTTAAAGAACAAAAGAAAAATTACACAGGCTAAATTGATGGGCTGCTAAAGTTAATTATAGTAATAGCAATTCTGAATGTGTAAATGTATATATTTTTCTTTGTAAGAATCTTAAATTATAGCATTTATGTATAAACGCCTATTTATTTCCTTCTATCACTATTAAGAAAAAAGCAAGAGTTATTTTTCTTATTCTGTGCATGGGCAGAATGAAGCGAGACTAAGTGAGCAGAAATATAGTGACAGAGGAGGGAATAAATGTCTCCTGATTACAAGCCTGCTGCCTCCAGCACTTTGAAGCTGCTGGCTTCTATGAAAGTTAGTGATATTTGGAGGAAAATGTCACCATTAAAGCATACTATAGCTTCTCCTGGACCAAAGGGATTTTGTGTCTACCATGGGCATATAATACAGTGACGTTTTTTTGAAAAGCCATGTGAATCTGTAACTGCTAAAAAAAGGCAATTTTCTTTGATTACTCCAAGGGTCCGTTAACTGACTAGAAAGGGTTCTTAA
>NW_012154173.1:522490-523437 GCF_000956105.1 Propithecus coquereli | reverse complement strand
ACTGGCTAAAAGGAAAAAAAAAAAAAGAAAAGAAAAGTATATTTTGCCTTCTAATGTTTTTCTCCCATCATTTTATATCATTAAAATCTAGTGTGTCATTTTGATGTCTCTGTTCTGTAAAATAGGATGATAGCTTAATATGCAATGGTGGCCAAGGCATGATTTACAAATGAATCAACTTTATTCAGTCAGAGTTATTTAAAAAGTTGTCATAGAAGGGGACAATGTTTTTGACAAATTATCCAGATGATTAAGGGAAAACAAATGAAAGTTTTGGATTTCACTAGGTAGATTTTTTATGCAGTCTCAAATCACCACACTTGTGGTCTTTAAAGTTTAGTCCAAATTATCACTGATGTAATAAGAGAGATTAGTGAGATTTATGCTACAATACAAGTAATCACTCTATTGTTTACACAAAAATAAATGCCACTATCTTGTTATTGATACAATAGCAGAGGGTTTATTTTTGTTTGTTTATTTCTTTTTTTTTTCCTCCTGAAACAACCATCAAATCAAATCTCGGTATGTTTTCCAGTCTTGCACTTGGTCAGGTCTGTATTGAAATGCGTCTTCCTGAGTGCCCTTGTTGCACTTGGGTGCCTGTTTACTTTTGTAGCTGTGTAGCGGTACATCAAAGCCATCTTTTTAAAAAAAGAATCCATTTCAAACGATGGTATCCTGTCTTTAAAAATTTCCAGTGATCTTAACATTCTAAGAAAAGCTGAAATATCTGCTATGGGCAGCAGGGTTTTGACTAAATTTCACACATTATTAATCTTATGATGTTCACTCATAGACTCTAGGTAGTTTGGTTGCACTTTGCTTTTCATATGCACCTTTAAACTGTGTTATGTTGCTCCCCTTTCTCCTCAGAGTGGCTGTGATATCGTTCTGTGTGCAATGATCCTGTTTATAGTTTGATGTCAGCTTGTTAAATTTGGGAA
>NW_012154173.1:520835-522440 GCF_000956105.1 Propithecus coquereli | reverse complement strand
TTCTATTAGAATAAATTCTTGGAATAGAATTCTGATTCATGAATAGATTGAGAGGTGAAAAGATTCAGTTAGGACTAAGGTTTTGACTTTTCTTGACAATTATTTTTCTTCCCTTTTGGGAATAACTATAATCTGAGACAAAGCTAGAATTTAACAACTTTTATTACATAATCAAGATGTTCTTTACATAGCAGCTAATCCCAAACCATCAGGTTGTGGATTATATTTTTTAATGGATTTTTCACTTTTAAAGTCACTACTATTTAACTTCAAAAATTTGATTATTATAATCTTATCTTCTGCCTACACAGCCAACAATTTATAAAAACTTTAAGCCTACTTCTTCATTTCTGCCTGATTTACCATTAAATGGTGTATCTCACATATTCCATCAAATTTGTATTTAAAAAGTGTTTCCTTTTGTTTCATACAATATTTTGTACTTAATTGGGATTCTTTCATTAAACACAAGTTTTACTTTCATCCTTCCTACCCTACACGTCTTTGTTTGTTTGCTAATGTGATTTTTCCTCTCTCCATCATACCCATCGGATGGGCACTCATCAAATTTTTGATTTTCTTGTTGGCTTTTGTTTTTAATCTCACACTGTTTAAGTTTAATGTAATGATAGCATGCTATGTTATATCTTATTAATTTCTTAACAATCACTTTGGTATTGAATAGCCTTCTCCTTTAAGATGCATTTATTTATGGATATCATTATAGATATCACCATAACAATACATATTGTTATAAATATGTATACAGGTTTGCATTTTTCCAAAAGGCCTTACATTCTTTAAGAGAACTGTACAATCTATTAATGCTGTATGTTTTCTAAGAGACAGTACCTTTCTACTAGAAAAATTACAAAATCGATTCCAGGAAAATCAAACCTTGGCCTACATAAATTAGCCTTCACATGGATATTGGAAGTGATTGCTCTGTGTAGTGGAAGTATGGTAGAAAAAAACAACTACTTCTCTAGTTGCATATGGCATAGAATTCTTGCAAAAGTTGTTCTTTGGTTGGTAGTTGTAGTGCTGTTTGTCTTTCTGATTCACTGCCTATGTTATTGTTCAAAACAACAATACAACGACACAAACAACCACACTCCCACTGAGCATAATAGTACTATGATTGACAAGTGAGTTGGCCATTGTGGTTTGTTACCATTTTATAACAATGTCATTACCTTTTACCATTGTGATTCATTAACTACCTACTTACGACTCTGCCATTTCTTTCATTATATGTTAGCTTTTGAATAACTTTCTATCTGTCATTTATTCTCCAGCCAAGACTAACCCAGTGACATTGTTTGGAAGAAATCATTCTTTCAGAACTGATAGACTGGCTTTGTTCTAGGACATTAGTTGGTGATTTTTTTCTTTGCAATAGATGTTTTATTACTCTTGGGTGATATCAATGAAACAATTAGAAATCAAGGAGCCTGTCAAATAAAGAAGGGTTTTTATAAGGCTGAAACAGAATATAGTACCAGGAAGCCTCAAGATAGAATATCAACTCTTCAGGGACAAATTACAGTTTTGCTGTATTAGTTAAAAGTCACATTTTTAAAAAACATGTGTTAAAATCATTTA
>NW_012154173.1:508050-510160 GCF_000956105.1 Propithecus coquereli | reverse complement strand
AAATTCAAAACTACACAGAAGATACAGGAGCTCAGTCCTTGTTTAGAATGAGACATGTCTGGCTAGAGACATTGTTAGTACTTCTTAACTGACCAGAATACAACTAGATGGCTAGAGCTGTTGGTATTCCCTACTACCTTATTACAATAATTCGATAACGCATGAGGTGCCTTTGTTACTAGCAACATGAAAGGAACCATTTAATACTTTGCATTCATACATTCTTTATTTATTTATGTATTGGTTCAAAAACATTTATAGAGTGCCTACTAGCTGCCAGGCATGGGCCTAGGTGCTGGGTCGCTGGTGGAATATATTGATACATGAGACAGTCAAGCTTCTTGCCTTTGGGGGGCATTTAACAATGAAGACATTTTTAAAAAAGAAAACGTGTAAATGATCAACCAAATATCACAATTACGATTGTGGTAAGGTTATGGGTTATATAAATATATGAATTGTGATAAAATTATGATAGTAACTATTATAGATTTACTTTAAATGGTTAGGGATGGCTTCCCTGAAGAGGTAATGTTTACGCTGAGACTATGTTTAAATTGAGAAGTATAGAAAAAGCTGGCTTCTGGGAAAGTAGAGAGACTGTTAGGCATAGAAGAGGCAGGTACTCATGCCCCAAGGAAGGAAAGAACTTGCTGCTATGTCCACAGAACTTAAAAAAGTCCCTAGTAGCTGAAGGAGAGTAAGCTAGGAAGAAGACTCAAGATGAGGTTGGAATCAAGAGTCAGACAAGGTAGGGCCGTATGTGAGAGTTCAGGCTATATTCTAGGAAGCCATAAAAGTGTTTGTAGAGCAAGAAAATGGTGCAAATTGATTGATGTTTTATGAAAATTTGTCATGCAGAGAATGGATTGCGGAGGACAAGAGTCACGGCAGGAAGACTAGGTACTGTAATCCACGACACAAAAAGATTTCCATTTCCATTCCCCTCCACCACTCAGTCTGCACTATAGTGAGTGTCTCTTTGTGAAACAGATTATGCAAGATTATTATCTCTAGGAAAAGGCAGAGGGGCTGCGTTACATCTGCATTACATCTGCATTACCTTCCAGTCAAAATTTCAAATCGCAAAATATGATCTCCTTACATGACTGGACATAAAAAAACAAGGATTTCTGCAGCTTTGATGGCATACTAAAATTCATTGCCTCTGCATAGACATGTATATGTTTTTACCAAAATTTGGTAGTATGATTTGAGGGCAAGTATTAATGCAAATCCGTGAGTTGGAAAGCTAAGATATAAAGAAATAACTTCAGTATCCCAATATATATGTGAGCTATTTTAAATGTCTTCTTCTGACTCAGTATAATTTATAAAATTCAGGATAAATAGCCAAGTTTATTGGGTATGAAATTGTCTCTGGTATGGATCTAATATCTCTACATATTCCTATTACCTTTGATGATGGGCTCACTTTTATAAAAGAAGCTCTGTTTTGCTCTGAAGACATTACATGGAATTTAAAAAATGCCAAAAATATAAGTGAATGCAACTCTTGATTTCATTTTGAATTAAAAAACCATGAGTAGTGCCAAACTTGACAATAATGACAAGGCTATATACAGAAAAAAATATTCTTCATGGAATTAAAAAGCTAATCATCTTACAATGATAAATACTTACCCACATTGTTTATAATGTTGTATTCTGCTTGTCAAAGAGGCTTTAAGAGCCTGCGTTAGCGTGTGGAGTTAGTGCCATGTGGGTGAATTAGAGTTGCTAACTACTTGAATTGTCAACTGTGCACTTTGGTAGATTTTTGCCTTGAATACTAATGTGGTCTTGTAAGTATCATTTTGATGAATTTTATCGTTACATTAGATACAGTCTGGTTTTTCCAATCCGTCATGTCTACTTCATCACTGTCAATGTGCTACCATAACATTAAATGTGACCAGAGGTAAACATTATTGAAAGCTGTGCCTGTACTGCTGTTTTACAGTAGCGTAATTTTGTTTTTATTTCCTTTGATTTTATGCTGTTATGGGTTTCAGCAGTATTTGCCTGCAGCCTCTTTCAACTTTTCCTTTTAATTAAAAAGCCTAATTGGGAGTAATAAAACCTTCCAATTAAGCCTTTTAAATAAAAA
>NW_012154173.1:503212-504555 GCF_000956105.1 Propithecus coquereli | reverse complement strand
AGGAAAAATAATAATCTTTTACCTGGATTTAATAGTTAATTGTAGATACTATTCTATGATGAGTCTATCACATTATGATTGTTAGGCTGAATTCAGAGAGATGAAGCCTAATTTTAAATTCAGCATTAAGATAATTTCTTTTTTATATTAATCCAGCTTCCCACATAAGCATAAATACAAATAACAGCAAGGTTCATTTCTTCAGTCACTAAACAGAGCTATTGAGAAAGCTACCAAAGACATGGTATGGTGGAAAGTCTTTAAGCTAATCTAGGTGGAAATGTCTAGATACTTATCTTACTGAGACAGCAAACCATCTTTTCATATGGTGTATTGAAAGATTATTTGAGCTCTGGCTATTTTACTGTTCCAGGAAAATTGTCAAAGGACAATAAAATTCGTGTAGGAAAAGAATCTGTGTAGTGGAGCAATCCTTCATATTGACCTTTCATGTGATTATGGTTTGCGTATAGATGAGCATTCACAGAGTATTTAAACCAGTTCTTTGCTCCCACATTTATCATCTAACACCTTATGGACACCCTGACATGATCTAGAAGCAAATCACTTGAGTTAAATTGTTCCTAGTTCTCAATAAATGACCTCAGAGCTGCTGAATGCCTGATTAATTTGATGCAAACTAACTTTCCTGTGGTTGTGACTCAGAATTAAGCTCCATTCATATTCACCCATTCACTCCTTTCCTCCCCCCCCAGTTGATAGTGTTCTTTCTTTTAAAAACCCTCAGATGGTTGAAAACTTGTTCAGCAGTTATGTTATCATTAATCACCTTAAAATCTTACATGTTTTCATCGACATTATGAGAAATAGTATACCACGATCTATATAATTGACTATTCCTCATCTGAGATCTTTACCCCATTTGCTCCTACTACACAGATTTTACTTTCCAAGATAATTTTGAAGTTGATTTTGAAGGAAACTTTAAACAACTTTAACTTACTTACTTGATTATAATTTTCATTATATTACTCCATCCCCCCTTAGCTTTTAGCCTATCAAGTTAGCATTGTGGTGATTTGATTTAAAAACATAGTAGATATTGGATTTTTAATGATGTTGTAAGGTGGCCTCCTGAAGTTATGGTACAGGACTTTCATGTAAAATATACAACAAAGTTTAGGATCATTTGACTTCTCCTGATAATAAAACCAATACTATTAATATAAATAAGCATGTAAGGATATCCTACTGGGTTTAAATTTACTTACTTCCAATTTACAAATTGTGCTTGGGTGAGGACTATCATCCCTTTTGCTTTTAAGTTCATTTGATGGAGCTACAGGGATAAAGCCAAATAATGACTGAATTTCTTTCATCAT
>NW_012154173.1:500052-501532 GCF_000956105.1 Propithecus coquereli | reverse complement strand
TTAATGAAATATAAGTGGTATCAGCGCTGGTACTATATTCCACCAAAGCTGAACAAGCACTTTTTTTGTTGTTGTTCCTTTGGGGGCTAGATACCCAAGGGAGACTGGAATGGGGCATCCCACTGGGAGGAAAAAAGAGATAAATCACAAAACAGGAGCCCTGGGAATTGAAAAACATTTTTGCCTATTTCAAAATTTACTTTAAAGACAAAATTGTGCAGCCAGGGAAAATAAAGTTTTAATTTTGGAGAGGGAGGTTGAAGACAGATATGTTTGCTCTCTCCTGTCTCTTTCAACTGACTCTCCACATATTTTGCCTCTAGACCTGGCAAACTCAAATGCTTGGATGAGCTACTAAGTGGAAATAAAAATGATAATTCTCTTTTATTTCTTCTTTTTCTATGCAGTCATAATAGGTGGATTTTCATTAAACATAGGAAGATAAAAAATGGGAAATGCACTTTCCCTGAACTCTCCCAATGTTCTATAAAATGTTCAATTAATTGTATCTACCACTGTCCGTATTTCTTTCCATACTCTTTAGATTGCATGAGGTCTCTCCAGTGGCTCAGTTAACATTAAAAAAAGAGACTCAATTTATTATTTTTTACTGAACTGAGAATAGCTAGTGAATAAATACTGCTACTAATCATTTCATTTGCTTCATGACCTGTTGTTTAAACTTTTGAGGAACCATAACACAGTGGAAACTAAAACTATCTTAAAAGCAAGTTAGCTAGTAGATCATAGTAATAAAACTTGATTTTTTCCCCCATGCCTTTGCATACCACATCCAGCCACTTTCTTTAAAGTGGGCCATCAAACCATGTAACAGCTAAGCAAGTAATTCCATTCCACACACCACATACAGAATTGATTAGAATAAAAATTACAAAAGAGGGTAGAGTTGGGTAAGGATATAAGGCATGACACATAAGAGAAATTTGGGTATGAATCCCAGCTCTGTAATCTAATAGCTATGTGACCTGGGACAAGTTATTTACCCTTTCTAAGTATCAGTTTCTGCATTTGTAAAATGGGGACAATAGTACTTTACTCACAGTTATTGTAAAAATTAAGTGAGGCACTGAATAGAAAACACGACAATAATAAATGACACAGGATAATAGCTCACTAGCTCAGTAATGATGTTGTCAATGGAAACCAAGCAAGAATTTTTTCTGTCATTCGTATAATTGAGGGACTATTTTGCCATAAGAGAACAAAGGTCAAAACAGTGATTTTTCTTTTTATTTCAGAAAATGGGGAGTCTAGCTCTGTCAGGTTCTATTAATAGGAAGGTAGGGGTGTGTGTGTGCGTGTGTGTGTGTATGTGCATGTGTGATTGAGATAGTGAGAGAACTGGCCCAGTGGGTAGTGATGTTCCTTCTTAGACAACTTAAATTGATTATTTTAAAACATTATTTAGCGACAGTGTAGGGGAAAGAGCAATAGCTTTGGAGTAAGTAAACTTAGCACT
>NW_012154173.1:496749-498947 GCF_000956105.1 Propithecus coquereli | reverse complement strand
GTTCTATTGTGATGATTAACTCAGGTAATATTTGTAAACTGCTTAGCTTAATGTCTGACACATAGCAAGTGGTCCATTATTAAATCATTATTTTTATTGTTATTTTATCCAGCATTTGACCTGCTTATAAACACATGTAAAATCTCTCTTCAGGGTTACACTTTTCTATAGCAATAAGTGTCTTTGTACATAAGCTTTCCATATTTAGAATGATGTCCTTAGGTTAGAATCACCTTGAAATTACTGGCTCAATAAACATGTTTAAAGCTTTGAATTTATGTTAGGAAATTACTTTCCAAAGGGCTATATCATTACCACTTCTATCAAGAATGTATAAGAATGTTTGATAAGTTTATATAGATTCTGGCCTTGGGATACAGGGGTAAACAAAATAGAAGAGCTGCATCTTTAGCTATATCAGGCAATAGAATTTGTTTAAATTTTCATAAATTTGATAGGTAAGAAATTAAATGTCTACTAAGTATAAAGTACCAACATAAGCACTTGGGAAAAATAGGTGTGATCTTTGATATATGTGAAAGCTTTCTGGTGACTCAACTAGCATTTAATAAAGGTAAATTTGTTATATATTTTCCTGAAACTCTAGTAATACAGATTTTGTTTCGTTTTGGCTGGTGGACCTTTAAAAGCTTTCATAGCATACTTTATCAAACTGTTTATTTTCCAGGCAGGAATTTACCCTTGGGCAATATATTCTAAGGGCTCTGAGTTTTATCCAGTTTTAAAATCCTAGTAGATATGAAGTGGGAGAGTGAAGGCAGTATAGAGGAAGGAGTGGAGGTAGTTAGTCTGGGATTGAAATTCAAGATAAATATGAAGAGAGAGATTTTCCAAAGGACTATGGTAGTAGGAATGTGGAAGAGGGGCTCAGATGGTATTATGGACTGAATTGTGTTTCTTCCCAAATGTATATGTTGAAGTCCTAAGCTCCAGTATTTCAGAATGTGATTGTATTTGAAGATAGGGTCTTTAAGGAGATAAAGTTAAATGAGGTCATTGGGGTTGATCCTAATCCCATATGACTGGTGTCCACCTAAGAAGAGGAAATTAGGATACAGACACACACAGAAGGGAGATCATGTGAAGACACCAGGAGAAGACAGCCATCTACAGGCCAAGGAAAGAGGCCTCTGAATGAAACCAACTTGCTGACATCTTGATCTTGGACTTCTAGCCTCTAGAACTGTGAGGAAATAAATTTCTGGTGTTCAAGCCGCCGAGTCTCTGGTATTTTGTTAGCAGCTCCAGCAACTTAATACAGATGGGGGTCTGGAGGAAAGGGAAAGTAAATCCATATTCCCTGAGTTTCTTGAGGCTGGGGATGCTGTTATTTTTCTATCTTTGTAAACCCAGAGCCAGCATAGTCGGTGTTCTTTTGAGTGAACTATGACTGAGGTTTGTGGCAGACTTACTGGGTGGATGATAATACTGTCAAAAGTATGAGTAGTAGGGCCTCTCTTTAAGCATGTAGTTGTTAGCATAAAATATGAACTTAATCCATTCTGTTCGTAACAGTGTTTCATTGACTAGCTGTTTATAACACTTGCTCATTCTCACAAGCATCCAAAAGTTTTACTTGGTCATTTATTTTCCGTGTGACATTTAATTTCCCTCTTTTAAAATTTTAAATTAACGACCAGAAGATCTTCCTATAGTATAACCTTTGCCTTGTTAAGCATTTTTTTTTTTCCTACTAAACTTTTTTGTAAGTGTTTCAAACTGAGTTGGAATAAATTTAAACTTCCTTAATTGAGTTAGAGTTTATTAAAGTTATAGAACTATGGATAATTAAGTCATGAACAATAAACTACAGGAGATTCTATTGGAAAAAAATCAATGCATGCAAACCTGATGGTTGTTTTTCCTAGAGATACTAAATTAGAGACTGCAAAGGCTGCATTGTGTATACTAAATTTGGAGCTTCTCTTTTAGCTAGTCTGCATAAACAGAGGGATCATAAACCAATTTAATGGTGATGGCATCAGTCTAACAACTTTTTTCTCTTGCTTTTCTGACTGCCTGCACACCGATCCCATATTCTCAAGTATTTTTTAAGAAGGGAGACTATCATTTACATTATTAGGTTTTTTTCTTTGCCAAATCAGGTTAAGTAGAAAAATACTTATGGTGATTTGGAATTCAGCAAAGAAACTAAATGGCAAATACTTCTGTTTTTG
>NW_012154173.1:493833-495396 GCF_000956105.1 Propithecus coquereli | reverse complement strand
TTATAAGTTTTTAAACTCAGAATAGCGCAGGACGGTTGTTAAAAATACAGATTCAACGTCTCCACTCTAATCCTTTGAAATTTCAGGGACTCAGACCTGAGACCATGTGTTCCTCAAATACTTCCCAGATTATTCAGATTTGGAAACCATTGGAACAGGGATTATATTTCTATACATACTACACATAACACACGTAACAACTGCCCATAATGATTTTTTTCTTTTTTGTTTATAGTTGAGAGTTTTTTTGGTAATATTTTGCCTCCTTTTCCTGTCCCCCCCTCATTATTTTGTATTTTTCTTGCTATTTGTTCTGTTTGCTAATGTATTTTAAGTCAAGAATGCAATATTGCTGCATTGATAGCATGTGTTGTGCCTAGAGCTTTTTTACCATATGTCTGCTTCCCATGCTCACAACTCTATTGCTGTTTTCAATTATTATTTATTAATTTCTGAGATTGTCATTAGTTATTATATCTACTTTGATCTCAATTTATTTTTTCATCAATTGTGGATGGCTTTTCCTTAACAAGAATCAAAAATAGATATCTTGAACAGATATAGAAGAGAAATTACTAAAATGCTAAAAAGGAATAAAACTATTGTAGGTTAGCTGACACTAACAGTGGGAGACACTGTGATAGATAAAACATTTAAAGTTAAAAAGAACTACCTCTGAATTTTTCATGCTTTCAGGGGACTACAGGATGAGAAGAAAAGAAGGTATTATTGCTGAAAGGTAAGGAGGGTCATTGATTAATTCAACAATTATTTATGGGCACTTGCTCTATACCAGACTGACCTGGTGTTACAGAGGTGAGTAAAAGAGACAGAGTCCTTGCTCATCTGGATTAGACTCACAGTGGTGTGGAGACAGAGAAACAATTGATAATCAATTGATAATTCATTAAATAAATGCTAATATTAAGGTAGATTCTAATAAGTGTTACAAAGAGAAATTTAATGGGATGATATGATAGAAAGTAACTGAGTGGTTTCTTTGTATTAGGAGGCTAGGAAAGACCTCTTTCAAAAGGTGACATTTAAGCATGAAATTAAATAAACAGAGGCAACTATGTAAAGATCAGGAGGAATAATATTCCAAGAGAAGGGAGCAGCTTAATACAAAAGCCTAAGCCAGAGGATGAGCTTGGTGCCATTGGAGGAGCCAAAAATGGCCAGCGTGACAGGAGAGTAGCAGATAACAGGAGACTGTTGGGAAGTGGTATAACAGGGGCTGAATCTTGTAAGGCTTTAAAAAAGTTATTTACAAGCCAAAATAAGAAGTGATATTATCTTATTTAATTTACTTTTTGTGACTGCCATGTAAAGAATTTACTAGAAAGGACCAAAAATGAAAATAGGAAGCCCAGATAGGAATATACTACATTGACCAAACAAGATGTGGTTATACCTTGGACTAGAGTAATGGTGATGGAAGACAGAAAGAAGTACAGGAATTTGAAATATGATTTCAAGGTAGGGTACATAAAACTTGTTGATAGATTTGTAAGGGTATTGAGGAAAGAGAAGCATAAAAAATTGTATGTCTTGAGCAACTGG
>NW_012154173.1:480639-482543 GCF_000956105.1 Propithecus coquereli | reverse complement strand
ATATTTCCCCTATTATGATAAGGGACCCTGGATCCTATTTAAATCTTGTACTCAGCAGCTAATTACCTGTTTAAGTACAGGTAATTAAAACACAGGGTCCACTCTATAGTTTTGAGTTGTAGTTCCCAAAACAACTTAATTTTCAGAGCATTTACAATGTTATTTTGATCTTGCTGCACTTTTATCAGGTGCTGACGTGGTCTTAACTGGTCCCTGCCAGTGCTGATGTAGGAGGCACAAGGGGTTCCCTGAAGCTGGGGAGCCAATGTCTCTGGGGAGGACTGAGGAGTCTCAGCCCACAGGAAACATGCAGCTTCCCAGGCCAGGTGGGTTTGTGGCAAGATTCCACTTGCCAATGTCACCCAGTAGCCCCATACCTCTTGCTGGAGATGGGAAATCGTGGGCCCTGAGTGAACGGAGAGCACTTTCCCTGGCTGCTTACTTTTAGTGGGGTTCTCTACCCACCCCCTTACCAGTGGTGCTGGGCTCACCTGGCATTGTCAGAGGGACTCCCCTTTTCCATCTGGGGGAAGTAATGAGCATTTCTCGGCTGCCTCCTGTTACTAGGTTCGGGGTAAGGAAACCAGGATTGTTTTCTTCTGTCCATTGAAAAAGGAGGACATGGAAAATGCCCTCTTGTGTTATTTTTTTAGTCCTGGGGTCTCAAACCACTTTGCCTCCCTCTTATCAACTTTCAGAGTTTCTCTTTGGTCACCTTTTTTATTATTTCCAGGGTTTATAGTCATGCTTAGGGGAGGAGTGGGAGAAATGAGTCTCCAACATCTTGTCTGGACATTAAGTTGTCATCTGCTATGGCATATGAAAAACAGAATGGAATTTAGAGTCCAACAGTTTACACTTGGAATGCTGGTTCAGCCACTAATCTATATGACCTATGGGATAGGAAATTTATTTAACTTTTTTGAGCCTTGTTTTCCTCATCTGTAAAATGGAGATAACTCATGTATACATTCGCTCTTTATTCATTCAACAAAATGTCTGTCACTGAGATCTTATTCCAAGCGGGGCACTGTTCCAGCACTGGGAACACAGTGGAATACAACACACGGGAGATCCTTGTTTTCATGGTACTTTGTTCTTGTGTTTTACGCAGATAATCAACAGTTAATCCAAAATACAATAAATAATGCCAAAGAGGGATAAGTTCTATGAAAAAAATAAAACAGAATGATGCTAGAGAATGACTGAGTTGGGTACTTAGGTGGATGTGCTTCAGATACTGTAGGGAAGTTCACTCTGGAAAGGTGACATTTCATTCATTCTTTCCATTGATTCAGTCCACATTTATGGACTCTTTCTTGTCCTGAGTATACATTTGAGCAAAGACCTGAATAATGAGAGAGACCCAATCATTTGAACCTCTGGGGTGATAGCATTCTAGGAAAAGGGGACACCATGTAAAAAATCCCCAAGGTAGAAGAATTTCGAGAAGATCAAGGAACAGAGAAAAGTGTGCAGTGAGTTTGGAATGTCGTAAATGAGTGAGAGCATTGTCTCAGAAGTGATTAGAGAGGTAGGAAAGAAACTGTTATGCAGGGGCATTTGGGGCATGATAATGAGTTCAGTTGTATTCTGTGCATAATCGGAAGCCTGTAGAGAGTTTAAGCAGATCAGTGACACAATCCCTGTATGTTTTAAAGATTATGCTAGCTGTTTTGTAGGGAATGGAATGTAGGAGAGCAAGAACAGAAGCTGGGACACCAGTTAAAAACTATTTCTGCTCTTCAGGTAAGAAATAATGAAACCTGAGCTTGATAGACAGCTGTAGAAAAACAAGTTGTAGATTGGAGATGTATTTTGTAGTGTGAGCAGGTAAGATTTTCTGAGAGATTGGCTTTGTGAGGAAAGATGAGGAATTTACTTCTGACTTTGGCTGGATGATG
>NW_012154173.1:479267-480589 GCF_000956105.1 Propithecus coquereli | reverse complement strand
CAAATTGAATTATTTTAGAAAAAGAAGTAAATGGTATACTTTAAGAAGTCTCTATAACTTACCTTTAGATCCTTTTCTGTATTTAAATATATTTTAGGGGAAAAAAATCACAGTACCTAATACTTTTAAAGCTAGAATTAAAGTGCATTAAGGCTTTCTTGAATCTTGTTATCTGTCATTCTAAATCCTCTTGAAGTTAGGTATAAAGAATAATAGATATGTATTCAGTCAGGATACTGAAGATTTTTACTGGCTTTTGGATTAGAAGATTTTCGACTATCAGTGTTTAAGCTTTAACTTGCTGTCAGTTAGTCTTGACAAGGCCAAAATAAGATTCTAATAGTTGTGATTGTGGAGAGGGTGGTTTTTCATTAGGTGAGGCAAAGTGTCAATTAACAGGGTATTGAGATAAAGAAATAGAAACTAGATTAAGTTTATACTTTTTCATGGATGATAAGAAAATCCATTTTCCAGTTACATTTCATTGAGGATATACTATCAGAGGCAAAGCTGGAATACCTTACACACTTAAAAGACTGCCTTTGCTCCTCAAAAGACTGATTAACTGCCTAATATTCATTTCAAAAAATTTTTGTGTATATGAAACAAGCATATTTTAAATAAAATGAAATGCCAAGGTCAAATAATGACAGTAACTTTTAAAGAAGCTATAATCAGCAATCTTATTCCCCCCCTCAGTCTTTCCTTATAGCTTCCTACCATTTAAATGCTGAACATTTGCAGTTGTTCAGTGGGATTTTACTCTTACAAGAAAGCCTGAGAACTGTATTTGATGTATATTCACAAAAATAAATACTGTGCATGCTTCAGTGTGACTGTTTTTCTATCTTTTCTTTTCTTTTTTCTTTTTTTTTTGAAGCAATGCCTGGTAAGCCTAAGCTTAAGGTTTTAGTGCAACAATGAAACTGAGCATGTCTATAAAATGCATTGAATGCCAAGCTTGAATTTGCTATTTTTACTAATCGATATAAATAAAATGAAGTTTCTCTCTGATGGTTATTGCGTCTAGTAAAAATGGCTGGATAGATTTTCTAAAATTTAGAAAGCCTTCTTAGGATCATTTATCTTAAAATGTAGGCTATGTTTCAAATAAGGAATTCACTTAGAGAAGACCCAGAAAACCCCCCAAAGAGATGCCTCCAATGGACCTTAAGGCATTTCTCTGCACAGAGCTGCTTCTCACACTGAAACTTGATCTAGTTTGCTTCTAGGTAAGTAGCACCAGAGATTTTTTCTTTATTTGGTAATGGCTAACAGCTCTTTTTGTTTATTGGAAAAAATCACAATATTGAAATTTAGCT
>NW_012154173.1:465128-467872 GCF_000956105.1 Propithecus coquereli | reverse complement strand
GACTATGTAGAATGTACACATGTCTAAATGCTTCCCCAAGGCAGAATGGAAGATGCACATTTTATTTCTAACAGCATGTCCTGGGGCCAAAAGCAAACTGCTCGCCTTAATTACAAACATTGACAGAGGTATGATCCAATATGGGATTAATTGAAAAATATTTGCTTGCTAGAAAGTAATAGCACTCATAGGGCTGCAGGTGATACTAATAAAAAATGATGTTTTGCACTACAAATGTTTGGCAACACCTGTGTTTCTACTCCAATTGCTTGTGACTCTCAAATCGCCTAACTCTCCACTCAATCTCTTATTAAAAGAGAAGAGTGATAATAATTTTAAAAACTTGAATATATTATGATTCTACTTTAAAGTTATCTGAGCATAATCCTACAGGGTAGAGAATGTTAATAATGAAAAGAAATACGTGTTATATTCGAATTTTAGTATCCTTTTTTATGCGTATATGCATGTATGTATGTCTATAAATCAGTTGGAAGAAAAGATTGAAAAAATCATGTTTCAGGATTATTTCAATAATTAAACCCTGAAAAATTATTTTAAATTTGTCATTTATATTTTAATTATGCATTCTTTATACTTTCTACTGTGGGCATGTGTTGTATGCTAATGTAGATTTTAATTTTTTTGTTATACTAATGATGATTGCAATGGTTTCTTAAGTGGAACTTGAAAAGTATTTAAAGTGCCAAATGTTATTTCTTCCTAGATCTTGCATTCTTCTTATTTTTCAGTGACAAATGTGGTTCACTGCTGTAAGTTATAACCATTTAGATATTGTATTTTTATTATGGGTAAAAAAAATCACTTAAGACACTTTTAATTAATTACCTGAATGAGTCCTATCTCTTCTGCTCTGTATCCAAAATTGCAGATATAAAAAGTAGAAAAACTCTTTTGCAAGGGGAAGAGGAATTTTCATACTAAACAGCAAACTGCTTTGATATATACTCATTGACAAATAAAAAAAATTAGAGCAATGAAATGTGAATAGGAAAAAAATTAGAGCAATGAAATGTGAATAGGTAATATAGATAATTTGTTGTTAGTCTTTTTAGTAAAAAAGACTAGATCAGCAATCCAAGGCTTTCTTTTGATTAGTTTAAACAGCCAATTCAGGGATAATAGACCATCATTTTTGAAAGAAAACAAAAACTATGTTTATCTATCTACTTATCTATCTGTAGCTATCATCTACCTATCTCCTGGATCAGTCAGGGCCTTGTCAGGAAAACAGAAATCACATTTAGAATTTCAAAGAAAGAGAATTTAATTTCAGGGAATTATGTGCACATGTAAGACTCAAAGAGTAAAAAAGGGAAGCTCTGGTATCTCAGAAATTTATAACTGTAGGAAGGAACGACTACGCTTAGAAAAGAGGACATGTTACCAGAAACTGGGAGCTTGGAGGGCTTGTGCTCAGGCCTTTAAAGGGGAAGACACGGCCTGGGGTGTGCTTGGAGCTCCTAGGGCCTCTGCCCAGTGGCTCCTCAGACTGCTGAGAGGGGCAAGGTCTATTGGTGCATAGGCTTAGAGAGAGAGAGAGAGAGAGAGAGAGAGAGAGAGAGAGAGAAGAGTGTCTGGTTCTCTGGCTCTGAGAGGGTGAGGCCTGGGCTCTCTGGTACCTCTGAGGGTGTGAGGCAGGTAGATGTTTCCATTGCAAAAGAAGCTTGAAGTGGAGGCCATATCTGTTGCTGCTAGAATAACGCTGGAGTAAAACTGGAAAACACGAAGGAAGTCCTTTATCCCTTTCTCCTTCTTTTCAATACCCTTAAAATAAAACAAAAAATAATAAATAAAACCTAAACAGAAAGCCAGACGTAAGATGGTATGGAAAATATAATTTATAGAAAACTAATCCCAGCCTCACAGAGCCAAGTGAGGTGGGCTTGGAGCAGAGAGGCAATAGCCACCTTGTCTTATTCTTAACTTTCTTCTTAGCCCAGATTTGTCTTCCCAACAGCTTCCGCTGAGATGTCTATCAGATGTCTCATATATAACGCTGAAAAACTGAACAATTGATTTTTGTCCCTCACCCCCAAATATACTTTTTTCATATTAGTAAATGGCATTACTATCCATCCACCTGCTCGGATCAAAATCTAGTAGTCATTCTTGACACCGCTCATTCTCTCATATCCCAAATTTAATCCACCAGGGAGTGCTATCAGTTCTACCTCTAGAAGAGACCCTGAATCTAGTTACTTCCTGACATCTCCACGACTGTGATCTGAGTCCCAGCCACCATCATTTCTCATGGAATATTTGAGTATTGTCCTAACGGGGCTCCCTGCCTCCCCATCCATCCAGTGTTCTACTACTTTCCTTCTCATATGCTGTGCTTCAGTTGCTCTGGAACATGACAAGTTCGTTCCCTTTTCCTCCTGAAAGCTTCCTTTCTGCCCTGATATCTATTCTTTTGTATGCTTACATGGCTGTGTCCTCCACATTTAGGTCCCAGCTTCAATTTCAGCTCCTAAGAGAGACCTTCCCCCACCACCCAGGCCAAAGTCTTCCCACTTTGCTCCCTTTGAGCCACTGTTGCTTTATTAGACTTGTTAGTTTTCTTTGTAACACTTGCCACTGACTATAATCATTTTTATTATTATGTATATATTTCTATTTCTCTTAGAAAATAGCAACATTATAGAGCTTAGAGTAGACCCACAAGATGTACTTATTGACAGAAAAATATCTTTTAAAGAGACATAAAGCCACAGGGTCCT
>NW_012154173.1:463860-465078 GCF_000956105.1 Propithecus coquereli | reverse complement strand
ACTGAAAAAGGGACAGGGCAGAAAGTCAGGCCTTAGATAAATTAATATATCTTGGTTGTCATTTCACTAGGCAGGAAAGAATTCCAGGAGTCATAATTGGAAATGCTTAAGTTTAAAGATAGATATCCATTCCTTGAGTAGGATCAGGAAACAGAAAGCTAATATGTATCTGTTTTAAGGGGACCTAGGATTTGTTTTAATCAGATGTGGTAAGACATGCATTATCACTGCACTAAGTAATGACTTTACAGCACTGGACCAGGTCATTCTGCCATTGTTAAAGGGTATGTCTGTAGGTAGTGGAGAGAAATAGAACTAGATGATTACTAAGGTTTCTCACTGCCTGTGTTTTTTGCTGAGAGGAAGCTCACCCAAGAGTTGTAGTAGAGGCAATTAGCATAGGGAAGATTTGAACTAATAGCCAGAAAACCTGCATTCTGCATTCACCCCACTCTGTTACTGGGTAATATTGAGTGACTTCCTGGACCAAAGATTAACAACAATTCCAAAAGTTTGGGGATTCAAAGGTTAGTAGAAAAGTTGACAGTGATGAAATAGGAATGGAAATCATGTGGCAAAATAAGTCATTAACTAGTTACATAGAAAGTATGCAGTCATATATATTCAGTTGTATGTAATTTCATCTGATTGTAGGTTTCCTAAGGAAAGCACTTTGTAGTTAACCTGAAGAGAATCTCTGGATATTCTTATTAAACTTAAGTGTAGAGTTTTCCGTTATTTCCCCTTTCCTCAGTTCTTGTAACACTGGTTAGCTGCCACACATTCCTTGGTAAATAACCTGTTAATTGTTTCTTCATTGCTTGTTATTATGTTTGAAATGTTTTTTCTATGTCTTACAAAAATAGACTATAAGCTTCTCAAGTTAAGAGCTATGTCTAGATTCCTTATAGCGTCTAGTGACTCCTGGACATATGGACACTCAATAAATATTAAGAGATGGTAAATTTGTTGCTTGGAAGAATCTTGTTAAACTTCTAATTTAGCCCTCTAGTCTTTGTGATGAGCAAACAAACTTGGGGAGGATGAGGTGCTCATCCAAGGTCAAAGACAAGGTGGTGGTGGTGCCCCAACCCAGTCCCGTGCCTGGCTCTCCTTACCATGCCTCTTGATTGGTAGACTGAGTGTTCGTTGCTTGCATAAGCCTTCTTGTGAGCTTACTGGTTTTTAAAAGAAAAGCTAAATTCATTTAAATGTTTT
>NW_012154173.1:453235-460465 GCF_000956105.1 Propithecus coquereli | reverse complement strand
ATGACTAAACCACTTGAGAGTTGAACGTGTAAATATAAACCAAGGAAGTGACAGGTCTGTCACATCTGTTTTATTAGTAAGACATTCATGTCAGCACTAACTGCTAGTGCAGAAACAAATGTGGACCATGTAAG
The DNA here is from genome assembly GCF_000956105.1 of Propithecus coquereli. Classification (NCBI taxonomy): domain Eukaryota; kingdom Metazoa; phylum Chordata; class Mammalia; order Primates; family Indriidae; genus Propithecus; species Propithecus coquereli. The sequence goes on along the minus strand of NW_012154173.1, from coordinate 460,331 downwards.
CAAGGAGAGTTAATGGAAGTAGCAGAAATTGTACAGGAGAGAAGGGAGAAGCAGGATCCCCCATCGGGCACAGTTTTCACAGACCAAGTTCAGTCAGGGTTTTTTCAAATCCAGTGCTTTTCTAGTAGATATCAAGATTCCGGGGGAATACAGTAGGTGGGACAGGGGAGTGGTACAGTTTTGTGAGATGATGGAGCTTTAAATCTAGGAAAGTTTATCTAAGATGATGTTGGGGGGCAGGGAGAAACGCAATGTGACAGTATTGGCTTTAAAAACTAGTAGGGACACGGCAGATTGGACCATTTGTACTCCAGAACTCTAAGGGTCAAAAAAAAAAAAAAAAACAAAAGAAAAGAAAAGGAAAGCCTTGTGTATTTAAGAAGCACAGCAAGCAGGGATCAAGTAAATGATGATTTCCCCATGGAAGACATACAAGTGGTTTTAGAAATTTAGAGGAATGGTGTCATGAAGGTACAAGATTTTTCTAAAACTTGCTATTTGAGGGTACAAGGGCAGTTGTCTTAGTGGCATCTCTTTGATTTTGGCTGAAAAACAAACGTATAGAATCACAACACAGGACTCTAGCAGTCCCTACTTCAGGCTCCTAAATTTCATTTGCCCTTGGGGGTTTTAAAATCCTTAATTATCATTGCTTCTACCATCCCAGGTAGAGGACTCAGGACACTTTTGTTTCTCACAGTCACACTGTGACATTCTGTCTAAGCATGGTTCACTTTGGTACAGTGGATATAGGGTAGATAGGAGATAAAAGATATGCAAAAACATAGAGAAACATGTTTTTACTTATGAACAAAAGTAGTCTGAATTTAACATTGGTAACTTATTGCTAAGACCACAGCCCTGTTCTATTCTACATGAAAGCCCAGGGAAATAAGCCTTACGTTCTCAAACATAGAATTACTGTCTAATGCTTTAATATTTATTGAATACTTAGTAAATATACAGGTGCTGTGGAAAGTTCTTTAAATATATAGCAGGATATAGATGCTCAAGATATTTTTCTCCCCATCTTTTTTTTTTTTGGTTGCATTAGAAAAATACAATTTTTTTTCACCTCAGTACTTAATTTTATTTGAAGATTAAGCCAAAAGAGAATTTATTTTCCTCATTCACTTCCTGAATTTTTAAGAGCCCCTTAAGCATTATTGTTAAAGGATATGAGAAGAGAAAAAAGGGCTTGCTTAGGAATTAGAAAGGAGAAGAGGTTTGCGGAACAGATAGAAGACAGGACATTTCTTTGGCAGAAGAAAATATTTTCTCACATAGAAGACTTGAGGGCAAGAAAACTATAAAGGAGAGTGTTTCTAGAAAGAGCGTATTCTGTGTTAACTGATTGAAGGGAAGTTTCCCAAGAAGGAAGCCCTGATATCTGGGAAGAGCCAGACATGAGGACTTGCAAATGATCCGTGCAGAGTTATTGTTGGGTTTCCTGGCTTCACGTAGGAACTGAACCATTGCAAACTGCTCCACCTTCTCTTGAGCATGCACCTTGCTTGGGCTGCGTCCACCTAGAATCTGTGCCAGCAGTTCCTCCTGTCAGTGTCTCATGAGGACTTCACTGCTTCATAATTCAGGGTGCCGTGGGGTTTTTGCCCAGCAGGAGAAACAGCTAACCTTGTGGTAAGACTCACTTTGATCCTGTTTGAGTATTATACTGTCGCCCCTCCCTCCTTTGCCTACCACAAATCCCCAGGACATTTGTAAATAAAAAATTTGAGAGTTAAAAACTGTGCTCCATAGCCACATCCCTCTACTTGGGACACTTGAATAAAATCACCTCGAGACTTTTGCAGGTGGAATAGGGGTTAAACATAGCCATATTTCACTTCTATTACCACATTTAATATTAATAACTGGGGTAAGTTCAGTTATTAGTAGTTGTATACCCATTTTATAGGCATATTTTATAGGAAAATGAAGCCTTGAAAAGTCACACCCTTTGCAGAAAATGGAGCCATGTGAGGCATCCTGTTTGGTCAACTCCAAAGCCCAGTTTTTCATCATTTGTTTTTTGTCTTATTTTGCTCTCTTTTCCCTCCCCTCCCCTCCCCACTCCTCTTCTTTCTCCTCCTCTCCTCTTCCTTCTTTCAGTCACTCTTTTTCTGTTTCTAAAAGCAAATTAAGTGATTATGCATAATCCTTACTTTTTAACAAAGACCCTTCCCTTGCATTAGTGTTATCTGAGGTGGCTACTAATAGAAGTGTCCCCACTTCATCGAATAATGCTGACCCTTACATCTATTAATTGACCTTCTTGCCAGAAAAGAATATAAATATCTTAAATATGTAGTAAATGTGCTTCCATGCAAAAGTTATATAATTTATTCTTGGAAGTATGGTTTATTCATGATAGGCCAACCTGTTTAAGGCTAGATGTCTATTGTAAATAGCTAAAGGAGGAGATGGGAGAGTTAAGCACCAGCCCCCTCCCCAAAACAAAATCCCCAAAGTTGCAAGCTTAGATGTTCAAAAGTCAGAGAATGGTCTTAAATGGCTGACCTACCTCCCTCCTAAATTGACTTTATAACATACTATTCTGCCAATTAGAGACCGAATCTCATTTAATCAAATTTAAATGTTCTGTTTGAAAACTGTTTCATGTCGTTAATTAATAGTCTACTTCAGTCCTTTGGAAATCTGAGTTTTTATGGATATTTAATAAAAATCATAGAATTCTTAATATGTTTTGATATTTTATGTATAACCCTCATAATATATGTCTAAGAATAATGTAATTAGTTTTTCAACTATGTTTTCTGTCTCTCTGTAAATGACATGTAAGTTGGCAATGTGGAAAACAAGAGAGCCATGGTATCCTATCATCAATAGACCTACCTTAGCAATAATCCAGTAAGAGATAGGTTGAAAATGGAAGTTTCTTCAAGAGTTTGTTAGCATTGCAAGTGAAAGATAAAATACTGGTTTTATTTACTGCTGTCTATATGGTTTTGAACTTGGATGTTAAATATGGCTATGGAACTAGATTGATATAGAGCTGCATCCAACAGCATATATGTGAATTTGAGGGAACTTGCCTCACAAGCGGCATGTTGTTGATCTAAATCAGTGAGCTCTAGATCTTGGTGCACAGTTGAATTATTTACTTGCAAGTGATAGTGCTGGTGGTGAAATGAACAGTCTCACAATTTGTCAATTAATGTATTCAGTCTTGTTTTTCATATGCCATATATAATTTACATTTATAAATCATTTCCTGTATTTCTATTGGATCACATTCTATATACAACTCACATTGCATTAAAATATTTACTTTTTAAAAATTCAATATTTCACTGTTAATTACTGATAAGTTCCTGTTAAGTCAGCAGAAGAGGAGAAAAATATAATTTTTGCTTGCCAGTGAAAAATCTAGGATTTTGTTTCCCAATGTAAAACTGTCAATATTTCTGAAGTAAGAGAGTTTTGCTGAAGAAATTGAAACCACCTTTATTAAAATAATGTAAGGCCATAATGAAGGAACTGTAATAAAAGTCTGGTTTCTACAGAAGTATAGACAAAGCTAAAAGTTAACCAGCCATTGTTTCCTAACTTGTCTTCCTGTAATTGCTTACTGTTGTTACTACTTTGATGGGGGCAAGATTTGTGATTTTCCCACTTGCTTCTATAGATAACATTGCTATTGTAAAATCTAAGACTGATCTTTAAGATATCTTCCAGAATCTGTATTTGAAGGGAACAAGTGACATGAACTGGACCAGTGGCCATGCATGGGAACTGATCCAGCAGGTCCTGTAACCCTCTACCCAGCCACTGTCTCAGCCAAGAAGACAAGTTCTGTTTCCCAACTCTATGCGTTCATCCCCAGCCAATCAGCAGAACCAATTCCCTATCCCTTTGTTTGCGAAACCACCTTTAAAAATCTTAGCCCCCAAATTCTCAAGGAGATGGATTTGAGAAATTTCTCCCATCTCCTCACTCAGTGCCTTGCGATATGAAATGTTTTCTCTCCTTCAACTCCTCCTGTCTTGGTATACTGACCTCGATCTGGGCAGCAGACAAGGGACATAGTAGGGCAGTAACAAATTCACTTTTTAATCAAGAAGATGAAACCTGTCCCCTCCTGAAACAATAGAAAAACACAAGTAAAAAATAGTTGAATAGAGTAGCACGAGCAACATATTTACATAGGATTTTACCCACAAGTGAGACAAAATCACGGTCGACTCCACTATTTAAGTGGCACAATAGTTTCATGCAAACTGGGAAATTACTCAGGAAAGGATGAATAGAATGGAGGTTCCTCTCATCCGACCCACTTCCAGTTTTCATGTTTATTCTTACAGTCTTTATACTTGCACAATCTAACACATTTATCCTTCCCACTGGAGTTACTCTGATATGCATTATACATTAATATGCACATTTGAATGAGGAGTCAGGTCCAGGTTATGATAAAAACTACTCATAAAGGATTTCTTCCTGATTTCACATCTTTAAAACAGGCACAACAGATTATTTTTCAAGGAAGGTAAGTTGTGTTTTATTACTTCTTTTTAAATGTTCAAAATTTGCTTTATTAGTTATTTTATAGTATATTCATAATGAATACATTCACATTAGACCAAGAGGAATGAAACCTGTCACTGAGAAGGTTCTCTAATGAGGCATATAGAATTGAAATAACTACATATGCATTCCACAAATGAACCATTAATTGGAAAAGAAGCAAAGTGTGAAGATATAATCCTATAGGATGGAACGTAAAATGGTGATATATTTAAAGGCTTTAGAACTTGCAATTCACTTGTGTGGAAGAAAAGGTGAATGTGATATGTAATCTGTTTTTTCCTCTTTCTAAGGCAATGATTTTTATTAAACCATGGTAGTAACCTAATATTGAGAAAGAAATAATTCTTGGGAATTTTGTCAATTTAACAAAAACTTCTCTTGATCTAATATTTCTTTTTTGGTTATCCAAGCACGTATCCATCACACTGGTGGCTATTCTCTTAGGTTGCTGTAGCTGTAGGGACTGATTAAGATGTAATGTCTTGACCTAAGGAGAAACAGGGACATCTCAAAACTGTTGTGCTCACAAACAAACCTGGTGAGAACAAGGGCCTTGTTTGGATAAACATGTATTTTATCTTCCATAGTGGGATCCTTTTGGGAGTAAAAGGGAAAGCTTTTAATAATTATAATTGGTCCACAGACATAAACTTGGTCTGTCCTGGACACACTGGGCTATGTGGTCATACAACTTATTTCAAAGCAGTAGATCATTTGCTATTTCAGGTTGAACCTCTGCCCACGGTGATTCAAACATTATTTTCTTTCACTTTTACTTGAATAAACCCAGTCTCTCCTTGTCCCATACTTGCTCTTGGCTGGACTCAGCACTTCCCGGTTCCCACCTAATCATTTTTGTTTACTTTTCTCTTTTATGTATGTAATTTTATTGTGTCACTTCAAAACAGTGATTTACAATCTACTCTCTGTGGAGGGATACAATGTGGGGCTTGGTACACAGAGCACTGGAGGCAAAGGGTGGCTTTTCAGGCACCATCTTCTTTGTTTTAACTACAAAAGCTGTATTTTTTTTTTCCTATTTTATTTGTTTATCTTCCCAGTAAGCTTATATCTGAGGACAGATTCGTTGGCTAAAATATGTTTGAAAAAATCACCGTGTATTTTTCCTAATGTGTACGTGAATTTGCTTCACATGATCTATGGAACTGCCGAAATTGTATGTGATCATTTGTTTCTTCGTGTAGATGCGTTTTTCTGAGGAGACCACATACAAACTTCTCGTTTATTTAAGAAGGTCTGTAACTCATATTGAATTAATCACCATTGGTCAAAGGGTATGCACAACATCTTGAATTTTCAAATGGAGATCTGATTTAGAAACGAGGTACAAGGACTTCATATCTGATAAATCATCCCCTATATTTCTATTGAATCACTAACAAAATGACACTGAAATGATGTGAAAAGTGGATATCCCTAGGGGAAAAAAAGAAAAAAATGCTATTTGCATCCACATTTGAATGGAGCCATTGCTGCCTTCTTGGTGGAGTGGCATATTTGATATATGGGGATGGGGAATTAATTATCTTTCTACTCAATAGCCTTCTGTACCTTATAAGTCTATTTAAATAAAAAATAGAAATCATTAGTGAGACTAAATTTAAACAGAAATTTTGTTTTCTGTTGTCACATAGGAAACATTCTCAATGTTTCCATTGAGAATGTTTCCAAACATTCTCAACTTAATGGCTTAAAATAACAGCATTTATTATTTTTCCATGATTCTGTAGGTCAGTTGGGAGATTTGATTACTCTTGTTGTCCATGTTGTGTCATCTTGGGTCACTCAGGTAGCTGCTTTAGGCTGGGAGCTTGGCCAGGGCACCTACAACTACAAAAGCTGTGTTTTTTGGGATTTTTTCCCCCTGTTTTATTTGTTTATTTTCCCAGTAAGCTTTTACCTGGTTCTCCATGTGGCATATTATCCTCCAGAATCTTTCTGTGTGCCCTTTGTCTTCAGGAGAAGAGCCTGCAATTCCTTATAGCATGGAGACTGGCTTCCAAGAAGATAAGCCCCAGTGCACAAGTGCTTATCAACCCTCTGCTTACGTCATGCCTGCTAATGCATAGCCAAGGCAAGTTCCAGGTCCAAGCCCCAAATCAATATGGGAGAGAACTATTCATGGCATAAATATTGGGAGACATGGTTCATTGGCCGTTACTACCAGGGTACTAGAAGACATTACTACCCATGTAATGTCTAGCACAGAAAGAAACTTGATAAAATTGTTTGTACCAAGTAGGTTGGTAGCTCATAGACAGAAATTAAATCTATCATTTTAAATTAAAAACTTGTCATTTTGAACACCCAACTTAAGGAGATAGATCCTTTCCTATAAGGATGGAAAAATCCATACCTTCAAAACCTTCCTCATTAAGGTAGGAAGAAATAAAATGAAATATTTAAGTGTTTTGTTGGAAAAGTAAAGTAAGGAAATCTCACAGAACATGGGAAAAAAGGACAAAGCTATGGAAAAAAGAAAAGACATGAAAATCAGAAAATAATCCAGGAGGTTCAATATATA
>NW_012154173.1:451540-452565 GCF_000956105.1 Propithecus coquereli | reverse complement strand
ATTTTATTAATTTAGAGATTTAATTAAATTCCATTATGCATCTCCCAAGAACTTTTCAGAACTTAAAGTCAGCCATATAAAAGTTTAAAAGAAGAACAAAAAAGGGGAGAACGTTATACATATCTTTTTATGAAAGAAGAGTAAGGCATGACAGGACTACCAGATACTTAACATTAAAATAGTGCCATGATAATCAAAACAGGATGCCACCCGCACTAAATACCAATAGTCAGATTAATGGGACTGAATAAAAGTGTCAGGAATAGGCTTCAGTGTAATGAGAATTTGATATATTGTGAAGTTTCAAACCAGTAGGAAAATTACAGTTTAAGTAGCAACACTGCAAACATTATTACCTATTAAAAAATAGATTTTTACCTCAAATCATAATTCATAATAAGCCAAAACAATGGTAATTGGCACATTTGCCTACATAAAAACTAAAACTTTTGTACATTAGTATATTATAAATAAACATAAAAGGTATGTTTTAGTTATGCAAGATGAATAAGTTCTAGAGATCTGTACAGCAGCGTATTTATAGTTAACAATACTGTATTGTACACTTAAAAATTGTTAAAAGGGTATATCTCATGTTAAATATTCTTACTACAATAAAAAGCAGAATTACTATAGGTACTTTTTTCTAAAACCCCCAAAGCAAATATCCTCATTAAATAAAGAGCTTTTACAAAAAAATAATAAAAGAATGAGTAATAAAAACATGAATAGCAAAAATGTGGTTAAGACATAAACCAATAAAACAATACAAAATGAAAAAAAAAGAATAGGATTGTTTAACCTCACAATTGATTAAAGAAAATCGAAGTCAAAATATATACATTTTGCATTGTAAAATATGAAATATTATGATATCATTTAAAATGATAGTGTTGGCAATAGTTAGATAAATAGGGCTTCTTAAAAATTAAAGAGGGGAGTAAAATGATGCAACATATGTGTAGAACTATTTGGTAATATGTATCAAAATATTTTAAATGATAATATCTTTTGATGTAGTAATT
>NW_012154173.1:441731-442715 GCF_000956105.1 Propithecus coquereli | reverse complement strand
AAGAATCTTGTTTCCTTTTAGTAATTTTCCATCAACTGACCCTCATCCTACTCCTTGCCTATAAATTCTCACTTGCTCATTCTGTATTTGGAGTGGAACCCAACCTCTGCCCCCTATGCAAAATCCCATTTCAGTGGTCCCTATACCTATTCCAATGGCCCTACGTAAAGTCTTCCTTACTATGACACTTGATAAAGTGTCATTGAACAATTTTTTTCTTTAACAGTATGCATGTATTTCATGGAATCTATGAACTCATTAAAGTTGTATGAATATGCTATATGAATAAACATTTTTCTTTTCTGGTGAAGATCCATACTTTTTTTAGCTTTTCAAAGAGGAATGAGACTGAATAAATTTCAGAGCACTTGTTTCATCTTTATATGTCAGCCTTATTTTTGTCTCATCAACTCTTCATTTTTGCCTTTCTCTTCACTTTTTCTTTCTCCTCCATAATATGGATAGGAAGTAAATCTTTATGAGCATAGAAAAACTTTGCTTTCTGATTGTGTCATCAAGGAAAAAGAATGAGAATTTTATAGTTTTCTTTAAAGTATAAAGGTGTTTAGTTATGTGTTCCTTGGCTTATTATAAAGAGGTCATTTTCTCTTCTAAGGCAAAGAATAAATAAAAATAAATCAACAAAGATGGTAACAAAACACCCTCTGAATTTCTTTTGGTTTGAAAAGAAATATTAAAAATGAATTAGTTGATTTTGAGGAAAATGTTTTTCAAATGAAAATATCATATTTTCAATATTAAAATGTAAGTTATTTTAAAAGCATTTAAATCATACTTAAAACAGAGTATGTATATTTCCTAAAATCTTACCACTCAGAATTAATCACCATGAACCTTTTAGAAAATATTCTTTAAGGCATCTCTTGTATTAATATGTAATTTAACATAAATGAAGTCATAATATAATTTATATTTTGCAACATGCTTTTTTTTCCTGATGAATATTATATCATGGTTAATTTT
>NW_012154173.1:437975-441681 GCF_000956105.1 Propithecus coquereli | reverse complement strand
TGATGAGAATACTTGTAGGCATTAATAACTTATGGCAAAAGAAAATATATGCTTCCTAGCATGCAAAAATATTCAGAGCATATTAATATTATGTGAATAAATAGTTTATAAAATATTATGCATAGTATAATCCCAACAGAACAAGCCTTGGAAGATATATACCAAAATACTAATAGTGCTTATTTCTTGTTTGTGGTATTATAAGTGATTTCATTTCTTTTTTTAGTGTGATTTTCTATATTTTCCAAAATTTCAAAATTAAGAAATTGTTTTATTTTTGTAATCAGAAGAAATCTATCCAAAGTTACTGAATATCATACATAAAAGATGAACATGCAAGACTGATCCTTCTGCTTGTATACACTTATGTGAGTGCATATTAGTGCATGTACACACATAGGTGCCAGAGGTCTTTGCTTTGTGGCATTGGCTCTCACAACATTCACTGTGAATTAATGAGGCTACCAGAGCCATAGTGTCTGTAGCACATGCTGAATATTTGGCTGTTCTCAGGGTTCATCCCTCAACTATCATGAGGCATTGAAGGCCCCTGTGACTACTTCATGAAGAGAGATTTGGTCAGTCATGGTCGAATTTGCAGCTGTCTGAGGAATTTTCTTCAGGCTCAGATCCGACCCTTCTCAAATATTCCGAACACTTGTGGCTTCAAAGTTGTTTATTTTGTTTCATTTTTCCTTCAGTTACTCCCTGACGAGTTCTCTGTGATTGATTATGATTTACTATGTCATATCGGTCAATGAAAGGGCACTGCTATGTCTGTCTAATACCTGCTTGCTCATCCTCCCTCTCTGTTCCCTTGCTCTTTCCTTCCTTTTTCTCTCCTTCCCCGCTCTGCCTTTCTCTCTTTCAAGTATCTGCTGTATGTCAGGTGTAACACTTAGGGTTGGCCAAGATGACCAAATCTTTTTACCTGCCTTTAATGAGCTCAGAGTTACTTAGGGGAATGCATAGTACATAAACTAAAATGTACCATGAAAGTATTTTGTGTTTTTGGAAATTTTATGAAATAATACTTTGTAAAGGCTAACTTGAATAATTCTCACAAGGATTTACTGAGAAAGTTGGTGAGAAGCTTAAATGTTTTGACAAAATACTTCAACAGGAGCTTGGAAACTTGTCTTACTGTATGACAACCCTGTTACTGTGGAGCAAAGCCTCTTAGCATAATGCTCAATTTGCAAACCCTGTCCTAGCAAATTGGATCTCTTTTCTCCAAATATTCCCTGAAAGTATTTTCCAGTATACCCTGACCAGGAATAAAGTTCTTCCCATTCACTGTATATAGGAGCGTCTAGGATCCCTAATCCCCAACATTTGCAAATTGTTATTTCATTCTCACTGTGGTCTCCAATGTCATCCCTCACAGAACATCTGTTTCTTCCAGGATGGTTAGAAGTAGACTTGAACTTTGCCTTCTTTTCCTTTGCTTTTACCATTCGTCTCTTTACCATCTTTTAATTTCTAAAGACTCTGGATGTGAATATATCAACTTGGGAGTTGGGATGAAAAAGGTAAAATAAGTTTTTAATTTGTGTGTGAGAATTTTCCCCCAGAGATTAAATTTAAAAAGAGGCAAGGCCATGGTACTGTTGAAAGGTCAGATAGTACGTATACTCATGAATTAAAGATAACCTAGTACTGGTAGATGGGATTCAGACAGAATATTCTGATTTATTAAACTTGTCTTTCTAAGTAAGATAGAGTAGCTGAGCTAATAGACAGCCCATGTCTCCTCTTCCTGAGACTCAGAAGGAAATAATTGCACTGTAAGAGCTTTGGGAGAAAGAGAACTATAAAAACTGGTTCTGCTCTGATGGACAGACATTGGGAAAGGAACTATAAAATTTTGTACATTGACTGAGGCTAATTCAAATAGTGTTAATTGCTCCCCTGCTTCCAGTCAAGGTGATGCCTTGAGACTCAACAAAATTGCACTGAATCTCGCCCTCCCCATCCCCGAATTGAGAGTGTCGGAAGAGGAATTATGGTTCAGGGCAGGGTGAGGGTGGCCGGGGACAATGATCTTCACTTTAGCTGTGCACTGCAGCCTCTCAGCATGCGTTGAAGTTATGGGTAGGAAAATAGAGAAGGAGGCAGGCATGGGTATTATTTCTATTACTTTTTGTCAGTGTTTCCTATAACTTTTGTTGTTAAGAAGTGCTTAATTGATTTATCCAGGGGGACAAGGGAGAGTTGACATAGGATATAGAACAATGTCTATAGATTCATTTTTAAAGTATGATTCCATTTTTGACCTTCTGAGCCTTTCTTCACTCTTGTCCACCTAGGAGTACATGAATCCAGAAAGAGATTTCAGGTTCTGAAAGTCAAAAGGAGGGTTTCTGCATCTATACTTTACCTTTACAAGCCGGGCTCTTGTTTGATGAATTGTCTGTTGAAAGTTTATGCCTCTTCAGAGAAATTTCGCTTTCAGTCTACATCACTAAATTTTGAATAGCGGAAGCTAGAGAGGTAGAAGAAGACGAGGAAAAGGGGGAAGGCTTCCTTTTCCAGTCTTGAGGGATCGTGGAAAGGAGAAAGACAAAGTGGTATGAAGTGATCAAATGCAGGGGTCCCAACTTCTGTTCTTCAGACTTCAGCCTGGAGGGGTAGTGTGTCTGATAAACAAGAGTATCATGCGGTACAGAGGGGTGTCTTCCTCACACCTCTGTTAGAGACCCTGGGCAGAAGCTAGATTTGTATCTTGCAGAAACACACATACCAGCTTAGGACATTACTACATTACTGAAATATGCCTGGGGGAACTTGACAGGCTAGCAATGTGGCCCTTTAACAATGGTCACAGGTGCATTGTCTGTGCCCTGTGCCAGGAAGTAGCAGGATCAAAGCCAGACCTTAAAACAATCTGTAGAACCAGTGGGAGACCTCTGGGCCTGGACCCTGAGCAGAAACCTTGGGTTCAGCCCAAGAAGAATGGACCAAAATTTACCAAGAGTGGACTTGTATACTGCAGACCAGGAGCGTCCAACAACAGGTTGGTAAGGAATTTACATTCAAGAACCCTGAATTGTTCTCTGTCTTTAGCCCAGAGCATGTGAGCAGCACCACTGCTTCTGTCTTAAGGAGAGAAGGAGTTGGAGGGAAGTATCTGTGAGACAGAATTTTTATCGAAGAGACCAAACATGTCCAAAGGGCTCTTTTTTTATCAGACAAAACTTTAGATTACATTGGATATTTACTTATGCAAATAATGGGGGCACGGTAGAAAGAATAGATTACTAACAAACAAAATAGCAAACTATGTATATGAAAAAGGTTATATCACAAACAAACTTTCGCTTCTTTGGATTGCAGTATGAGTGAAAAATGGCAACTGTTCTTCAGATGTAAATGCTTGTAGTCCACAGATGTCATTCTGTAAAATTCTGTTTCAGCTTTTTTAAAAAATTAAGTTTTGATTAAAGCTGAGACAGTTCAAGAAATTGAACTGTCTTTTCCTTTGCTTCTCCATTTTTCTCTCCTCTTCCTCTCTCTTACATATATATTCTCTTTCCAACATTTTTAGCACCAAATTGAGGGACACCAGGCTTCCAAGATCACAACGCTTGGCTTGATGATATTGTGTTTACAGAATATCACCTGCTGTGAACTATGTTCATAGCTTTTGTAATTGTTAAGGCATGGGTGCAGGTATTCATATCTGCATTTTTGCATTTGGATCCTG
>NW_012154173.1:428721-436030 GCF_000956105.1 Propithecus coquereli | reverse complement strand
GGGGACTATGCCTAGATCAGGCACAGAGGGGTGAAAGACACAATCCCTCTCTTCAAAGAGAATATATATAGCCTTCAGTCAAATAATATGGCAAAATATAACATGAAAAGTGATAAAAACAGAAAGAAAAATAAAGTACAATAGGAGCATATGGAAGTTGCACCTAACCAGATGATCATATTATGTCTGGAAGAGGAAGAATCAGGTAAGAAATGACTGTGAACATGGCAGACTTTTCAAGTGAAGGGCGGCTTTTGTAAAGGCCAGGAAGGAGAGACTAGGTCCCACTGGGAAACTGACCTGAGTCTAGGATGACTGGAGCATGGAGTTCCAAGAATGAACAGTGAAGAATGAAGGCATAAAAGAAGGTAGAATTTGAGTGTTAGAAACAGAGAAAAAATGGTTTGTACTACTGGTAGCATGAGTTGGAATTTTTTTTCTTAAAATAAAGTTGTAATTAACATGTTTGGAGGCAGAAAGGGAGAGGAAGTTATAAAGGGAGGGACAGAGGATATTGGAAAACCATTAAATTATTAATATGTGATGGGTTTTAGTGTATTCACAGCTCTATTTCTGTCATTATTTCTTAAATTTTAAATGGTTCCTTTTGAAAATTAGAGTAATAAATATACATTCCTCTGCTCATATTTAAGATGAAACTTGCAAAGAGAAGTTTATGGTCTCTCTTTTGTATCCCATCCCTTCTGACTATATACATTAGGAGACAATTACCAGGTGCTGTTCTTCTTCCTGACTGGGCGTTCTCTCTCTTCGATTTGATTGTACAGAGATCATAGTGCAGTGATGTAAAGATTGGGACTGGTAAAATTGTTAGGTCTCTTTTCACTCAAAATAGGGCATTAATGGTCATCCAAAGGGAGTAAAATGACATGAAATAACAAGTTATTCATGGTATGGGCAATTTACTTTTATCTAAGGGAATCATACTTCCTGTGGCAAGTTCTGTATAAAATTTATAGCATTTCAGGCTAATACTATTGACCACCAGGGAATATGGTGAAATTGAAAGTATGTGCCAAATAATCTTCCATAATAGTAGGCTTGTGTTCTCTTTGTTTGACCTTTGATTGCCTAGACATTATGGGCTGTAGTATACTGGAACAGTGTGCAGTGCCCCAGACCTTCCGACTTTTAGCATCTGCTTGAAGCTTAATGACTCACATCACTCTCGGCAACTGTGCTCTGGATTTACAGCAGTAATGCTGGTTTATGTGGATAATGGAACCAGTTTTCCACTCCTGTGGTAGAATATGGTCGTAAATGAACTTTTTGCAAAGAACTTTTCCTTATAGAACCATTTACACTGTTTTGACCTTGTACAGAACTCATTCTCCTCTGCAAAAATGGTCATTGCTGGTTAGAGAGATAAAATTATGTAACTATCATACATGATTGCCATAACTTGAACCAAAAAAATTGGAGAAAAGGGATTTAAAAAAATCAATTTCTATCCTCGATATGTGGGATTATTGTTTCCTCTACTTTATGCTTGAGACTAGCCTTTTTGGTTTTTTTTTTCTTCTTGCAGTAGGGATTAATATTACTCAAGTAATTGGCTTTCTAATTTCCTATGGGAATTATTAAACTGCCTAATAGACTAAATGGTTTAGAGTCATTTCTCTACGGTTTGACTTTAAGGTATTTAGAATTCTAAGGAAGGATTTCAGTTGTTCTAATTTACCCCAGAAATAAATAAAGCTACTCAAGGAGGTTCTGCTCTTTGAATTTTAAGGAATATTTTTCTTAAGAAATAGAATATTGCAATGAGCATAAAGCTTTGCTTTTATGTTTTAAAAATTAATTCATTTATTAAATGTATGTATATGTGCATACATGCATGTGCATACATGTGTGTGTTTATATTTAACAAAGACTATGACAGTGACCTACTTGAAATATTACAGAAAAAATATCAGAAGTTTGGAGGAGACATTTGAATCTATAGGGAGCTTCACTTTGTGAAAAAATTTAGATGACACTAAATAAACCATAAATTAACTGAAAACGAGACAATTAGAATTTAAATTGCTGATATTGCTCTCTATCCACTGTTTGCCTTTATCCTCCCCAGGGGGCTTCAACTCCTCAGGTTTCATCTTGCTTGCTCCTATATAGACATTTCCCAACTATGGCCCAGACTGCAGGGGTCCCATCGGTCCTGGGTAATCTGTATGACTCCAGTGCTTGGACATTCTGGGGGTGTTGGCCTCCCGGAATGAGAGGCAAACATGACCAGAGTTTTAGCTTTCCTCCATTCAGACTCTTTTTCTCCCTTTCCCCTCACTCATTCACAACTGCTAAGAGAGACAATTGAGCCAATATACACAGGCTTCCACAGAGAGTGGGACTCAGACCTTTTCTCTTGGGGTCCTAAAGTGGACTGAGGGGTGCTCAGACTATTAGCTCCCTACCTGGCAGCTCTCTCTGGTGCTGCTTGCCGGGTGACTCAATCAAAGCAGGGTAAACCCTCAGGCAGAGGGACATCGAGCCTGCTTGGGCACCCCATGGGCAACTCTGGACCAGCGTGCTTCTTCCAGGCATAGTTAGGGATTGATCTTTGGGGACCAGAGACAGACCCTCAGGCTAGATCCCATACCCTCAGGTCTTGACCACATTGCTGGGGGGCATGGAGGAGAGATTTATGAATTAGTCTTGAGAGGCAGGGAAGCCTCCATTGGCAGATCAGAGGGGAGAGTGCAATGTGGGTCCTAGCTGCAGCGTGTTCATGGGGCACCTCTCCCCCGACAGGAGGGCCATGATCTCAGCTCAGGGTGGAATCCTGAGTAGGGAACCTCCCAGACTGCAACACAGTTATGAGGGAGGTCTACTGGCTTGAGCTCTTGCCAGCCAGCAGATGCCAGTGTGAAATCTCAGAGCTGGGGAGGGCAGAGAGGAGCAAGGCCCAATCTAGACTGCCAGATTGTGAATTTCAGAAGGCCACACTTCCACAAACAGACTTGCTGGTTGGGTGGGGATAATTCAGCCCCTCCCTGGTGGCTTTTCCCAGAAGCTGGGAGCAGACTGTTAACCCCTGTTGAAACAGATATCTTGCCAGCTTTTGTGGAGCCTGAGGGTAGTCTCACCCAGCCCAGACCACACAGTAGCATACCCTTACCTGCCTCTGCTGTGTCAGAGTATTAAGACTCACCTGAAGTTCCAGGGCCCCACCCAACACCTGGAGCATTAGAGTGCTTCTCCTGAGGGGCTATAGCTGGTAACAGTACCCCAAAACAACATTGCAGCTTGTTTCTTCTAGCAAGCACTACCTACTGACAAGGAGGTCAATTTTCATGCCCTTTACAGCATTTATTAACTCAGTCATAAAGGATGTGGTTGATTCTCACCCACAAGCACCACCTTCTGCCTCAGAGATTAGACTGGGCATGTCATTACAGTTCATACTGTTAAGAAGACTATAGGGCTGGGGAAAGAGAAAGGATTTCAAAGATCTCCATCCTCCCTCATCAAAGAGACCCAGGAAATCTGCCTACTCACATAGCTCACCACACTTACAGCCTACAAACAACTAGCAACTGAGAAAACCAACACACCAAGGATATCTATAACCAAGGCATCCATCCAGAACCTAGATCTTTATCAAAGCACCCACAAGCAAAGCCAAAGGTTCTTACCCAACATGTGCTACAAACACACCCATGTGAGTGAGGTGAGGGGAAAAAGCCCTTTATAAACAAAACAAAATCAAAAAATAAGCAACAAGTGTTCCACATGAGAAGGAATCAGTGAAAGAACTCTCCAGGTATGAAGAATCAGAGTGAAAGGTCATCCCCCAGAAGGGAACACCAGCTCTCTAGCAATGGATACCAACCAAAATCAGAATATTGAAATGATAGATAAAGAATTCCAAACATGGATGGTAAGGATGCTCCACAAAATCAAAGAGAAAATGGAAAACCAACTAAAAGAAACCAGAAAAACAATTCAGGAAATGAATAAAAAATTCACTAAAGATATAAACATATTTAAAAAAAAAATGGAACTTCTGGAAATGAAAAATTCATTTAAGGAAATACAAAACACAGTGTAAAGTCTTAAGAATAGACTAGATCAGGCAAAATAAAGAATCTCAGAGCTTGAAGACAACACCTTTGAATTAAACAAGTAAGTCAAAGATAAAGAACAGAGAATTAAGAGGAAGGAACAAAGCCTACAAGAAATATGGGATTATGTAAGGAGGCCAAACATAAGAATTATAGACATCCCTGAGGGTGAATAAGAAAACACTCAAGGGTTGGAAAACCTCTTTGAGGGAATAATTTTGGAAAACTTCCCTGGTCTTGCTAGAAGTTTATATATTCATGTACAAGAAGCTGAGTGAACACCTGAAAGATTCATCATAAAGAGGCAATCACCAGGACACATGGTCAATCAGACTAGCCAAATTTAACACAAAGGAGGAACTCCTGTGGACCAGGAGGCAAAGACATCAGGTAAATTACAAAGCAAAATCGATCAGGCTAACTGTAGATATCTTCACTGAGACCATACAAGCCAGAAGGTATTAGGGCCCCATCTTCAGTCTTCTTAAACAGAATAATGTCCAGGCTAGAATTTTGTAGCCTGAAAAACTAAGTTTCTTATATGAGGGAGGAATAAAGACTTTTTCAGACAAGCAAACACTGAGGGAATTTGTCAAGGCCAGATGTGCCCTGTAGGAAGTACTGAGATCTGCATTCTACATTATTCATCACAATAGAAACCCACCAGTATAAAATCACCCAAAAGCTAAAGCTCTGAACCCGTATAAAATAATTGCAGAAGAGGTAAAATAAAACAATAAGATTCTACCCAAGAGGATGAACACAAATGCATCCCACTTATCAATTCTTTCAATAAACATGACTGGATTGAATTTCCCACTCAAGAGACATAGGCTGGCTGAATGGATAAAAAAATACAAGCCAAGTATCTTCTGTCTCCAGGAAACTCATATAACCCACAAGAACTCATTCAGATTCAAGGTGAAGGGATGGAAAAAAATATTCCATGCAAATGGAAATCAAAAGAAAGCAGGTGTAGCCATTCTCACATCAGATAATATAGACTTCAATCAACAAAAGTAAAGAAAGACAAAGATGGTCATTATATAATGGTAAAGGGAGCAATGGTAAAAGGAGCAATTCACCAACAAGACATAACAATCCTAAATATTTATGCACCCAAAACAGGTGCTACCAGAGTAATAAAGCAAACCCTACTAGATCTAAACAAAGTAATAAACAGCAACATATAATTGCTGGGGACTTCAGCACCCCACTGACAGAACTTGACAGATACTCTGAGCAGAAAATAAATAAGAAAACACAGGTCTTGAACAGGACTCTAGAGCAAATGGGCCTAACAGACCTTTACAGAATATTCTACCCCAAAACTACTGAATATACATTTTTCTCATCAGCACATGGAACATTCTCTAAGATTGATCACTATCAAAAAGTCCCAAAACAACAAATGTTGGCATGGATGCAGAGAGATAGAAACACTCATACACTGCTGGTGGGACTGCAAACTAGTACAACCTCTATGGACAGTAGTATTGCGATACCTCAAACAACTAAAAGTAGACCTGCCATTTGATCCAGAAATCCCACTAATGGGTATTTACACAAAGGAAGAAAAGTCATTTTATCAAGAAGACACTTGCACTAAAATGTTTATTGCAGTACAATTCACAATTGCAAAGATGTGGAATCAACCGAAGTGCCCATCAATTCATGAGTGGGTTAATAAAATGTGGTATATGTATACCACAGAGTACTACTCAGCCATAAAAATATGAATGAATATGTTTTGCAACAATCTGGGTGGAACTGGAGACCATTCTCCTATGTAAAGTATTGCAGGAATGGAAAAACAAACGCCTCATGTACTCACCATTACATTGGAACTCACTGATCAGCACTCATGTGCACAGACTGAAGTAAAACTCAATGGAAATCATGCTTCCATTGTGGGAATTGTGATGGGAGATAGCATTATGGCTGCATATTGCAGATGGAATTAAGGTTGATAATCTGCTGACTTTAAATTGGGAGATTATTCTGCTGAGCCCAATCACAGGTGCTTAAAGGCAAATGAGAAAGGCAGAAGAGTCTGTGAGAGAGATGCAATGTGAGAAGAAGTAGACTGGCTATCGTTGCCTTTGCAGATAGAGGCAGGAGAATGCAAGCTGACAGCCAACAAGGAAACAACAATCTCATTTCTATAACTGTAGTGAACTAAATTTTGCCAGCAACTCGAATGATCAAAAAACCAGATTTTCCCCGAGAGTCTCCATAAAGGAATATAGCCCTATCATCACCTTGTTTTTCACCCTTGCAAGATTCTATTAATAAGTAGAAATTAAGCTGAGTTTGCTAAAGTTCTGGCATAAAAAAGTGTGAGATAATAATTTTATGTCGCTTTAAGTGTCTAGTTTTATGGTAATTTGTTATGACACTAATGAAAAACAAATGTAGATAGTTTCCAGTTTTGAATGATTATGAAAAAATGTGCTATAAAGCATAAATATAAATGTTTTTATTTAAATATGTTTTCATTTATCTCGAGTAAATACCTAGAAGTGTTACAGTCAATTCTCATTATTTGTGGTAGTTATGTTTTGTGAAGCCTCCTTGAAGACTGAATTAGTGACTAATGAGACATTGCTCCTAGGGGACATATGGGGTCAAGTTCCTGTGAGCCTCTGGTCACAATGTTTTTGTCAACTGATAAATACATAACCTTGTTTTGTGTGTGTTTCTGTTTAATGCCACTTTATTTATTGTATATTGTTGATTAATTAACATTAAACTTGCAGCCAACAGCACTATAACTCATGTCTGAACAAAGCTTATCCAACATACGTATTTTCTCTGCAAGGCACAGTACAGTCTTCTTGTGCTGAGAAACACTAGAAAGTACTTAAGCACTACAAACTTGGGGGCCATTTTAAACAGAAAAATCACCAACAAAAAGCACAGAGATACAAAAAACTAAATAGACTACAAAAGGACACTTATTTACAGTGTGAGAACTGAAACAAGAAGCCAGAGCATCGCCTTGGTTCGGTTTCAACTGGGAATGTGTAAATTGTGTGACTAAAATTTTTTGCTTCTCTACACATGTCAGTGAGTGACTACAAAAGTGCTGGTGAATATTGATTTTGGGGTTACAAATAAATTTTAGCAAGTAGGCAATTTCAAAAATACAAAATCTGTGAATAGTGAAGGTTGATTGCATTATTGGATAATATGGTGAGTGGACATTTAACTTTATAAGAAAATGT
>NW_012154173.1:419483-421031 GCF_000956105.1 Propithecus coquereli | reverse complement strand
TGGCAAATTTTGAATTAGGTTGACATGAGGAATTGATGGGAGGAAAGAGCAATATATAGGTTTGAATCAAAGTAGACATTATTTTATTAATATTCTTTATATTTCACTGAAGAAACTGAAATCTTTTCATGGAAGAGATAGACTGATAGTTAAAGATGAAGTAAACTTGTGACCTCATATTATGTCATGACTCCTTGGAGCCATGTTCTCCTATCAAAAATGTGCATATAATGTATCATAAAAATACATTGCAACAGATAAAGTATTCTGAATTTATGTGTAATTAATAAATGACCAAATTAGTCAGATTTTAATGGAATATAAACACTAATTTTTCATCAAATTAAAAAATATCAAAGATTTAAGTTATAACTGTGAGAGAAGCAGCTAGTTGTTAGTCAATGTATGTATTCCCCTTGTTTTCTGGGTATATAGTGAGACTTTATTTCCCAATCTCTCGTGGGGATATTTGTGGCTATGTGGCCCAATTGTAGCCAGTGTTACGTGAGAAGGAGTATTGAATGCCACTTCCAGTTTTGGTTCCTAATGATCTTTTGTATGCAGTCTTTCATGTTTTATTCTCCGTCAGGCTGGGTGGGATTGTGACAGTTGATGATGACCGTGGAAATTGCAGGACTACTGTGCACCTGGGTTTCTGAATTATGGCATGAATGAGCGTTGTCCTGCTAACACATTCACCTGTACAGTGATGCTGCGTGAAAAACAAAATAATCTAATGTGTTTTGATCATTTGAGGATATATTTGTTAACAGTAACCAGTGTTACCCTAATTTGTACATTAAATAGGGTGAGAGTTCTCTCCTAATGCTATTATAATTTTCTCTTTTTTTTGAGTTTTTACGTTCTCTTTTTCTAAATTTAGTTTTCTTTTTTATTATTTCTAAATATTAAGGGGGTACAAGTGTTTTTGTTGCATAGATACACTGTATGATGCTGAAGTCAGGGCTTTCAATGTGCCCGCCGCCAGAACAGTGTTCATTGTACACAATAGGTAAGTTTTTATCCCTCACCCACTTCTCACTCTCCTCCCTTCTTAGGTTCCAATGTCCTTTATGTCTTTTTGTGCCTGTGTGTACCCAGCATTTAAGCTCCCATTTATGAGTGACAACATGTGGTGTTTATTTTCCATTCCTGAGATACTTCACTTAGAATAATGGTCTCCAGTTTCATTGAAGTTGCTGTGAATGACAGTATTTCATTCCTTTTTATGGCTGAGTAGTACTCCATGGTATATATATACCACATTTTCTTTATTCACTAATGAATTGATAGGCATTTATGTTGATTCATTTATGTTGATGTCTTTGCAATTGTGAATTGTGCTACAGTAAACATTTCAGTGCAGGTGTCTTTTGGATGAAAAGCTTTCTTTTCCTTTAGGTAGATACCCAGTAGTGTGGGATTGCTGGATCAAATGGTAGATCTACTTTTAGCTCTTTGAGGAAACTCCACGCTGTTTTTCATAGAGGTTGTGTTAGTTTGCAGTCCTAACAACAGTGCATAAGTGTACATTTTTCTCTGCATCCA
>NW_012154173.1:416396-419433 GCF_000956105.1 Propithecus coquereli | reverse complement strand
CAGGGTGTGCCTTGTGTTTTCATTCTCTTAAAAGTGTCTTTGGCAGAGAAAATGTTTTAAATTTTGACAAAGTCTAATCATTTTTCTTTTCTGAGTTGCTTTTTGTGTTGTTTCTAAAATATCTTTCTCTAACCTAATCAGATTTTCTTTTTCTTTTCTTAATAATTCTACAGTTTTACATTAAGTTTATGATCCATTTAGAGTTAATTTTTGTAAAGGATCTGAGGTATAGGCTAATGTGTAGATAGATAGATAAACGGATACATAAATGTCCATACACAGATAAATAAGTGTCCAATTGTTTCTTAACCATTTGTTGAAAAGACCATCATTTCTCCATTGAATTGTCCTTGCAACGTTATAAAGTACAAATGAACCATATTTGTGTGAGTCCATTCCTAGACTTTATTCTGTTGTATTTATCTACATGTCTTTCTTTTCTTCAATACACACTTCTTGATTAACATAGCTTTATATTAACAGAAACCTTGAAATTGGGTAGTGTGAGTACTGCAACTATGTTCTTTTCAAAATTGTTTTGGCAATTCTAATTACTTTGTCTTTTCATATAAATTTTAGACTTAGCTTGTTGACAAAAAATACTACTGAATTTTGATTAGGATTGCATTGAATCTGTGAATCTATTTGCAGAAATCAATGTTTTTAAAATAAAGGTTTTCTAATTCATGAAGACATTATTGTCTGTTTATTTAGGTTCCCTTTGATGTCTTTCATCAGTGTTTTCTGTTTTCAGCATACAGATCATGCATATATATTGTTAACTATACAGCTATGTATTCATTGTTTGGTGCTATTATAAATAGTATTGCTTTTTAAATTCGATTTCCAATTATTTATTGATGGTATGTAGAAAATAATGTAATTTTATATATTGACACTATAACCTGTGACTTTATAAACTCACTTATAGTTCTCGCCCTCCCCCTCCCCCGCTTTTTTTAGGTTCCATAGGATTTTCTAAATAGTTTATGAAAAGTGATTGTTTTCTTTCTTGCTTTCCAATCTGTATGCTTATTTCATTGCCTTGCTTTATCTGTATGATGCTTGGTAGGAATGAGTGAACATCCTTGTTTTTCTTAGGTAAGGGAGAAACATCATCTTTCACCATTGAGTATGAAGTTTGGTGTAGATTTTTAAAATATTTTCTACTTATCTGGTTAATGAAAATTTCTTTATATTTCTAGTTTGCTAAGTTTTTTTTTTTAATTATTAAGAATGCATGAGCATATCAACAAGATGGCTGACTAGAGACATTGCTTGCCAGACGGTCCCAGCAGGAAGATAGGAATTCTCACAAAGGAAAGAGAAGAGGTGCAGAGGGGGTGTGGATCATAGAGAGAGGTGCTAGGGCCTGCTGGGGATCTCATGGAGGAAAATTGTAAAGCAGAGAAGGTAGAAGATAAAGGAAAAAAGTTACTGGCAAGGATCAAACCCAGAGAAGCTCAGAGCCCAGTGAAAGGGTAAGGGGGATAATTCTCACCCTTCCACAGGCATTCAGTGGCCGGCAGGCTACTGAGTTTCTTGGAAGCTTTTCCACCCCCACGAGTCCAGACGTGGTGGCAAACATGGTATAGTGGGGAGAACTTGTGTGATCCCAGAGCTTGGTCACTCGTGCGGGGCTCCGAACCAGGGAGAGTGTCACAAGAGGTCAGAGAGCCGGCTTTCCTCCATTCAAACACTCCCTCTCCCCCCACCATCCACTGCAACAGGGAAAGCAGTTTGGGTGGAGAATCTGGTGAGTGTCTGCCCACCCCTCAGCGGGAGTGTGCTACAAGCTGAGGCTTCCACAGAAAGTGGGATCCAGGCCTCTGCCTTAGAGGGCCTGCAGAATCTCCAGGACGCCCGATTCGGAAACTCCCTGCCTAAAGGCACTTTGTGGAGTCCCACACCAGCAGGTCAGACAACCAGGCTGGACCCCGGGACCTCCGGACACCAGTGGGTTGCTGAGGACATGGGTGGGGGGAGTTCCATGAGTTGGATGTGGGTGGCAAGGAAGCCCACATAGAGAGATCTGACAGTAGAATACAGTGGGGTTCTGAGATACTGTGAGATGAGAGGGCGCCCACCTCCTCTGCAAGAAAACCACCCCATTTATTCAGGGTAGATTCTATGGTGCATCCCCGGGTGTCATAGCAACCAGGTGAAGTTCATTCAGGTGCTGGGCTGACTGTGAGCAGTGGCCCCTGAGCCGGGAGAGCAGTTTGTGCTGAGAGGTAGGTGAGTGGCTCCCTCTTTCCAGCGGGCATATATTCCAGGCTGAGTCATCCACAGAGAGGGGCCCATGACTCCTCCTCTGTGGACTTGTGGACCCTGGGTACCTAATTTCAGAGTTTGCTGCCCACCAGCATTTTGCAGGGATGCACGCTGGTGGGACAGACATGAAGGCTGTGGGGAGAAGTGAGAAAGTCAGATTGTGAATCTCAGCCCCATCTCCACAAGCAGACTTTCTGGCTGGGTGGGGCCACTTGAGACCCTCCCAGGAGGCTTTCCACAGAAGTTGGGAGCAGACATTTGAACCCTGTTGAAACAGCTATTTTACCAGCTTTTGTGAAGCCTGAGGGCAAGCCCACCAGCCCCAGCCCCGCCCAGGCTCACTTCTCCATCCACCTGTGCTGAAGCAGAGAATAAGGACATACCTGTAAGTTGCAGGGCCCCACCCACCACCTAGGGCATTCAAGTGTTCCTCTCGAGGGACTAGAGTCAGGAACCAAAACAACACAGCAGCCAGTTCCTTCCAGCCAACAGCAGCAAACACCATTTTTGTAAAATGCTTTCTGTTTTCTGCATCTTTCGAAAAAATTTTGTTGTTTTTCTTCATTATTTTGTTTATATGATGAATTATATTGATTCTTAGATGTAGAACCACCCATGAATTTCCAGGGTAAAACTACTTGCTTGTAATTTGTTATCATTTTTATATATTACTGGATGTAATTTGTCATATTTTGTTGATAATTTTTGTGTCTGTGTTCATGAGGTATGTTGGTCTGTAGTTGTCTTGCAAAGTCTTTGTCTG
>NW_012154173.1:410912-413801 GCF_000956105.1 Propithecus coquereli | reverse complement strand
ACAGAGTGTATGACAATGTTGATGTAGGAATTACTAAATGACTACCAGGGGAGATAAAAGATTTATATGTACTTATGAGCAATAGGAGATGTTAGGTATTTATCTCACTAACAATTTGCACAATTCTACTTTAATACCAAAAAATATTCACACACATTTAAACAGACTTCCACAATACTTTAGAAATAACAAACCCACAATTAAAATGCAGAGAGATAATAGATTCTCTGCTTTCTGTGTGATGGAAGATTGTTTAGATTTCAAGGTTTATTTTGTCCTGCCAACAGTGTTATTAATCATCCTTCCTCATTTCCTTTCACTGCTGGGATATGACAAGGATTTTCTTTCACCTTGAAAAACTGCACATAGTGGAGAGTTTCTTTGCTTTATTCCCGCAGTCTTAACATATCCTACTGAGTAAAGGTAAATTGTTTTTTACTCTGTATTCCGTTATATTTTTGAAAAATGGTTTTCAAATCACAGATTTGATTCCTCTCTTGGTATTGAAAGATCATAAACAAATACATTTTTATGTTATTTTTCTTCAGAAAGCTTTATGATTTTATCCTCAGCAACTGGACTAATTCAATAACCAGCAGACCATAAGACAGTAAATGGATACGCTATTAATTTTTATTGCTAAAGTTTCTTTTATGTACTATTTGATCTAAAGATGTTATTCACATTTTTATGATGACACTGGCAGTTTTGAAAAAAATCTACCTCTATAATTCTTATTGATAAAGCCTGGATATTTTCAACTCTGCAGCCCAAGGAAAAGCAACAATTCAAATCCCACAAACCAGTCCATTTAAGTGAAAAGTCTTGGGTAGGAAAGAGAAAGCAAAGCGAGTAGCTTATTGTTTAGTTGCCCGATCAATAACACACGATTGGGAAGGTTTAACTACTATAGCAATACCAGTTCACTACAAGAACTTGGTGGGTATTTTATTCTTTTCTTTGTTCACCTTCGAAGTGAGAAGTACAAGCCTGAATGACCTCAAGGATAGCTTCTAAAAATTGCTTTGATTCTGTGATTGCACCAAATTGGCACTGAAGCAGTTGACCATTAAAACAGAATGGCCAAATTAAAAAAAACGGAGGGGAAAAAAAAGGGAATATATGGACGTGCCTCATTCCCAGATGTCCTGGCGTTCTGCAGACTGTCACCACCTAGACTATTTTGCAGCTAGCTTTGCAGTTGTATAATACTAAGGGGTAAGGACAGTGGAATCTCACATCCCAAATTCATGCTGACAAATCCAATGCTCCCAGTTCATCTTCCCTCACCTTTGAAAAAGATTTGTGTTCTATAGAGATCCAAAAGAAGAAGTGCTGGCTATAACTTAAAACATAAGTGTAGTGACAATAGTATAGCCTTCAAAGGGCTATATTACATCAATTTGACCAATATTTATTGAGGACTTATGTGTAAAACTTCATGGAAATACACATAAACATACTTTATGCCCACTGGGAGCTAAATCGGAGAAATAAGATCCAGTCACAAAAGATACGTAAAATACAAGTTGATAATCACGAAAATGCTGTTTTACAGCAGTTAATATTCATGCAAAACTTAGATGCTAAATGACTGGTTTGGGAATTTCCATGCTGGTGTGGTCTGGGAAGGTTTATGGGCATTCAGTTTACTCCTAGAAGGTTGTTTAGTTTTAAGCAATGCTAGAAAGATTGTTTTTACATTGGTGAGGCAGACAATAAACACTAAAGGCACTCAAAGAGGAAGACAGGATTCAAAGCTGAGTGTTATGAAAATTCTTTAGGGAAGAGGTAACATATGAGTTAGAAATCTTCTAAAATTGATGGCAGATATAATACTTAATGATGAAGTGTTAGAAATTTCCTATAAAGTGAGGAATGAGACAAGTACATCCATCATGACACTATTTAACATCAGGCTAGTGATCCTGGCAAATGTAGTAAGATAAAAAGTAATAAAAGGAATGAGAATTAGAAATCAATATACAAAACAGCCAGGTTGCTGGACATAAATATGTAATATATACCTTTTGAAATAACTTTACTAAGATGTAATTTACAGATCATACAATTCGCCCATTTAAAATGTACAAATCAATGCATTTTAGTATATTCACAGTTGTGCAACAATGATCATAATCTAATTTTAGAACATTTTTTATTAAACCATAAACCAACTCTGTACCATTAATAGTCTCCCTCATACCACCTATCCTAGCCTTAGGCAACCAAGAACTTATCTCTGTCTCTAAAATTTGCCTAAGGTGGACATCTCATATAAGTAGAATCATACAATATGTTATCTATTGTGACTGATGTCTTTCACTGAAGATAATGATTTTGAGCTTCATCTATGTTGTAGTATATATCAGCATTTCATTGTTTTTTATTGCCATATAATATTCCATTATATAGATAAACCAAATTTCATTATCTATTCATTAGTTGATGGACATTTAGGTTGTTTCAGCATTTTAGCTATTATGAATAATCCTGCTATGAACATTCATATACAAGGGTTTTTTTGTGGATGTACACTTTTATTTTTCTTGGCTAGTTGTGTAATTACTTGCTCATAAATTCACTTTAACCATTTAGTAACCCTATGGTTACTCTAACTCAAATAGTCTAACCATTTGAGGAACTGCCAGACTGTTTTCTAGAGTGGCTATAGTGTTTTGCATATTCACTAGCAATACATGAGGTTTCCAACTTCTCTACATCCTCACCAACACTTGTTATTATCTGTCTTTTTTTTTTATTATTCCCAATATAGATGTGAAATGATGCCTCCTTGTGGTTTTTTAATTTTAATTTCAAAGTATTATGGAGGTACAAATGTTTTTGGTTACATGGATCAGTTTTGTAATGTTCGAGTCATGGTTAAAA
>NW_012154173.1:408711-409542 GCF_000956105.1 Propithecus coquereli | reverse complement strand
TGTGTGTGTGTGTATACACACACATAGAAAGACATTTATTACAAAGAATTGGCTCATGTGATTATGGAGAATGGCAAGTACAAAATCTGCAAGGTGTGCTGCTAGGCTGGAGCCTCAGGAGAGCTGATGTGCCAGTTAGAGTATGAAGGCCATCTGCTGTAGAACCAGAGAGGGCCAATGTTGCAGATGAAATCTGAAGGCAGTCTGGTGGAGAATTCTCTCTTGCTTGGGGAAGGCCAGTCTTTTAGTTCTATTCAGGCCTTCGACTGATTTGATGAGGCTCACCAACATTATGAGGACAATCTGCTTACTCAAAGTGCACTGACTTAAACATTAAATCATCCAAAACACCCCGACAGAAACACCCAGAATAATGTTTGACCAAATATCTGGGCACTGTGTGGCCAAACTGACATACCCCCAATGGCTCAGTGCTGTTTGTTTATTTGTTCAGTTACTTGGTTGGACTGTGTCAGTGGAGTGTATTTCTCCCACAACAGGAGGTCTCTGGTATCACTTCTCAAGGAGTGCAGCCTTGGGTACATGCATAGTCACCTGGATGACAGTGGATTTAGCAGTGCTCTCTTCTACTGTCCCTCACGCTGATCTTTCTGTTAAGCTGTCTGCTTCTACTGGTATCACACCTAGCCGTTAGATGATATTAGGATTTTAGGATAACATTCAGGCTGATTTCTCTTTTTTTTTTTTCAGTAATGCCTTGAAGTATGAAATGCTCCACAGTTTTGTTCAATTAAATCCAGGTCCTTTACAGGGGTAATCTTTGATGCTAGTCTTTCTGATCTGCTTTGACCCCAGGGGAGCGTTACTTAA
>NW_012154173.1:402946-406869 GCF_000956105.1 Propithecus coquereli | reverse complement strand
AAGAAAAATGATACTTAATACGGTTGAAGAAATGTAGAATTTTTGTTAATACAGCAAGACTTTTATAATTCCTAAATGTCCTCATGACAATTGGTAGTGAAGATGACTTGGGGATAAATATGTCCAAACTATGGAAGAGAGCATGCAAAGTAAAAAATAGAGAGAATCTTGTGAATAGTTGAATCAGGATATCTAATTTGACAATGTTCACATATCTATAAGATTCAGTAATTTTTAGAATTATCAGGAGGAAATTAGTGTGAATTCAAGCACCAAGAAGAAGTTATGCGAGTTGGATCAGAGTAAAGTCAGCTAAAGACAATGAGCCTTTTGGGGACAAACTGAACGTGGAATTTTTGTAGGAGTGATATGAGCAAGAACTTAGAACCATGCTGCAGATGAGATGCTGCTTAGAGCGATGCTGCAGAAGAGATTTCTATTCTGAAAGAGGACACTCCAAATTTAAGATTGCATAATTCTATACTCAATATCTAGTAGCTTTCATTGAATAACTAGCAATGAACTAAAATGGGAAAAAATTGCCTTTGGTTGAACAGTTTAAGTCAGTTGTATTTGCCAAGTATTTATTACTTGTGTATTACATGCTGGAGACACTACTAGGTACTATGGTAATACAGAGGTTAGCAGGTAATGATACATACCCCTTAGTAATTATAATAGTGTACTATCTTCATGTAGTCTCATATGTGTTTATTTTATTTTCATTAATAATGACTCAATCAATAGCTATTTAGTAAGTTTCTAGTCTGGCAAAAAGCCTATCATCAACTTAAAGCAGAATTTTGATTTAGCAAATTAGCATTTCACATTCAATATTGACAATGGAAGTTTTGCTTACTAAAGTCACATTTTGTGAAAACAGAAAAATGTGTTTTTTAAAATTTAATTTCTGCATTTGCAAGAGTTGTGATGTGCATTATAAATGATGACTTTGCTTCAGCGTTGCCCTTTCTCACGTGGCAAGGAATCTTTAGGGCCAAGAAGATGAATCCATTTGGAACCTGCACTCCACTCTGAGCAAATAGGCCTGGCCCACTGCTGGGGGACCTTTTGGGAACTCATTTCCAAGTCTATTTTTTCAATGACTGGTCAAGTCACTAGTGTGTCCACCCCTCTGCCCTAGTTGGAAAGCGTGGCTACTTGGGGAGTGTGGATGGAACTTGGACAGGTAGACTGGGGTGTCCATAACACATGTGTGTGAGACCTGTAAAGGGCATGATAGGTCTGGGGTGGGCGACAGATGGTTGGGGGCCTGCATGGGTGCTCTTCCCTGGACTCTGCAAATATTAGGGGAGACCTTATCTTTATATTCTCTCTCTTGTCCTTTACTTATTCTTGAATATTCCATCACACCACAGAGCCTGTTCATTTCATTCATGCTATTCATTTTGTCTTGCATGCCAGCTTTTTATTTTCAATTTCTTAATTCCCCTATCACCAACCCTTTCAGTAAACTCGCCTTTATCTTTAATTTCTGAGCTTAACGCTACTTCCTCAAGGAGGTTTTCCTTGATAGCACATTCTCTCTTAGTTTCTTCTACATGTGCCCTAAGAAAACTCCAATGTATTTTCTTTCGTTGCACATACTCATAGTACTTAAACTTCTATAGTTATTTGCTGAATACTTGTACGAACCTCTGCACTTAAGTTCCACGGCAGTTGGGATGAAGCCTATTGTCTGGTACAATGGCTGGCACATAATAAATACTCAATAGATGGATGAACAAATGAACAAATAAATAGACAAATGAAAGAATAAAAATCTCTCCATGAAATCAGAATTTTTTCCAGTTTGTTCTTTCTAATCTTTGTAGGCTCAGCATTCTAGGGGCCAACTTTAAATTCGTGTGCAAAGCAGGGTGACTTTCCTGAGTTTGGAATTTGAGGATTAGTGAGCTATGCAATGGCCCCTCAGATATGTCCACACCCTAATCCCCTAAACCTGTGAATACGTTACTTAACATGGAAAAATGTACTTTGCAGATGTGATTAAGGTCATGAACCTTGAGATAGGGAGAATTATCCTCGATTATCCATGGGGGCCCAGTATTACCACAACTCCTTAGAATCAGAGAACCTTTTCTGACTGTGTAAGAGAAAGATGGCAGTGCGAGAAGGATTTGATGCTCCACTGTTGGTTTTGAGATGTAGGAACCTATGTTTAAGGACTGGAGAGAGGCCTCTAGGAGCTACGAGTGGCCCCAGATGTAGGAAGCCAGCAAGGAAATGAAGACCTCAGCTCTACAACCGTGTGGAACTCAATTCTGATAACACTAAATGAACAGGAAATAGATTCTCCTCCAGAGCCTACAGAAAGGCAGCCCTGTGGATACCTTGATTTTAGCCCTGTGAGATCTTTGTCAGTCTTCCAACATATAGAACTGTGAGATACTAAATTTGTATTGTTTTAAGCCACTAAATTTGTGGTTTCTGCAACACAGAAAACCAGTACAAATTCTTATCCAGTTCTAAACTCTAATGGGATCTTTAAGTTGAAGTCTTTTCTTTTAATCGTAGGAGAATGCTCTTTACTGTCCTAATATTTGGGAACACTCATTCAATGTTTTGTTTCATGTCCTGAATCTCAAGCTTACTTATTTGTATATGCTTTTCGAGTCCCACACTACTAATGGAAGGGTTGGCAGAAATTTCTTCCACATTTCTGAAGAAATCTCCTTACAACACACTGAAATTAAAATTAAAAAAGATTTAATTTCTGATAGAGTGTACATTTTCTGGTTATCACTAACTTTTGCTTTTAGTTTAACATATATTCTAGACATTTGAACGATTAAAGTTTGCGTCTTTTAACAAAAGAAAAATCAACATTTTTAGAGCAAGATCTCAAATGATAATAATAATTTTGGTATACATAAAGATGGTAACCCATAACTAGAACTCCACTAATATGTTTTCCAATGAAAGTCAGTAGTCATTAAGTATTTCATTCTTTAAGAGGGTAGAATGTATATATATATGCACATACACATAAAATGTACATGTATACACATGTATAGAGTATAGGTATATATTAATATGTGTATATGTATCTATATGTATATAAAATTTTTCTTTCACTAAACTTTTGGGCTTATGGGATCTAGTTTAAACCTAAATTATAATGTAAAATTTAGTAGTAGTTTTATTACATTGTGGCTCAGAGTTTATTTTTGTAAGAGCACATAACTTTAAACGACATGTTGAAAATGGTAAATGTTAATAATTAAGTAGTAGATAAAATGGATAGTCATTATAATATTTTGTCTGCATTTGTATATGTTTGAAAATTTCCATAAAAGAAAGAATATACTTTAGTTCACAAGGTTAAACTGTCAGAGTCACAGCAAATTCCATGGAGTTTTAAATTATCAGAAGGATATTAAACTTTGTTTGATTTTTATCATGACAATTTTTTGACATCATTTTTCCTTTTTGTGGGTGTGTGCTCTGCATGTTATTCAGTCAAAGACACAGTATCAAGAGATCTTTTCTACAAATACAGGAAAATCTAGGCATTTGAATTAACCGATGGGGGAAGGAACATGGAAAGCATTAAAGGAAGGGTGAGCTAGGGTGAATATCAATTCATTATATAAAATTTATGCAGCTCTGGATATTCACAAATGTAGATAGGTATAACTATTTAAATTCTGTTCTCTATTTTAAATAAGTTTCTCCTTTGTGTTTCTTTAAAGAAAACAACTGTAGCAACCTTGAAAAATTGATGTTTTAGTTTTGCATTTTAAAAAGTACAGTAAGTATTCAGTAAGATTATAAATTTAAGGATAACTAAATTTGATCCCTATACACTTAAGGGTAATTAATGGAATAATGAAAGAGTATACTACAATTTAATAGTATCAGCATTAATGACCTCCTTTTCTTCAACTAAAGTATCTGGG
>NW_012154173.1:398472-401658 GCF_000956105.1 Propithecus coquereli | reverse complement strand
CAGTAACACTTCATTTTTAATTACTGAAAATTCCTCATCAGTTCTTAATTTAAGATATATATAGACTATGTCATTGACCATGCCCTTTTTTGTTTTCCTTTATCACACCATCAGTTCTGACATATTTGCCTTCTTTTTAAAAAAATCAAATTTTTACTTTAATTCCAAAACCTTTTTTGTCTTTTGGTGTTTTCCCCAGTAACGTAATTTTGAACTACCTTAGGACCAGAGTCACTCCTGCTCTCATGAGGCCATAGGAACCAGGCAAAAGCAGCAGGGTTTAGGGAAAGCATGAGGCTTTAGGGCCAAACAGATCTGTCTCTGAATCCCAGTTTCACCTGACAATGTTAAATTTTATAATATATGCAAAGATTCTGGCACAGTAGTTGTGTTCAACAAATGTTATTTCTTTTCGCTTTATTTCTCAACACTAATACATGTATTATTATTCAAATTTTTGGTTTTAACTAGCAAATAAAGTATTTGGCAGAGTGTCTCTTATACACCATCACTCAATAAATATTAGTTATTATCAAAATTATTACCTTTACATTTCCACCCAACTTTTCCTTACTCCATTTCCCATAAAGTTCTTTATGCTTTCAATAGCAACTATATTTATTGTTTTCTTCTAAATATATGCTGAGAGTATTCTTGTCTAGGAACTGGCTTTTTTGATATCCCTTTCAGGAGGCTGAGTTCCTAAAGGTGAAAAGTGAAAAATGGGTAAAGTGGAAGAAAAAAATACAGCATAAAATAGGAAGGAAAAATCGGAAAGAACAAAAATGAAGTTATATTTGTATTATTTGGATAATATTTAAGAAAGACAATTTTGAAGAGCAAAAATGTGCACTCTCTAATGAATTGGTATGATACTGATATTTTTAGATTCATTACTTGGCTTTTTGACTAATCCATTTTATCATAATAATAGTGCATACTGGTGTTTTACCAATTTAACAGTAATTGAACGTAACCTGATGCATGAAATCTCATGTATAATTACCAAAAAAGTACAATTTTTTCATGAATAATATGAAGTTTTTTGAAATGGGAACTTCAGATTTCAACTCGAGTTAAAAGTTGTGGTGACGTTTAAACTACAGATATGGAGAGCTGAACTCATTATTTTTCCTCCACACAAATATTAATGGAAGGAGGCACCACCACTCATATAGTTGCTTATTTTCTTACTAGGAATCTTCCAAATGCCTCCTTCTCATAAGCAGCCCTCCCACCCAATCACTGCATCTTCTGAATTCTACCTCCTGAACTGAATCCATGTCCTGGTCTCCATCCCACAGTCCTACCACCTTGTAGGCCACCAGCCTCGTCGACCCAGTCTACTGCAACATCGTCCTGTGTGGTTTGTCGGATTCTTGCGTAGATACAAATGCTGGGAGAGCTATTTATAATATGTTATGTCGCTCTTCTGGTTAAAACAGGGCAGGGTTTCCTCTGCGCTAAATTAAAATTAAAACAGTTACCATCATCATCTACTTTTAACTGCCTACTGCAGTCCCATCTCACTGTTCTTTCCCCCCAGCATTTTCTGCTATGGCCCCACTGAACCTCTTCCAGTTCCTGGAATTGCTAATTCACTGTCCTGCTTCAGAGATTTTGTCCCACCATTTTTTTTTTCCTGAGACACTTCTCTCTCTGCTCCATCTTTATTATGCACCCTTATGTATATGTGTGTGTGTGTATATATATTATTATAATATATACAATATAATATCATCATATATATTATATATATTATACACACACACACACACACACACACACACACACACACACATATTATAAGGAATTGGCTTACATGATTACGAAGGCCGAGAAGTCCCAGGATCTGGGCAAACTAGAGACCCAGAGAGCTGATGGTACAGTTTCATTCCCACTTCAAAGGCCTGAAGCAAGAGAGAGTGAATTCTTCCTTACTTCACCTTTTTGCCCTAGTTAGGTCTCCAGTGGATTGGATGAGATCCACCCATAATGGGGAGGATAATCTGTTTTAGTAAATCTATAGATTCAAGTGTTCATCTCATCCAATACTCTCATAGACACACCCTGAATAACATTTAACCAAATATCTGAGCACCCCAAGGTCCAGTGCAGTTGACACACAAAACTAACTGTCACATCGTTCTAGTCTCAGTATGAACACACCCCTTTCTCCAGGGAAATTTCTGTGACTCCCAAGTGCTGGTGAGATTACATTCTTATGATCTTGTCTACTCGCACAATATACTGTCTGTCCCCATCATGGCCCCACCACATTGTATCCTCATTGGCTGCTCACTCACATCCCACAAAAGACTCTACACTTCAGTTCCACATTAGTCTTGCTTATCCTTACCTCTGTAACTCCTAACTTAGGAATTATACTTTGGCACTTAGGAGGTGTTCAATAAATGTTTGTCGAATGTGTGAGGTATTCTATTAACCTTTAACTTGAATCCTTACTAACATTAAGACAATATAATTATTTTAGCTTGATTGCTTACATAAAACCAACATTTACTCCTGGCCAATTATGGCCGAATACATATGTAACAATATTCAAGATTCTAGTTTCATTAACTTTCCTCCGGGATTCAGGATTCGTACACTAAACCCACTCAATCTGTGGTTTAGATATTTTATGCTGATTAAAGCTGTGGCTACCTTGTTAGAATTCTCTTTGTTGCTCACCACCAGGGAAAAGGGCATTCCATTTAGCTGTTTCAAATTAGAAATAGCATATGAAAGGAAAAGAAGCTTTGGAATGAAAAACAGCTCAGGGTAGAAGACTAGTGCTGACTGTCTTCCTTCTGTCTTAGTTATTGACTCCTGTATGTTGAACATCTAGAAAACTACCTGGCACAAAATAGGTTCTAAAAATTGTTAGGCGAGTGAACTTTGATAAGTTACAAAAATTATTTAAGTCACAGTCTTCATTTAGTAAGTGATCGTAATTAATTGTCTTTACTTCACAAAGGTTTTTGAGAATATAGATGAGTTAACATGCTCAAATTGAATACAGTAGATAAATGCAAGTCTCATATTTCTTTTTTTCATAACATCAGAATATCTGTGAATGTGTTTATAATTATAAAATATTTGTTTCATCCTGCAGCCCCTAATCACACACTTTTCCCTCTATTTTTAAGTACTTTTTATATGCCAAGCACTATTCTAAGTGTT
>NW_012154173.1:395630-396784 GCF_000956105.1 Propithecus coquereli | reverse complement strand
AAAGACACATGTCAGAGAGTGCAGCAAAGTATTTGATTACTTTTTAGCCTCAAGAAGTGGAAACATTTTATTTGCTTAAATGTTACTATTTTGCAAAGACTTCTAGTTTCTCTCTTTGTCTCTTTATCCCTCATTTGTGAATGCTTGCATAATATATCCAGTAAGTATATTTTTTGGAAGTATAACTGTTTTCAACAGATGCTATCCTTAATTTTATTGCTCCATATTTACATTAGAGTTTAACATGTTTGCCTGAATGCTTGGCAGATTAACATCTCTTTGTTTAGTTTTATGATTTTTGTTTTAAGCACTGGAGAAGTCTGTCATTGACAAAACTGAGCTAATGTCAGTGATCTTATTTTTCAGAACTTTTTGTGACATTGAAATTTTGACAAAATATACATGCATATAAATTAGATGTTAAAGGTAGAAACTGAAGCTTCAATTACAAAAATTACTCAGTGTACTTTTTTCTGAAGCCTAGAACACGGTGTACTTTTCTTAAGCCTAGTACATGAGAAAATTCTAGCCATTGTTCCATTTTTTATGATTTATTGCTATTTTTAAGACTCTTTACCATGTTTATTCCCAATTATTCAATTCCTTTAATAAGAAAATTGACCTATTTAAATAATTCAAGGTTAAAATTAAGATCCACATCAATATTCTTTTACCTAGAAACCCTAAGCATTTCTACGTGTTTAATTAACTCAGTTGTATAAGGGTTAATAGTCAGATATATAACCAGGTCATCGAAGGCATACAATTGTCAGATGGTTGCTAGGCAACAGATACCAGGTTTGGCTGATGTGTGTTTCTAGGCAAAGCTTATAGTGTGAAAAGAAGAACAAATTACATGACACCTGCATTTTTGTTGTTATGGTTTTTGAAAATAAAGTTGTATTTAGATGGAAAAAAGCCTTGACATTTATTACGCACATTATCTTTCTCCTAAATGTCAGAACTATATCATTTGATAGTTAAGTGATAAGGGACAATAAATTAAAATGACAGATGACATTTTATTTCTTATGTGGTCTTAGATATGAGCCATTCACATAATCCGGTTTTTGTATCTTGTCATCAAGTTAATTAATTTTCTAAATTCATTGTGATTGAAAAGAAGCCACAAATTAAAATTAATTGAAATATAA
>NW_012154173.1:394276-395580 GCF_000956105.1 Propithecus coquereli | reverse complement strand
CACAGGTATGGAGTTACAAACCCTAAACTGGTACCTGGGTTTATGGGATACCAAAATTGAATGATCATAACCTTGTGCAATTTTAAAACACCTGGAATGAAGCCTGTGTCCATTAAAAGTTAATTTCTTTGCCCTTGTTATCCTCCGGGATCAGCATTCTACTG
The DNA here is from genome assembly GCF_000956105.1 of Propithecus coquereli. Taxonomy (NCBI): domain Eukaryota; kingdom Metazoa; phylum Chordata; class Mammalia; order Primates; family Indriidae; genus Propithecus; species Propithecus coquereli. The sequence goes on along the minus strand of NW_012154173.1, from coordinate 395,416 downwards.
TTCATGTCCTTTGGATTTGCACAAGCACAGAGTAGGTGATGTTTATGAAAGCATGGCAGGGACAACTTGAGGGCATACCCGTGAGTGTAGGAAGATACTTGCTCCAATTGCTCCTGGCTCCCTTCCTAGCTATAATGACTGCCTCTCCCACTCACAGGTGGGCCTTCATGCGCAGAGCAGAGCTGGAACACAGCCCTGGCTGCCACAGAGGAAGTCTTCCCTGGATAGACTTTGGACTTTCCAGGACTGCTATGGATAATTGGTAATGAGGATGTTGTCTGTCCTTCATCTTATCTTCTTATCAGAAGATAAGAAAAGACCCCACTGGCTACATCCAGTTAAAGGGAAAATGCAAAGATGAATCTTACATAGTATGTCTATACCCTTCCCTGCCAATATTCATCTCAATACATAGTAAGTTTCACTCCTTAATCCTAATACCCCATGATGTCCTTCCACTTGTATTTATTCATTTATTTATGAGATGGGGTCTCACTATATTTCCCAGGCTGGTCTTGAACTCCTGAGCTCAAGTGATCCTCCTGCCTCAGCCTCCTGCATAGCTGAGACTGCAGGCGCACACTGCTGTGCCCAGCTTCCACCTATATTTTAGAATCTTTCCCTTCTTCCTTCTCGTATTTACTTCCACAATTATCATCTCCCCATTACAACAACAGTGCCTTTTGCTTCATTATTATTACTGCCCTTTTCTTCCTCTCCACCCTCAAGAATATTTTCCTCTTATAATGAAAATAAAAACAAACATTTTGATGACTATAATTTTCTTTTAGTCATCTTTTTTCCATATGATGCAAAAAACTCTTAGAACATATAACTAACTTAATTTTTCTCCTATTACCTCCCAAGTTCTACAATTTAAATTTTATTAAAAGAACTCTAAAATCATCTTTGAGTTAAAAAACCATCCATTGAATTACATTCACAACCTTATAAATTAACTGAATGGTAAAATGTGATTCTATTGTCTTTAAATGGATACTTCATGTATTAAAAAATATTTTTAATCAATTGTGTTATATTTTATCTCTGAAAAAATCGAAGTTTTTCCTTTGGAATTAGTAGGGACTATCTTTCAATATTGCACATACTTAGCCTATTTACAAGTATATCTGATTTTTC
>NW_012154173.1:370951-372753 GCF_000956105.1 Propithecus coquereli | reverse complement strand
AGGCAGGAGGATCTTTTGAGGCCAGAAGTTTGGGGCCAGCCTGGGCAACATAGCAAGATCCTGTTTTTACAAAAAGTTTAAAAAAATTAGCCAGGTGTGGTGGCATGTGCCTGTAATCCCAGCTAGTTGGGAGTCTGAGGCAGGAGGATACTATAAGCACAGGAGTTTGAGGTTACAGTGAATTATGATCATGCCACTGCACTCTAGCCTGGGCAACAGAGTGAGATGCTGTCTCAAAAAAAAAAAAAAAGTCACAGCACAATGAAGATAGCAGTAAAGTAAGGAGGGTCTTCTAACAGCTCTATGAAAATTTTCTAGGACCTGGAGGATGAGGCAGAGTTGGAGGCATGAAGAGTGGAGGAGTGAGGAAAGGAGAAGCTGTCTTTGTACAGCATGGCTGTATATTCGGCCGCCCTGCTGTGCTCTCTAGGCTTCAGAGTTTCTCTTGGATGGTATGGCAGCTAGAGGAGAATAAAATAGAAGTTAATATTTTTCTCAGTGGCCTTAGACATAGGCTCCAATGTTCAGGAGCACAGGGATATCGTCACCTGTATGATGGCACAGATTTTCAGGCTAGAACACGTTCAGGAGAGAAACATAAGTAAAGACTTGAAGACTGTCATGTGCAGAAAACTTCTTAAAGAGATTTGCCTGAGAAGAGAAGAAGCAGCTAGGTCAACATTTTGGGGGGTTTCTTTGAAGTCAAAGAAGTATTTTCTTTATTAAGGAATGGAGATGCCTCATCCATTGTAATGGGGAGAAAGAAAAAGAGGAAGTCTTTTCAGGTAGGCACTAGATGTGGTGGTGCAAAGCTGAGAGGGTTGTCTCCTGAAGACTTCTACGTTCTAGGAGAAATATGTAGAGAAATATAGGCAGTGAGATAATTTTTTGGAAGAGAGATAGAAATGGCAGGAGATGAGAGAACTAACGAGAAATCTAACAGGATTCCTGGGCAGGGTTAAGGAGCCAGTTTAGCTGGTAATGGTTTTAATCTTCTCGGGTGTGTCAATTTCTCCATTAGCTCTACAGCTTGCATAGGGGAGACAGATGATTGGATGCATCCTGGTTTAGGGTGTTTCCAAGGGTGGTACTAAAGGGTGATGGGGAAAATTGTGTTCAGCATATTAGCAAAAGAATGATTAATGAACCATGGACTCTAATTGGTAGACTGAAATTACACACAATACATTCATAGTTCAAAAATGTATCTGAATTTTTTTTATCATGAGCTGGAACTTTCGTCTCCTCAGGGTGGAAAAACAGACTTGCCAATTGAAGGTAACTCAAGCTTATATTTTATCATAGTTCATTGGGAGCAAATATTCCATTAATTAAAAGATCAAGATTCTTTTCATGAATGCTGCTCCTCAACTCAAGAGATCTCATCTTCATTTCTTATTTTCCAGAAGACCTGTTGGTAGAAGAGTTCAACACCAGTTGGGTGGAAGACAAGGACAACTTTTAAAAACCCACTTTTTTGTCTTTATTCTTCTCATTTTCCTTCTCTCTTTGGCTTCTCTCAGTAGCAGGAAATGCTTATGTCAGTGTCTTTATGAACAGGATCTATTACCATATCACATCATCTTTTTCTCCAGGAATCATATTATGTGAAGGGGAGCTGATATAAAGGAAAAAAAAAAGCATAAAGGTTGGTGGAACTGTGATCCCAATGAGGTGGAACAGAGGTAGCATAAGTGGTTCAGGAAACAAGATAGAAGGAAACGATGATGGAGTCAGGGAGAATGATGTCTGAATTTCGCATTCCAAATCTGGGGAAGTTTTGGTAGATGGCAATGTCCAGA
>NW_012154173.1:368016-370761 GCF_000956105.1 Propithecus coquereli | reverse complement strand
ATCTATCTATGGACATAATCTGCTAGAAGCTGACAGCATACCTATATTGGATAGAAAACAATTCCATTTATACAGAAGAGATTCCAGATTTCCAAACCTGACTTTGGATATTTGTGTGTGAATCCTGGCATTACAGAGAGAGATTGACCCAAACAGGTGGCTCAACTTTAAGTAGAAGAACAGAATAAAGAATGTTAAGAAGAAAAAATTAACAAAACATTATTATGCCATTAGTTTGGCTTATATTATGGTTGAAATTAATTTGGTTGCACTATGATTACATTAGATAATGAGTATGAAATGTGATCATATATTACATGCTAGAAAAACCTTTGTCAGGAGGCAAAGTCCTGAGTCTCAGGATGTTTATTGTACTTGGAAAAGGACCTACATCTGGGGATTGGAGAAGAAAAAGTAATAGAGAAGAGGAAGGGGTCAGCATTTATTAAGTATCTGCCACTTGATAGACTCTATGCTAAGCACATGTTATCCCATTTAATATAAATAACCCAGTAAGACAGGGTGTGTCATCTTCAACAAATAGATGAGAAAAAATAAAGCTTCAAGGAGTTATATAACTTGAAAAAGTCTTGCACTGGTAGCCAACAGAGAAGGGATTGGAACTCAGCCATATCTGCCTGCGAGGCGGGTATTAGTAGTGGCTGTGAACCTGTTATTGGCAAAGGAAGCAACATCTGTAGCAAAAGATCTATTATCATGTTCCTCATTTTATGGCTTCATAGTAGGTGCTGAAAAGAGGGATTGTTGGTGATGCAGGCCCCAATTTAGAAAATATTCTAATATTTAATGGAGATTATGTTTTGACACATAAATGGAGGTCAAGCCTCAGCTTGCTTTATTTCCTAAATCTTGTGTAAGACAAGTAATTCTGAAGCAGAGATTCAGAAATAATCTGAGGGTATTCATTTTATTAAAAGACATGCTGGTGTTGTAAAAGCACACAAATGGTGAACGTCACTTAAACTGTGGTTTTCGAACTTATGCTTTGACACATGTTTTAATGTGACTCACAGTAAGAAAAATGCAATTTCTTTCATCACCAACACACACACAAACACAAACACACATACTTACACACATTTATAAAATTGTACTAAACCTTACCTATATTAAGGCATTCTATTCTATTCTATTCCATCCCATCCCATCTTATTCCAATTTGTGCCATAACTTTCTACTGCATTCTTTTAAAGTACTGGTTATAGACACAATGAATTGATTTCATAACACAGGATGGGCCATAACTTATGGTTTGAAAATTGCTGATTGAAAGGTATCAGGTAAAGCTTCCTAGAAAATATGAACTTTAAGCTATAAACCTAGAATAAAAAAATAAGTAGAATATAGCTGGGCAAAAAGTTGGGGGATGGAAGGTAGTATGCACTTGTATTCCAGGCAGAGAAAACAGAAGATGTAGAGGCCCAGAGTTGGAGGAAAAAAAATTTGAGTTCAGAAAACCAAGAGAGGGGTCAGGGCAAGTAGAGTATACTAACAGAGTAGGAGAGTGGTATGAGTGAGTCTGCATGCATGACTTCAAGCCACATAGGCCATATTAAGGATGAATATTTTCCAGGATGTCATTGGAGGAGGGAGTAGTGTTGACATGGTAAGATTGGCTTCATGAGGAGGTGATCCTGAAGGCTAAGTGGGGAAAGATCTGAGGAGGGGCAAGAGTGGATATTATGAGAACAGTTAGGAGGCTGTTATGCAGGCTGGGCGAGAGACACAGTAATTTACAATAGCCTGGTACAGCAGAGTTGAAGGAGAATTAATGGAATAAAGATATATTTAGGAAATAATGAAAGGATTTGCTGATGTGTTGGTTGAGAGGAAGCAGTGGAGGAGAATGATGGTTAAGGACAGTAGTTATAATAATTGCTAATATTTTAGAATACTTACTGTTTGTCCTACTCTTTCCAAAATAATTTTTGTGTTAAATTGGGCTTTCAAACATTTTTCTGAGTGTAACCCCCACGAAGAAACATATTTTATGTTATCATATACACACACGCCTTTATAAAATTGCACCTCTCAGATTTCTGATTTAACAATTGAGTAAAGGACAGTGCTATGAACCGAAATAAAGAATAATGGAAAAGTCTGTTTTGAGAAGGAAAATGAAGGATGATAAGTTTGATTTTGGATTTAATGAAATTTGAATGTCTTGATGTGGATCTGAACTCAGAAGAATTATCTAGGCTATAAATAAGACATTTGGGAGTGATCAATGCACAGATAAAAATGAAAGCTGATGGACTGAATGGTATCACCTCGGCAGAGAGAGAGCGTGAAAAGAAAATAAGGCTTAGTTTGGAGGCTTGTGCAATTCTAATACTTAGAAGTTAAATTGAGGAGGAAGAGCTTGGACAGGAGTCTGAAAAAAGTGGGCTGAGACAAACAATGAGTGTATAAGGATAAGTAATAAACTGTATCAAATACCACTGTAAAGTTAATTAAAGTACTAATAATAAAAGTTCCTTCTGGACTTAGGTACATGCTCATCAGTGATGACCCTACGAGAGGTGGGCGGAATGTGTATGGGTGGTAAATATGTGACTTAAATTGTCTTTAGTCTACAGTTAGGAAGAATTCACTAGCTAACATGTTTTTAAGGCAAGGTTCCCATTTTTGTATAGTTAAAGGACTAGCCAAAATTATAGTGTGATTCATTAAGTCTAAGATTAGAAGTCTGTCCAACTGTGAAGATTCACTATTTCATCACTG
>NW_012154173.1:352506-353086 GCF_000956105.1 Propithecus coquereli | reverse complement strand
CCAAATGTTACTGATTAAGTTCAACACTGTCTGAGTAAGGAAGGCTGTGAGCAAGTGAAACCCAGTGAGAGGAATGTCATGCAGTGCACTATGTCTCTTTACTGTCTGCTATTGTTCCACTTGCTCTAGGAGAACACAGTACACTATTTTGACAAAATTCAGTACTAACAAAATGGGTTGGAATGGGCATTGGAAGCCTGGCTCACTCCTTATGGTTCCTGTCTTCCAAATTGGAGTCAAGGTTAAAATAACCCAGTGGGGAACATCATATCAACCAAGGCTGTCTATACAAGGTAGAAATGTTCTCATAAGCAGTTTTGCAGACAGGAAAAATACAGGCTTGTGTAAATTGCTGGCTCAACCCCTTTGTGACATGATTACAAAATGAGAACTCTGATTTTATGCCCCTAGTTCTCTATTTCCAGGGTGAGAGTAGGAAAAAAAAAATACACATGCTCGATTTTAACTTTAGTGTCTAAGCTCACTCTTACTTCCGGCCATCTTTCATCTACTTGTTAACCTACCTTTCTTTTATGAACTCCTCTGCTTTGAGCTTTTTCTTTTTTTCTCTATTTAAAAA
>NW_012154173.1:351380-352456 GCF_000956105.1 Propithecus coquereli | reverse complement strand
ATTACAATTTAAAGATCTCAAGTGGCTTTATTTGTGATTCTAGAGTTGGGCAACACTTCATTCTATAAAATAGAATAAGTGTTCCAATGAGCCAAGCATAGGAGTTTGGTTTTATAGACCAAACTTTTATAGAGAAGGGTTGAAGAAAGCAGAAACAAAGAACGAAAAGCAGATTGATCATTTTAAAGTTACTTTCCTTGTAAGGCTGGAACAGAGAAATAGGACAATAGAGAAATAACTGATTTATTAACATCAGGTTACCTTTTGGGGTAAGGATTAAAGCAGAGGGAATTTTATTTTTCCATGCCAATTGAAACTGGCCTATTTTGAAAATTTGCTGTCATCTCTCTCTCTTGATTTCTCAGCAGGTCAGACAAAAACTTAGTTTCCTTTTGGTGACGTGGAACTTTAGCATGGGTGACTCTACTTTGGTTTTTGGTTTGGTCTGTTGGGGCCTACTGCAGGAGCTTAGTCCAAAACAACGGCCTCCTATAATTTTTATTTAGCAAATCTAAGAGAATTCAACTGAAACAAAATATGTAACGAAGATGAGTTAGGTGAGGGTGTACAGTGACAATGATTTAACAAGACGACTAAAAAAAATACCACAATTTTTTTTTCCTAATTCAAACCAAACTTTCTTGTAGACTTAAAAAATTGAGACCAGGTTTTATTTTATTTCTTGGGAAAATCATTCAAGTAATGTTGCTTTATATTCTTCATGTATTAAGTGAGGATGCCAGACCTCACATGAATTTGTTGGTGATAACATACATATTACAAAAATAATAGTAAAGTAAAAAGAATTTAAGTTATGAAGCATTAAGTTATTTATGAATATGCCTAATATAGAGATTGTGGTTATGCTTATTATGTATCTTCTATAGAGCAGCTTTTAAAATACATGACCTTGTTCAAGAGTAAACTTTCTGCCCAACACTTTCTAAAATAAAGAATATACTTAAATAAATATTGTTACCAAATTTTAGAAATGTGTGAACATGTTATAAAATAAGCACATATTTATAAAATCAAGTTATTACAAACTGAGAACTAGATTATTTAAAAAATGATGC
>NW_012154173.1:338287-341556 GCF_000956105.1 Propithecus coquereli | reverse complement strand
AGCAAATGGACCTTGCTGAAAGTGGTTTCCAGATTCTCACCCTGTTATCTTGGATGTAAAATGCAGGATGGTAGTGGGGTGTCGTGAGGGGACCGAAAAGAGAGAAATAGGTAATTCCTGGCAAAATGTCAACTTGGAGATGCTTTGATATTTACTGTTTTATTGGAATTAACTAGTTAAGCATTTGATTTAATTTGTAGTTCCTTCAATTACTGAGGAGAATTAGGTGGGTAATTTTTGAAATTTCCAAGGCTTCATTTAGTGGGTAGATTTTATCTATTATAAAATGCATTTACGTGTAAGATTTCTTTAATTTCTTTTTCATAAAGAATTCTGGAATTGACACTTTGAATAAAGTTCCATATTATGCAAAGCAATCTTTTAAAAAAATATATAAACCGAACTGTTCTGATGAATTCAGAGTTATCATGTGGTCTCTTTATTTACAATCATTAGAATTTATGCTGTTCTCAGAAATTATACCTTATTACATGGCTTATTTTCTTTAATGCTAAAGGTGTTCCCTAATTACAGTATAATTAAATGCAATTTATCAAATAGAAATAAAGACAAAACCAGTAATCAGAGACTTTTCCTCCATTCATAGATATTCAGTGAAGGTGTATCATGTAATTAGTTTACCAATGTTTACTGTAGAACAAGTAGAATAAAATTGTCATCATTTTTCCTTTCATCATCTGACAGCACACTTGGAATTCATTTGCATAGTTTTATAATGGAAGTCATTACCCTCGTCACAGATCCACTGTTGTATAATCAACAATGAAAAGTGAAGTTTATGAGGAGTGTAGAGACTCAAGAAAATGGATATTTTGTTGAGTGAAAAAGTTCAAAGTTTCTATTCTTTTGGGGGGGAACAACAAATGTTAACATGGAACTCTTGTGATCTCAAGTTTAGGCAAATCCCCAAGAAGACAGATTCTACTTACTCCCACACATAACAAAGCGAGATAGCATTCCGAGACATGACTTACAAAGGACATGGCCAAAAGCTAGTGCTGGGAACTTGATCCCTCACCCATCCAAAGCGATAAAGCAATTAAGGTTGGAGAGGCTGGGCAGTGGGAGATAGATGTATTCAAAGTCGGTGTGCTCTGTGTTCCTCCTCTTGCACAAGGTGATGGTGTGTGTGTGTGTGTGTGTGTGTGTGTGTGTGTGTGTGTAGGTTGAGTGGTTGTTGCTTTCTTCTCATATCAAATACACCACTTCATTAAAACCTCCTGGAGATCCAGATAAGAGTATCTGTGGTTTGGAAAACAGAGAACCCACGACAGCAGCTGCTTATCAAGCAACTGATGAAAAGAAAGATACATTTGGGAAGTAAGGGAGGTAAATACATTCACATCATTATTGTCAAAGGTGTATATGTCCAGTCTTTTTCAACAATACTGTTACATTCATCTGTACCATAGACATTTAATATAAGTGAATTTGCTTCCCAATTAGCAACTATCTTAACTGGACTGGACTTCAGGATAGGGAAGTATCACTTCCTCACTTACCCATCTCCCCACCATAATTCCTTCTCTACTCTTGGTCTTCCTGGAATAATGTTTCCTCTTAATCCACTTATAGTTAAAAACATGGACATTGGGATCAGATGCACCTGGAATACACACACACACACACACACACACGCACACACACACACACATATACACATGCAGAGAAAGGGAGAGAGATTTATTATGAGAAATTTGCCCATGTGATTATGGAGGCTGAGAAGTCCCACAATCTGCTGTCTGTAAACTGGAGATGTGGGAAGCTGGCGATGTAATTCAGCCTGAATCCAAAGGCTGGAGGACACCACACAGGAGCCGGTGGTGTAAATCCCAGTCTGAAGGCAGGAGAGCATGAGATGAGATGTTCAGATTATGTAGTGAGGCAGAAAAAAAGATAAAAATTCTTTCGGCTGCCTTTTGTTTTGTTCAGGCCCTTAATGGATTGGATGAGGCACACTCGCATTGGAGAGAACCATCTGCTTTACTCAGGTCACCAATTCAAATATTAATCTCTTCCAGAAACACCTTCACAGACACACTCAGAACTAAAATGTTTACCTGGCCATCCCATGGCCCAGTCAAGTTGGCACTTAAAGTTAACCAATACAACCCATCAGTCTCAAAAGGCTCTGTTAATGCATTTCACTGGCAGCTGTCACCCACTGTGTGTTAGGCCCCGTGTTAAGTGCTTTTTTTCCCAAGTTAATCTTTCCTGTGATCCTAAAAGAATGGTGTTATGATCTTTGGTACATACTGGGAAATTGTGGTTCAGAGGAGTGATGAGCCTTGCTTAAGTCTGCATGGCTCGTAAAAGGCAGAAACACACGCCTGACTCCAAAGCCTGTGCTTTTTTGCGATATACCCTGATATCTATGATTACTCAGGTTAAGTTCATTTTTATCCTCTAAATAGAGATGACAAAAACATGAGCATTCCTCTGGAAGACATAACATATTGATTTCATACTGGTACTCATAGCTTTTCCTGAAATGAATTTTCCAAAGCAAAAGGGGAGCATATACAGAAAACCTAGAATAAATGCAAATTCGGCTCATATCATATTATGTCCTAGAAGTTACGTTGGTATATGTGTTTAATATTTAAACATATGGAACACAGATAAACACACACACACGATTTATAGAAACCCCAATATTTCCAAAAACTTGGAAAAGAAAAGTAAATAATATTTCTGTCATTGATCTGCTGTGTTATATAGGCAGAGAAGTTATCCCATATCAAATAAATAGTTGACCCATTAAAGAGTCTTTTAAACATTTAACTCCCAATCGGTTTTTGTTTTTATTTTTTCCCTAAGAAAATACTGTGCCCAAAGTTTCCATGTACTAAAATATTTCAAAATCTTACTTTTGGGATATTCTTTCTTAAATCATGAAATATAAGTAATTACTTACTACTTCATCATTGCTGTGTAAGTATTGAGCAGAAATTTCAAATGCAAAGGAACATTTAAAATGGTATTAAAAAATCAAGCAGGTCGTATGTTTTTGCACCAGTTATATGCTCAGGGCAGAAAAATTAACATTTTTGTTTGTGGTTATCAGATATTTTTTTCCCCAGAGGGAACATAATTAATGGATTCTTATCTTACTTTTCAAAAAACCACAACTGAATAAGCAGTTGTTGGGTTTGAGGACTGAGTAATCTGAGTAATATTCCCCTGCACCTTAGGGAGCTATCAGTTGCCTATGCTTATACAGATGCAGCTAAGTTTTTTTCTTAGGT
>NW_012154173.1:317771-318277 GCF_000956105.1 Propithecus coquereli | reverse complement strand
CTGCACTTCAGCTGAGGGGCAGTATGGAGTCCTCACTTGCAACTTGGTTGGTTGTGAAGACATGTGGCCAGTGGAGTATCTCCTTCAGGACATTTTCTGATCTGGGTTCCTTTCCACATGTTATCCATTTGGTAATATTGATTGTTATTTATTGTTATTACACAGTCATGTGTTTGCATTATAAAGGATAATTTTAAAAATATATCGATTATAAGATTTCACTGGGAACCACATAAGTTTAAACTGTTGAGGTTGCCATTTTGTGTTGGCCCTCTATGGCAAAAAGTTAGGTCCCAAAATAGTGTTTTCCTGAGTAAAAGTTTCCAACCATAACAGAAGTCTATACTTGTAGAAATTAAAAAAAACAGTGATTGGCTTTTAAAAAATAGCTTATGGGTCCCTGTATAAAAATATGAAGTTTCTGTAGCTAACAAACAACAGAAAGTGCTATTATAAATTAAAATTATTTTCTTAAATCGTATGTACATGTATTAACCAAACAAATA
>NW_012154173.1:314935-317721 GCF_000956105.1 Propithecus coquereli | reverse complement strand
TAGTGAAATGATTACTGTAGTTAAGCAAATTATCCCACCCAACACCTTCCATAGTTATCTCTCTGTGTGTATGTGTGTGTGTGTGTGTGTGTGTGTGCGTGTGTGTGTGTGTGTGTGTACCCGTGTATGGTAAGAGCTCTAAAAATAAACTCTCTTAGCAAATTTTCCATATATAATACAGTGTTATTAACTATAGTTCTCATGCTGTGCATTAGCTCTCTACGCTTCTTCATCCTACATAACTGCAAATTTGTGTCCTTTTACTTGTTTGTATTTTCTTCCCCCTCCCTGTCCCTGATAACAATCAATCTATGTTTCTACATATTTGATGTTTTTTCAGATTCCGCATATAAGTGAGATCATGCAGTATTTTTCTTTCTGTGTCTGGCTTAGTTCATTTAGCATAATGTCCTCCAGGTTCATCCATGTTGTGTCAAATGGCAATATCTCCTTTCTAATAAGGCTGAGTAATATTCCGTTATACACAATTTCTTTATTTATTCATCCATCAGTGGATGCTTAGGTTGTTTACATATCTTGACTATTGTGAAAAGTGCTGTTAGGAACACGACAGTGCAGCTATATTTATGAGGCTCTGATTTAATTTCTCTTGAGTATATATACCCAGCAGTGGGATTGCTCAGCACAAACAAATGGAAAGGATTATGGATTGGAAAAATGAATATTGTTAAAATGTCTATACTACCCAAAGCAATATACAAATTCAACAATATCCCTATCAAAATTTCAATACATTTTTCACAGAGATAGAAAAAAGAATTCTAAAATTTGTATGGAAGCACAAAAAGACCCTGAATAGCCACAATAGTCTTGAGAGAGAAAAAGGCATTTTATTTTCTGATTTCAAATTACATCACAAAGCTACAGTAATCAACACATATAGTAATGACATGAAAACAAGCACATAGGCCAATAGAACAGATTAAAGAGCCCAGAAATAAACATAAGCAATTAATTTTTGAAAAGGCCACCAAGAAGACGTAATGCAAAAAGGATAGTCTCCTCAATAAATGATGTTGGGAAAACTGAATATCTACATGAAAAGAATAAAACTGGTCCCTTATCTTATACACAAAAATTAACTCAAAATGCTTCAAAGCCCTAATAATAAGACCTAAAACTGTAAAACTCTTAGAAGAAAACCTACAAGAAAACTCCTTAATATTGGTCTTAGTGTCTCTGTTAGTTTGTGCTACTATAACAAAATACCGTAGACTAGGTAATTTATAAACAACATAAATTTATTTCTCATAATTCTGGATACTGGAAAGTCCAGAATCATGGTGCCAGCAGATTTGGTGGCTATTAAGGGTCTGTCCCATCAATAGCACCTACTTGCAGTGTCTTCACATGGTGGAAAAGGCAAAAGGAAAAAAGGCAACGAACACTGTGTCCTCACATAGTGGAAGGGATGGAAAAATAAGGCAGATCTCTGAAACCTCTTTTATAAGGGCACTGATTCCATTCATGAGGGAGCTCTCCTAGTCTAATCACCTTACAAGTCCCTACCTCTTATACCATCACCTTGGGCTTTAAATTCCAATATATGAATTTTGGAGCTACCCATACATTCAAACCATAGCATTCTACCCTCTCACATGCAAATACATTCATGCTATTCCAATAGCCCTGGAAGTCTTAACTTTTTGAGCACCAATTCAAAAGGCTAGAATCCAGAGCCTCATCTAAATGTCATCTAAATCAAATATGAGTAAGACTCAAAGATGTATTTTATCCAGAGGAAATTGCTCTCCAGCAATGAATCTGTGAAATCCAACAAGTTATGTGCTTCTAAAATACAATGGTGGGAAAAGCACAGGACAGACATTTCCATTTCAAAAAAGAGAAATACAAAAAAAGAAATGGATAATAGATCCCAAATAAGTCCAAAAAATCAATAAAATGAACAATATTAAATCTTGAGGCTTAAGAATGATCTTTGAGTCCATTTCGTGCCTTCCTGCAATAGAAGTTGGGCCCTGAAGGCTTTAGGTGGCCCCAATTCCATAGCTTTTCTGGGTGCAGCCCACCTAAAAACCTCCGTTTTCCAATACCTAGTTTCTCATTTCCATCTAAGACCTCACTTAAGTATCTCTAAGAAGATTGAAGCCTCACTCTCTTCTGAGCCCTCACCAGAATAGTCCTTTATGACCCAGCCTCTATCCATTACCCAATTCTAAAGCTTCTTCCACATTTTTAGATATTTGTTACAGAAGCACCCCATGTCTTGGTACTAATTTTTGTCTTAGCCTGTTCCTACTACTATCACAAAATACCACAGACGAGGTAATTTATAAATAATAGAAACTTATTTCTCACAGTCCTAGAGGCTGGGAAGTCCCAGATCAAGGTGCTGGCAGTTTTTGGTGTCTGATAAGGTTCTTCTTGCTGCATCCTCACATGGCAGAAGGGCAGAGTGGCAGAAACGATGAACTAGCTCCCTCAAGCCTTTTTATAAGGGCATTAATCCCATATGAGGCAAAGCCTTGGTGGCCTAATCACCTCCTAAAAACCCTGCCTTTTAATACTTTCACCTTGGGGTTTAAGTTCCAACATACATTAGTAAATTTTGGAGAGACACATACATTTGCATTCAAACCACAGAGCTTGGCAATGGTTTTTTGTATATCACGCCAAAAGCTCAGGTTATAAAAGCAAAAATAAACAAGCAGGACTACATCAAACTATAAAGCTTTGGCACAGCAAAGGAAACAATCAAAAAAATAAAAAGGCAGCCTATAAATTGAGAGAAAATATTTGTAAGT
>NW_012154173.1:299629-301029 GCF_000956105.1 Propithecus coquereli | reverse complement strand
AGATACATGTAATTTTCTTCATATTAGCAGCATGATTGTGGTTATAAGTAAAGGAAGTCGTGAATCTGAAAACGGATTAGGACTATTGACGTGTAGAAAGGCCAACTGATGTGATTACCTACTAAGTTTATTAAAAATGCTTTTGAATTTATTACAAAGAGGAGAAGATTCAAATTTTAATATAATGGGATCCCTGTCATAGGTTGGGTTCTCCCAAATGCAAATCCTTTGATTTTGATTTAGAAATAGATAGTTTATTTGGGTGGTGATCCCAGAATGTTGGAGTGAAGAAGTGGGGAGAATGAGACAGGATAGATAAAAAGCTAATTAAATTGGGTTATTGAGCTGGTTGTTACTCTGGATGTCTGTGCTCAAGTCCTGCTGGGGACCTCTAGGAAACCATGTAGAAGGAACCACATATTTTTCCCATCAAAGAATGTGAGTCTGAAACATCCATCCACTGAGACCTCTCTCTCACTGACTAAAGTTGCTTATGAAGTTGTTTATCCATTACACTTATGGGCTGTGCCTTGGGAGTAAGATGCCCTGGGATACCAAGAAGGGAAGCCTACAGTCTGTGCAAAACTGTCCACCACAGCCATTGCTAAAGGTAGAGCTGCCCCAGGGCACCTCCTGGGTGTCCCCTCAGAGTGGGACACCAACGGTGTCCAGTATACATGTGTATGTGCATTTAAATTATAATTTCTCTAGCAACTACTTTAAATATGAAGATGTATGCTTTTGTAACTTAATTGCTATAAGAGATAGGAAATCACCTGAAGAAAATAACCTAGTGTTAAAGAATTTGCGAAATTTAAAAGAAATTTGAAAAAGTCATACTGTACTAGTAATGACGCATAATGTAGTAAGTCCATTCTACCATTGACTTATTGTTGCTGTTACTAACAGACTGGAGATGATTGCCCTTTAGGTAACTATGAAGATATTATTTCAGAGAAGATCTCTTCTTGTCATTCTTCAAGACTTATTTTGATCTAATAAAGTGGAAAAAACCTTGTGACATTTCAAAGAGTATCATTGTTACCTCATCCTTTTGTTATGGAATAGAGCAGAGGTCCTCTTGGGAATTGGAACAGTAACTAATTCTTCTTTTCTTTTCCTTTTCTGTCTTGTCTTTTCTTTCCTTTGCAATACCAAGCAATGTCTTACATTTTCTATAAACATTATATTTCCCATCATTTAACTCATAATAATTGTACAATTTTTCAAGGAATATCTACTTCACTGTGACTTAATCTTGAGCAAGATATATGTGAGCAGAAGGTGCTTACCCTGTTCCAGGCACTGTTCTAAGGAAATTATCTATATTAATATATTTAACGTTAATTAAAGGACTGTGAAGTAAGGAGTGTTATTTCTTTATTATATAGGTAATGAAA
>NW_012154173.1:293793-297274 GCF_000956105.1 Propithecus coquereli | reverse complement strand
AATTTTCCTCCCTATTTCCTGTTGCTATCATTGATGCAATGCTCATTTTTTAATTATTATACCTACCTTCTTTGATTTTTTTTTTTGAATGTCACTAAGACATGTATCCCCAGGTAGTATAAGAAAACATGATATTCTCTATCCTAGTACTCAAACTCTCCTGAGGAAAAGAATAATTTTGGAATTTATTTTGTAGTAGCATCTGTCACAGCTTCCAGTTCAGCTCTTAGAATTCTTGTTATCCAAAGAGTTATGTAACTTTTAAATGCTCTTTTGACGCAAAACTGAAAAGTCACACCTGTTTTTATACGTTACTTCCTACTGTGAGTGTCTTTTATTTTCAAGTTTTTCTTCTTTGTAAGGATTTGCCTCATTAGATTTCATTTTTTCAGGCATTCTTCAGAAATCTTCAATAGTGTTTATTCTACTTTTTATTCAATGGCTTCCTGCTGCCTATTTTTGATACCAGAAATAATTCAATGGTTACCATCATATGTTTTTCACAAATTTATTTCCATATCATTTATTGATCAGATAATTATAAAGCAGGAAACCTTGGCTTAGTGACTTGTCAGTTTTTGTTCAAGTATTTTGGCTTTTAATTTGTCCCTTGTTTGACTGGAAATAAAAATGCACATAATAAAGTTACCCTGAAAACCTCATGTCATTAACTGTATGTTGGATTAAATGTATTGTGTGTATGTCTGCAGGGGAATACAAGAACCAATTGGTAAATGTTACACATAGAAAGAGTAGAGTTTTTTGTGGAAATTAACTCTGTACAGTTACAACTGACAGAATTTTAAATAAAAATCAATTCTACATCTTTAGGTATATTTAAGAAGAGATTTAATAATCTCTTGCCTGAGATGTGACAGGAAGTTTATGTACACACACAATAAGCAGAGTTGAGTTAAATAATTTAGGTGTTTTCTCTGGCTAGAAATATGTAAATGCACTCATGATGATGTACCTACTTGTATATATATATATACATATTTCTCTAAATTTTATGTATATATGTACACATAGAAAGAGTTAGATATAAAATGCTGAGCAGAAAGAGAAGCTATGCCATTCCAATAAAAAATAAAACCCAACCGTTTGAGAAATTTCTCTGGTCAATAATGGGAAATGCACAGATATAGAGGGAAAACATTATACCACTACTGACACATGATGACCATTGCTGAGACCAAATTACAAACTCATGTGCTGGTGAAGAATAAACCAGGCAGGCAACAGATTCATCCTGATTTGTGGATTCCTAGAATGTGGGATGTGATGATATGGCGACCCAAACACTGAGAGGGCAGGGATGGAAAATATGGTTCTTCAACTGGAACACATCAGAAGAAATTTTCTGATTGCTTCTAAGGTAATAAATGTGAGATTTAGATTAAAGTCTAAATTTAGATTTAAATTTAGATTGAGGTTTAAATATGAGATTTAGATTGAGAAGGAAATGATTTCTTAGGAAAAATTTTTCCACAATGATTTTGGCAAAGAATGGAAGTTAGTGTATATCTTTAGAAAACTGGGAGATCAGACAAAAATCTCATATGCCTACCTAGTGATGATAATGAGAAATGCCTGGGATGAGTTGGGTTTGTACTTTAAATCTATTACAAAACAAATGTGATGCTGGACTAGTGATATAGTTCAATATGTTCCACAAACAGAGTTTGGGTGTTTTTGAGAGTCCTGCCTCTGTGTGCTTGTGAGTGAAAATCCGGGAAGCATTACAGCTTCAGAATATGTTAACTTCTATTCTTTAAAAATATTTGAATTCTAGTTTCAAACTCAAAACTCTTGAATTAATAGAGATAAAATAGGGAACCTCCTGAAGTACAGAGATGCTTCTGGTTAAATCACATAAAAGTCTGTAAAGAAGCATTTAAAATGCTGCTATAGTGTACCAATTTATTTTGAAACGTGGACTCTAAAAATACCCACATTTTCTGATCACTTTTGTCATGACAAAATTTTAGAAGCAAATTACACATAAAATTGGTAAGCCCTAAGGTACAATGTTGTTCTACTTCCCTCAGTTGCAAATACAGATGGATCAATAACTTTTACTAGAATAAAAAAAAAAATGAAGGTGACTGAATTAGGTGGGCGAGTCAAAAATATCTGATTTCAACATGAAAAATATACAGACTGAACAAGTGACAAAATAACTAAATTTGAAAGCAGCAGCAACTGAAGAGGTTAATAGTCTTCATTTAGTTGAAGCTGCACTACTGACTTCTGCACTAGATTCACTGTGGAAACCCTAGCATGGACGCCCAGACTCTTGAGCTCATAGACAATCATTCTTTTCCTACTTTGAAAGGATTACTATTACATAATTACACACATTAAAATGTCTGTGTGAAGAAGCATTGGCTATGAAAAATAGCTGGTTCTATTATTTTAGGGCAATGTTGGGGCAAGACTAGTTTTACACTAAGTGGGGGGTGGTGCATAATGATATGATGGCCCTGGGCTTTTTCTGTGCAGAACAGCAATCTGGGCTGATCCTCACAACATGGAAGTTTGTCAGGAATAATTTCAAATATAATGCTGAACAGATCATCCTTTGAGTAATCTCTGTTATCCAGTGAGCCTGAAAGTCCATAACCAGCTGGAGAGAGATTTAATACTAACACTGATGCTTTCTTAGTCCAGACCCGCATCATTTGCAAGCTTGACCTACCCAACCTCTTCTTTTGCCAGGAGATCCAAAGGAAATATAGAAAATAAAGATGAGTAAAAAGGTAGAAAATTTAATCATGATTAATCCCACTCTAAAAAAATCTATATGAAGGAAGGACTAAAATTCTAGGTCAATCAATCTAATGGTGTTGAGTGAGACAAGGGGATTGAGAAAGATAAACCCCAGGATGGTGCCAACAAGGTAAGTACTGGATTTTAAATACTATCCAAAATGGTATGTTTGTGTGTGTGTGTGTGTGTGTTTGTGCAGGTGTGTGCGTGGGTATGCATTTATTACATTGCATTTGTCTCCTCTATAATTTTTTACTTTATAAATCCACAATCTTTGACTGTTTTGACTTTTTTCCTTTTCCAAGTGAGGTTCATCTTGGTCACTTGAGCTCCCATCTACCTCAAAGAGTGTAGAGATGAACAGCCTCATACCTGTGTCCTGATGAATTTGATTACAATTTCTCTGACTCATATACTCAGAAGGGAGATTACTGAGTCATTGGATATATGCCTACATAATTATTCCCCCTAAATACTGCATAATACTCTTCAAAATCAGCTTGGCCTCTGATTAACGGAGAATGAAGGATCCTGTTTTCCCATATGTATGAAAATTCTTGGAATTACCTACTATATTTGACCAACTTATGGAATGAAAGTGGTATCTCATTTTAATTGTTCTCTACCTGTGAGGCTGTGGATATTTTTATATATTGATATTTCTAAGTCATTTAAATTTCCCTTTTGTATGTAGGCTATTTATAGACTT
>NW_012154173.1:291424-292920 GCF_000956105.1 Propithecus coquereli | reverse complement strand
CCTTTATAAAATAGATAATTTGTTTCTTTTGATGTCTTTTGCTCTCTCTTTATTTCTGATTTTCTTAAAAATCTGTCTCTGGGTTTGTTTTCTCTTATTCTTATCGATCTTACTTGTTTTGTGATGAAAACTCTTCATTCTGTTGGTTTACATCATCTTTTTTTTTTTCACTTCTGAAATAGTTTTAATCACGATTTCCTTCCTTCTTTTTTTGTTTATTTTTTCTTTCCATGCGAGCTTCCAGTTATGAAGGGACACTTTTACACCTATTTTCTTTATATCTCGGCTTTAGTATTTTTCCTTGAGAATTTTCCTGTTTGCCCTCCTCATATACATCTTTATTTTTCCTGTATGCATATTTCCTATACATGTCAAGGAAATGAATGTCTAGGGGGAAAAAGTTTCCAGCCCAGCCCTAGTTTTTGCCCTTTCTGGGGAGTTTTAAGAGATTGAGAAAACCCATATTTAAAAAAACTCAGATAATCAAATAGAAAAATAGGCAACATATTATGCTTAAACATGCAATTAACAGAAGGAAAAAATAGTACACAATAAAAAAGAAAAATGTTCAACCACAATGCCAGTCAGGGAATGCCAATTAGAACCATAATGAGATATTACTACACACCACCAAATTAGTAATGTGTGACAAAATAATACGCTAGTGAAGATGTGGAGCAATAGAAAGTCTCATTCACTGCTAATGGTATGTCTATGTTACTAAGCAATTTACCAACATAGTTTCTGTACATACATACCTTAAAACTATCAATTCAATTCCTATGAACATGCTCTGAGAAAATGCATACACATAGTTTGGAGAAGTAACATTTTAGAGTAACACTTTTTTGAAATAATCTATAATTCTCCACATTCAAAATGTTCATCTGCAGTACGTACAATGGATTTCTATACAGTGATGAAAATGGGTGAACTCCACCTTTACATAGCAACAGAAATCCTACAACACAGTGTTAAGCAAAGAAGCTTTATACAAAAGAGTTTAAAATGTATGATGCCATTTAAATAAAGTTAGAAAATGTGAAATATTTATATTGTTTAGGAAATGAACACAGACTGGTCAAAAGCAAGCATTGGATAAATATTAAAAGCATATTTTACAGGCGTTATCAGGGGAGAAGGGAGACGCGTGGAACATTGTAAGGCTAAGAGACCACAACAAATCCAAACAAGTGAGTAAGCACCAGAGCTTCTGGGATACCTGTCGTCCCGGAGCTTCATTTCAAATGTGTCTTTACTCTGCAAAGAACAGAAGACAAAACCGAGGGCTCAAACACAGTAAACCATTAGATTGGAAACCTTTGTATATAGTCTATTTAGGGAAATGGGTAACTAAACAACCATATACATAAAAGTAAACAAAAAAATTCACCCTACCAATAAAACATGCTGTTTATGGCCTTTGGTTGTAGGTGGGCATGCAAGGTGGTATTTTGTCCTAAGCAGATCAAAATGCAAACTGTCCTTAATGTGGC
>NW_012154173.1:289408-291374 GCF_000956105.1 Propithecus coquereli | reverse complement strand
GGTCATGTCTCCTCTCACCATCTGCCTACTTGTGAGCCCTCAGTAACTCCCTATTACTTAAAGGATTAGGCTCAAGCCCCATTTTATGTATTTCCTTTTTACTTGCCAGTTTCACATTCTTGCCAATCTTTACCTGCAATATTCTAGTCATATTGAGTTTTTTTTGCAATTACTCATTCTACACTGTCTTACCTCTGTGATTTGCACGTGATATACTCTGTTTGGAATGCCCTTCACTGATTTGATTTCACTCTATTTTTTCTTATAGTATTAATTAATATATAACCTCCTTATGAATATCACTTACCATCTGATCCAGGGCATGCTTTAAAGTGAAATAAGGCATTATTAAAACATTATGTTGGGGCAAGAAGTGTAAACAGAACTATTCATGGCATGAACAGGGACTCATGGTCACCCCCATGATGAAGGTTTTCCTATCTCATCTCTGCTAATTTGAGTAAGGTACTCCTTTTTGTCCCTTGTATTTTATAAATGTTTATATTCTTTAAATGATCTATTGAAATTGACCATTTTTGAGTGTCTATTGCAATAGAATATAAAATTGAGGATAGGAGCTTTATTTTGTTCACCTTTGTACCACTTCCCCAACACAACTCATCGTAGGCACTCCACAAGTATTTGTTAATGAAAGAACTCAACATGGATTTTCAATAAACTTACCATATAGCAGGAGAGGACAGATTAATGGGATTGTGGTTTCATATATACAAGTGGTAGTGCTGGGTACTGGTGTGACATATAAAAGGGATGGTCAAATTAATGGAGGTTAAATTGTTAATTTACTGGCCATTCTGTGGATTAGGGTTTGGTCTCAGGTGGAAGATTACTTGGTTTGAGATCTAATCTTATACCTGTACCAAAACTGAATTAATGGGAAAGACTTACTGAGGTTACAATGAGGAGCAAAGGAGCAAATAAGAGAGACATGCAGCCCATTAGTTTTGGCCAGGATCTGAGCTAGTATCTGGTCCTTCATACAGTAAATTTAAACATTTCAAAATAATAGTATCTTAAAGAAACAATCATTTCCTCCTCTGTATTCTGATGACTTTTATATACATACATATAATATAAATATGTACCAAGGGCTATCTCTGTGGAATTGGAAACCATTCTTCTAAACAAAGTATTGTAAGAATGGAAAAACAAATACCATATGTACTTCCTATTAAATTAGATCTATTATATCTCTTTACTATCACATCATATCATGTGTGTGTGGGGGGGTCATATGCAATGGTCATATTTATTGATTTTCTTATCCCAAGCAACAATTAAATAGCCTGGCATATAGATATTCAAATAGTCTTATTTGAATTAAATCATCTGAATATTAATAAACAGCATTAGTCTTGGATTTTTGGGCATATGTCTGGGACTCTTGGTAGACAGCCTAGATTTAGCTCTTTATATGGGACAAAATCAGCTTCTCTGGGCCAGGATGATGATGAAGAGGGCAGTTCAGAATTGAAAAAAGAATAAACCAAACAAACAGACTAAGCTCTGAGATGTTAGAGGAATATTTATATAATATGGTGTGGGTTTTTTTCTATCAACTGTGTTGTCTCCTGACCAAATATATTTTCATTCTGAGGCTGTAAATTTTGTTCTTTACATAAAACAACCTCTGATCATCTTTTATGTGTTCATTTTTTAGTACATTGAAATTCAAAGTTGAGAGCATAATCAGGTCTATTTGAATAACCAAGAGTTGAGGTTAAAAAAAAAACAAAAAACCTAGTGGGGAAAATCACAGAGTCTTGTTTATAATTTTCCTCCCTATTTCCTGTTGCTATCATTGATGCAATGCTCATTTTTTAATTATTATACCTACCTTCTTTGATTTTTTTTTTTTTTTGAATGTCACTAAGACATGTATCCCCAGGTAGTATAAGAAAACATGATATTCTCTATCCTAGTACTCAAACTCTCCTGAGGAAAA
>NW_012154173.1:285448-285988 GCF_000956105.1 Propithecus coquereli | reverse complement strand
CAGGGCCTTTTATGCTCCTGATATTAATTAATGGATAGTTTTGGACATTGAAAATTCCATTTCCCATCTGGTAATATCTGTTAAATTTGTATATGATATTCTCTATTTAATTGAAATGTTCATTTCAATTTAGACAAAGTTTTTGTGATTGTTTTGAATGTTTGAAAAGAATAAATTGTTTATATACAGCTTCTGTATGTCTATTACTCATGTTTATTAATTTAGTTATTTAAATCTTTTCTATCTTGGCATATTTTCTGTTCAGCTTTATCTGTTTCTGAAAGGGATGCAATAAACTCTCTAATTATAATTGTGTGGTTTAAATTCTCCCTGTAGTTTGCTTGTTTCTATAGCTCTATTGGAACATTTTTGCCTCATTTTTTTGAGGGGTGGGAGAGAAGACTGCAGATATACAAATCGTGGCACACCAACCTTAGCAGTTTATGCAAGGATGATGTCTTGTTTTATTTATTTTATATACTTTTTTTCCCTCTTCATTCTCCACTCTCACTCCTTTACCCACCCCTCCTTTCACCACAG
>NW_012154173.1:271260-273853 GCF_000956105.1 Propithecus coquereli | reverse complement strand
GTAAGAAGGCAAGACTACCCACAATGTACAATTTGCCTTTGAAAATTTCCTGCATTGGTATCACTTGTTCATGTGTTATTATTATTTAATATGAATGAAATATTAAATAATGAACAAGAAAAATGAATGGAGTAAATCTACAAATATTGATATAAGGTTTCAGCTTCAAAAGCAAATAAATAACCTGGACAGCGTGGAGTATAAAAATAGCATAGGGGATGGGGCAAAATGTCTGACTAGAGACACTGGTCATCAGATTGTCTCAGAAAGAAGGAAAAGTTTTAGATGGGGGAAAAAAAAACACAGTTCAGGTGTAATTCTGCAGGAAAAGTGCCAAAACCTACTGATGATTCCATGGGAAGAAGCTGTGGAGCAGAACCAGAAGGAACATGATTTTATCAGAGATCAACCCCCAAGAAACTTGGAATCCTATGGAAAGAATAGGTATGGATTTTGTTTCTCCTTCCCTCACACCTTTGGTAGTGGGCAGGCTCCCCAGCTGCTGGAGAGCTTCTCTACCCTCAGAAGCCCAAAAGTGGCTGCCCCAATGAACTGGGAGCTTCTTGAAAACAAAACACTGGGCTGCCCACCCCCCTCCGGGTCACTTCCCCTCACCACAAACCTGAGCTGAGGAAGCAGGTGCCATACTGCTTCTCCACCCATTGTGTTCCCTTGAGTTTTCATGTCACTGGTCCCCACACATTTTCCAAATCTTGCCTAGACTGTGGTAACCACAGGGGACAATGGGTCCTGGGGGA
Organism: Propithecus coquereli; assembly: GCF_000956105.1. Lineage (NCBI taxonomy): Eukaryota > Metazoa > Chordata > Mammalia > Primates > Indriidae > Propithecus > Propithecus coquereli. Next base: position 273,095 of record NW_012154173.1, on the reverse strand, counting down.
CTAACTGTGTGATCCCAGAGCTTGGACATTCCAGGAAGGCTGCCTTCTGGGGAGAGGGACAAAGGGGACCAGAGTCCCAACTATCCACCATTCAGATTCTTTTCCTCCCCCTCCACTCCTTTGACCACTGCTGCCAAGTGGCATATGTGCTCCAAGGGACAATTGATCTCGGGCTCTCAGGAGTGGCCGTTTCCCCTCGGTTGGCATGTCCACTACACAGAGGCTTCCATAGGGAGGGGGCTCACACCTTTCCTCTCAAAGACCTGCAACAAACCAAGGGGTGCTGAGTCTGTGAGCTCCCTGCCCACCAGCCCTCCCTGTTGCTGACCACTCACTGCTCCAGCAGAGTGGGGCATACCCCAGAGGAGAGGGATATGGAACCTGCTCGAGCACCCCATGGACAACTTGGGACCAGCACGCTTCTCTGTGGCACGGTCAGGGATTGGACTTGGGGGACCAGAGGACAGGCCTGTAGCCTGGATCCCACACCCCCAGGACTGGATCATGTTGCTTAGCGGCACAGAGGAGAGATTTATGAACTAATCTTGAGAGGTGAGGCAGTCCACTTAGAGCTGAAAGAAGAGTGCAGTGTGTGTCCAAGCCACAGCATACTTGTGAAGTACCCCTCCCCTTACAGGAAAGCTGCACTTTTGATGCAGGGTGGGATCCTGAGCAGGGAAGCTCCCAGCCTCTCATGCCATTGCTGGTGAGCTCAGCTTGTTTGGGCTGGTACTTGCGGCCAGATGCTGGCAGGAGATCCACAGGGCAGGGGAGGAGGGAGAAGAGTGAAACTCACTCCTGACAGCCAGTCTATGATTCTGAGAAGGCCCCTTTCCCACAAGCAGACTTTATGGCTTACAAGGGGTTGCTTCAGCCACTTCTTGGTGGCTTGTCCCAGCAGCCTGGGAGGTGACCTTCAACCCTTGCTGAGATAGCTTTTGTGCCTGCTTTTGTGGAGGCTGAACATAGCCTCATCTGACTCAGCCGTACCCAGCCTCACTCCTCCACCCACCTCTGCTGGGCTGGAGAATAAAAAGAGTCCTCTAAGAGCTTCAGGACCCCAATCATCACCTCAGGCATCCAAGTGCTTCTCCTGATCAAATAAAGTCAGTCACAGCTTCCAAAAAACACCACTGTAGCTGGCTCTTTCCTGGATGTGCCACCTACTGACAGGGAGGGTAATTTGTACAGCCCATTATAGCATTTATTGATTTAATCACATAAGGCATAGCTGACTCTTACCCACAAGAACCACCTCCTGTCTCTGAGATTAAACTGGGCATCTCAATATAGTTCATACTGTTAAGAAGATCATAAGGGCTGAGGAAAGAGAAAGGATTTCAAAGACTTCCATATTCCCTTGTCAGCAAGAGACAGGGATTCATCCCATGTACATAGTACACTATTACTACAGCCTACAAATAACTAGCAATTCACAAAGCCACCATGCTAAGGATATCCATAACCCGGTATCCATACAGAACATAAACCCCAATCAAAATACCCAGAAGCAAAGCCAAAAATTATTACCCAACATAAGCTACAGATACACCCTTAAGAGTTGGGGGTGGGGGGGGAAGCCCCATTTAAACAAAAGAAAATCAGAAAACAAGAAAAAACTTCTGCTCCAGATGAGAATGAATCATCACAAGAACACCAGAAGTATGGAAAGTCAGAGTGAAAAGATACCCCCCAACCCACCCAGGAGCACTCCAGCTCTCTAGCAATGGATCTCAATGAAAATGAACATACTGAAATGACAGGTAAAGAATTCCAAATATAGATTGTAAGAAATCTCAATGAGATCCAAGAGAAAATGGAAAACAAACTCAAAG
>NW_012154173.1:265856-267510 GCF_000956105.1 Propithecus coquereli | reverse complement strand
TAAGACCCTAAAGGAAAATGCAACAACTAAAATAATTAAATGGGACTTAATTAAGTTAAAAAGCTTTTGTACAGCAAGGAAAATAATCAGTGAGTGAATAGACAATGTATAGAATGAGAGAAAATATTTCCAAACTATGCATCTGACAAAAGACTGATATCCAGAATCTACAAAAACTCAAAAAAAAGACAAGAAGAAACCAAAACGACCCCATCAAAAATTGGGCAAAAGATATGAACAGATGTTTTTCAAAAGAAGGTAAACAAATGGCCAACCGACATATGAAGAAATGCTCAACATCACTGATAATCAGGGAAATGCAAATTAAAACTACAATGAGATATCATCTTATACCTATTAGAATGTCCATTATTAAAAGGCCAAAAAGCAATAGATGTTGACTTGGATGTAGAGAGACAGCAATACTTATACCTGTTGATGGGAGTTCAGATTAGTACAACCTCTGTGGAAAACAGTATGGTGATTCCTCTAAGAAATTACTGAAGACATACCCTTCAATCTAGCAATACAACTGCTGGGAATCTATCCAAAGGAAACTAAGTCATGTTATCAAAAATACAACTGCACTCAAATGTTTATTGCAGCACAATTCACAATTGCAAAGATGTGGAAACAACGTAAATGTTCTTTAATTCATGAATGGATAAAGAAAATGTGGTGTATATTTTGTGTGTGTGTGTGTGTGTGTGTGTGTGTTTACATACCACCCCCCAAACACAAACAGATACAGACCATGGAGTACTACTTAGCCTTAAAAAGGAATTAAATAATGTCATTTGCAGTAATGTAGTGGGAATTGGAGACCATTATCCTAAGTGAAGTGTCTCAAGAATGGAAAACCATACACCATACGTTCTCACTAATATGTAGGAATTAATACATGGTATACACAGGCACGAAACGACATAAAAGACATTAGAAACTAAGAAGCAGGGAGGGTGGTAGGGTGGGTGTGGGATAAAAAGTTATCTCTTGGGTATGATGAACACTATACTGGTGATGAGTACACCAAAAACCCTGACTTAAGCATTATAGAAGATATCCATGTAATAAAAACACTTACACACCTTAATTAATCTTTTGAAATAAAAAATTACATATTTGTATATTTATGCCCATGTAGGTTACTTTAAGGAATCAGAACTGTTGACGGTTTTTTATACTATAGGGGAATACAACCAAAAATCTTACGGGGAAGGAGAATCATGGAAGATAGATAGGTAGATAGATATACAGATTTGCTTTTAGTATTATTTTATTGGAAGGTACACATATTTTTTCTATTTATTTAAAATAACAACAGTAGTTACCTGGGTGATGAAATAAGGAGCCATTTTATGGTGTCTTTAGATAGAGTTGATTTTTTTAAAAGTCTTTCCAAATTGTCATTAAATAATTTCCTCTAGGTGGTTCAACTAGAGTGAGTAAAAAGACTTAACTTTACATTTTATACCCTTTGGGTTTTGTTTGTTTTACTTTATTACCTTTTGAAGGTATTCCTGTTAATAAAAAACAATAAACACTGGTGCTGAAAGAAAGAAACTTGTCCTATTATGAATAAAATCTTTTACACTTGAGAGAAATTAAATTCCTGAACTTTCAAAAACAAAAGAAGATTTTGTTCCCAAAAGCC
>NW_012154173.1:261411-265133 GCF_000956105.1 Propithecus coquereli | reverse complement strand
ACAAAAAAACAAATAAAACTTCTAGAAATAAAAAAAATTCATTTAGGGAAATACAAAACACAGTGGAAAGTTTTAAGAATAGACTAGACCAAGCAGAAGAAAGAATTTCAGAACTTGAAGACAATTCTTTTGAATTAACCAAGTCAGTCAAAAATAAAGAACAAAGAATCAAGAACAAAGTCTATGAGAAATATGGGATTATGCAAAATGGTGAAATATAAGAATCACAGGCATCCCTGAGGGTGAAGAACAAAAATCACAAGGCTTGGACAACCTATTTGAGGGAATAACTGAGAAAAATTTCCCTGGTCTTGCTAGAGATTTAGACATCCATGTACAAGAAGCTCAATGAACACCTGAGAGATTCATTGCAAATAGGGAATCACCAACGCATATTGTCATCAGACTGATCAAAGTCAACATGAAAGAAAAACTCTTACAAGCCAGGAGGTGAAAACATCAAGCAACTTACAAAGAAAAACCCATCAGACTAACAGCAGTCATCTCAAGAGAAGCCGCACAAGCCAGAAAGTAATGGGGGCTTATCTTTAGTCTCCTTAAATGGAATAACTGCCAGCTAAGAATTTTAGAGCCTGCTAACTAAGATTCATAAATGAAAGAGAAATAAATTCTTTCCCAGAAAAGCAAACACTAAGGGAATTTGTCACTACTAAAACTTCCCTAGAGGAAATGCTCAGAAGTGCATTTTATGTGTAACAGGACAATAGATACCAACCAATGTAAAAATACCCAAAAGTTACAGTTAACAGCTTTTGTAACAACAGCACAAGAAGGAAAACAAAACAATAAGGTATCATCCAACTTGTTGAACGCAACTACAACCCACATATCAATATTAACACTCAGTTGAATGGTCTGAATGACCCACTTAAAAGACATAGACAGCTGAATATACAAACAAACATAACCCAAGTATTTCCTGTCTCCAAGAAACACATCTAAACCATAAAGACTCCCATAGACTCAAGGTAATGGGTTGGAAAAAATATATTACACACAAATGGAAACCAAAAGAGAGCAAATGTAATCATTCTCATATCAGATAAAATGGACTTTAAATTAACAATGGTAAAAAGAGACAAAGATAGTCATTATATTATGGTAAAAGGAGAAATTCAATAAGAAGACTTAACAATCCTAAATATATATGCATGTAACACAGGAGCTCCCAGTTTCATAAAGGAAATTCATCTAGATCTATGCAAAGAAATAAATAATAGCATCTTAATAGTCAGGAATGTCAACACTCTATTGATAGAACTGGACAGATCATCAAAGCAGCATGAATAAAGAAACACTGGACTTAAACAGGACTCTAGAACAAATGGCCCTAACAGACATTGGGAGATAATTCTACCCCAAAACTACTGAATATACATTTTTCGCATCAGCACATAGGATATTTTCCAAGATTGATCATAGCTTAGGTCGAAAAACATGTCTCAGCAAATTGAAAATAATCAAAATCATACCATGTATCTTCTCAGACCACAGTGAAATAAAATGAGAAATCAATTTCAAAAGAAACACTCATCTACACAAAGCCATGGAAATTAAATGACCTGCTGCTGAACTATCTTTCTGTCAAGGATGAAATTAAGATGGAAATCAAAAGATTCCTTGAAATGAATGACAAAGGGCACACATGCATTCAGAATCTATGAGATACAGCAAAAGCAGCCTAAGGAGAAAGTTCATAGCCTTAAATGCCTACATCAAAAAAGACAGAAAGAACACAAATTGACAACCTAATGTCACATTTGAAGGAACTAGAAAAAGACAAACAAATCAAACCCAACGCCAGCAGAAGAAAAAAAATAACAAAGCTCAGGGAAGAACTAAATGAAATGGAAACAAAACAAAACAAAATAATAAAAAACCGATACACAGGATTAATGAAACAAGAAGTTGGCTCTTGGAAAAATAAACAAAATGGATAAATCACTAGCCAGAATAATCAGAAATAGAAGAGAAAGAACTCAAAAAACCTAAATCAAAAATAAAAAAGGAGACATCACAACTGATACTGCAGAAATACAAAATACCATTTATGAATACTCCAAAAACCTCTGTATAAAGTAGAAAACCTAGAGAAAATGGATAAATTCTTGCAAACACACAACCTGTAAAGTCTGAACCATGAAGAAATAGAAATCCTAAACAGACCAATAATGAGCAGCAAGATTGAAGAAGTTACAAAAATTTTCTAACAACAGCAGAAAGCACTGGATCAGACTCACAGCTGAATTCCACCAGACCTACAAAGAAGAACTGGTACCTATCCTGTGGAAACTATTCCATAACACTGAGAAGGGATAATACTCTCTAACTCATTCTGTGAAGACAGTATCACCATGATACCAAAGCCAGGAAAGGGCACAAGAAAAAAAAAAGAAAGAAAGAAAACTACAAACCAATATCCTTTATGAACATAGATGCAAAAATTCTCAACAAAATATTAGTAAACCAAACCGAATATTAGCAAACCAAATATTAGCACATCAAAAAGATAATCCATCATGATCAAGTGGGTTTTATCCCAGGGATTCAATGATGGTTTAACACATGCAAATCAGTTAAACATGATGTACCACAGAAACAGAAGCAAAAACACAGACCACACGATCATCTCAACAGATGTAGAAAAAACATTCATTAAATTCAGCATCCTTTCATGATAAAAAACCCTCAACAAACTAGGAATACAAGGAACATAGCCTAAAATCAGAAAAGCCATATATGACAATCCCACAGCCAACATAATCCTGAATGTATTAATAGAAAAGTTGAAAGCATTCCCCTAAGAACTGAAATGAGACAAATGTGCCCACTGTCACCACTTCTATTTAACATAGTAGTAGAAGGCCTAGTCAGAACAATCATGCAAGAGAAAAAAAAAGAGGGCCATCCAAACCTGGAAAGAATAGGTCACAGCATCCCTGTTTGATGATGATATCGTGTTGTATCTAGAAAACCCTAAAGACTCCACCAAAACACTCCTGGAGTTGATAAATAAATCCAGCAAATTCTCTTGTTTATAAAATCAATGTATACAAATCAGTAGCCTTTGTATATACCAATAACAATAAAGCAGAGAGTCAAATCAGAACTTGATGCCATTCACAACAGCTACAAGGAAAATAAAATACCTAGGAATACAATTAACAAAGGAGGTGAAATATTTCTATAAGGAGAATTACCGGTGAAAGATATTGAAGGTGACACAAGTAAATGGAAAAAACATCCCATGCTCATGGATGTTAGAATCAAAATCATTAAAATGTTCATACTGCCCAAAGTTATTTACAGTTTTAATGCAATCCCCATCACGATACCAGCATCATATTTCACATATCTAAAAAAATAATTCTAAGCTTCATTTGGAACCAAAAAAACCCTGAATAGTCGAACTAATTTTAAGTCAAAAGATTAAACCTGGAGACATTACATTACCTGACTTCAAATTATACTACAAGCCTATAGTAACCAAAACAGCAAGGTACTAATATAAAAATAGAGACATAGACAAATGAAACAGAATACAGAACTCAGAAATAAAACTATCTACCTATAACCAATTGATCTTTGACAAAGCAGACAACAACATACACTTGGGAAAGGAAGCCCTATTTGATAAATTGTGCTAAGAAAACTGGATAGTCACATGCAAAAGATGAAACAGGACTCTATCTCTCACCATA
>NW_012154173.1:259461-261361 GCF_000956105.1 Propithecus coquereli | reverse complement strand
AAAAATCATGGCTTATTCTTATTGTTTTGTATTTTACAAGACCCTTTTATATATATCTCATTTTATTCTCATAGCTATTTATGAAGTAGGTTGTTATCTCCATTTTTCAGAGATTTTAGAGATGAAGAGATGGGCCCAAAGCCTTGAAGCTTGTAAATAATAGAAACAGAATTTAAATTTAGGATTTTACATGTCAAAACTACTTGCTTTCCTTATTGTGATTTATATTTTTAGGAAACTTCATGACTTAAAATATAGTTTTATATACATTACCTAACATAATGCTAAAAACATCTCTGTGGGCACATTTTGCAGACAAGGAAAGTGTGCTTTATAAAAATCCCACTAACTTGGTCAATCTTATATAACTGGCTTGTGACACAGTCAGTTCTTAAATACATGATTTTCACTCAAAAATCAGTTCCTTTTACATTGTCCATTTGACCAAAGCGAAAAGTTTAGAAATATAGTTAACTGTCATATTAAGAACAAATCAATAATAAATGAAAAGGAGAAAAAATCATTTAATTTTCAAATACTTCATGCCAATTCAATCCAAAATAATGTATTATTTCAAGGTAATTTAAATAAAAATTTCAATAATAAATGAAAAGGAAAAGTGCATCTTCTAATTAAGATATTATTTCATACTATATCAAAATTCATTTTAAGGTGGATTAAAAATTAAATATGAAAACCTGCAATATTTGAAATACATTTAAAAGAATAGCAAAAAAGTATGAACTAGAAGTAGAAGGCTTGATAAATGCCTCTACCTTAAAATTAAGGACAAAGCTTCACCAATTATAGTAAAGCAAAAAGAGAAGCCTCAATTAGAGGATAACTTAATCACATAAAATAAATAAGACTATTTTATTTTGAATAAAAAGAATTCTGAGAACTATTAATGAAAGACCAACAACCCCATAGAAAAAGTGGTGAAAAACACAAATATTTTAAAGAGGAAACAAATGGTTAATAAACATAAGAAAAGATGCCCAACCTAATTTGTAAACTGGGAAAAACTAATTAAAATCAATAAGGTTATCACTTAAATTCATCAGGTTAGTAAAATTTTAAAAGTCTTCTAATTCCAAGTATTGATTAGGATGTGGACTAATGGGACTATCTATCCTTGCTGTGGCATTACCTTGAAGAGCTAAGCACGTATCCTCTAAAAATGTACTTTTGCTCCTTTGATATATGCAAGAGAAACTTATAACGTGCACAAAGACACTTGTCTAGAAATGTAAATAGTGGCATTTTTTCATAATAACAGAAAACCACACACAACCAAAAGGTCCAAAGTAAACTGGATAAATTGTGTTATATTTGTAAGACAGAATACTGTACAGTAGTGAGAATGAAGAAGCTAGAGTTTCACACAATCACGAGATGAATTTCACAAACACAATGGAAACATATAGTATTATTCAATCTCAATAAAACTAAGAGCAATACTAGTCAAAAATAAATGTAATCTAGCAAAACATAACTATGTATCAAGAAGTGACAAAAATACTGAATTTAGCTGGGCACAGCGGTTCACTCCTGTAATCTCAGCAAATTGGAAGGCTGAAGCAGGAAGATCACTTGAGGCCAGGAGTTTCAGACTAGCTGGGCAATATAATGAGAACCTGTCTGTAAAAAACGAGCTAGACATGGTTGCATGTCAAGCCTGTAATCACACCTACTTGGGAGGCTGAGGCAAAAGAATCACTTGAGCCCAGGAGTTTGAGGCTGCAGTGAGCTATGATCACACCACTGCACTCTAGCTTGGGTGACAGAATGAGATCCTGTCTCTGAAAAGACAGAAACAAACAAATAAAAAGGCAGAATTCAAGATAACATTCAATTCTGGGGTGAATGTGGGCCATGCCATCTAGGAGTGGTACACAGA
>NW_012154173.1:232161-245065 GCF_000956105.1 Propithecus coquereli | reverse complement strand
TAAACACTGGTGCTGAAAGAAAGAAACTTGTCCTATTGTGAATAAAATCTTTTACACTTGAGAGAAATTAAATTCCTGAACTTTCAAAAACAAAAGAAGATTTTGTTCCCAAAAGCCTTGGATCCAAAGTAAACTAAAATTGTTACAGAATGAATTTGGCCAGTCATAGGCAAATAAGTTGCTTAAATGATTATTGGTGACTCAATTTAACCTGTTTTCTGGATAAGACTTGGTAAATAGATTTTTAGAAGAATTTGGCATTAAAATTGTTTTTTGTTATTTTTAATACATATTTTTTCAGACTAGTTTTATGTTCACAGTAAAATTAAGCAAAATGTACAGAGATTTCCCATATTCCCACATGCTCCAACACAGGCATAGCCTCCCCCATCATCAACATAATCTACCCCAGTCATATCTTTGTTCCAATTTATGGACATACATTGACACATCATTATCATCCAGAGCTTATAGTTTGCATTAGGGCTCACTTTTGGTGTCCATTCTATGGGTTTGGACCAACATATGATAACAAATATCCACCACTGTAGTAATGTACAGAGCACTTTCACTGCCCTAAAAATCCCCCGTGTTGTGCCTATTAATCCCTTCCTCTCCTAACTGCTGAGAGTCACTAATAAATTTTACTGTCTCCATAGTTTTGCCTTTTCCAGAATGTCATATATTCAGAATCACATAGTATGTAGCCTTTTCAGACTAGCTTCTTTAAATTAGTAATATGAATTTAAGCTTCCTCCATGTCTTTTCATGGCTTGATAAACCTTTCCCTTTTTTTAGTGCTGAATAATATTCCATTGTGTGGACATACCATAAGTTTATCCATTCACCTACTGACGGACATCATGGTTCCTTCAAAGTTCTAGTAATTATGGATGAAATCATTATAAATATCCATGTTGAAGTTTTTGTGTGTACATACATTTTCAACCCTGGGTAAATACTAAGAAACATGATTGCTGTATTGTATAGCAAAGTGGGTTTATTTTTGTAAGAAAATGCCACACTGTTTTCCAAAGTGGCTGTACTATTTTGCATTCCTACCAACAATGAATGAGAGTTCCTGTTGCTCCACATCCTCATGAGCATTTGATATTGCTAGTGTTCTGAATTTTGGCCATTCTGATAGTTGTGTAGTGATGCCTCCTTTTTGTTTCAATTTGTATTTCCCTGATGACATATAATGTGGAGCATCTTTTTATATACCTATTTGCTATCTGTATATCTTCTTTGATGAGGTGTCTGGTAAGGTCTTTGTCTCATTTTTTAACTGGGTTGTTTTCTTATTTTTAAATTGTAAGAGTTTGTTCTATATTTTAGATAGGAGTCCTTTATCAGATATGTCTTTTTGCAAATATTTTCTTCCAATCTGTGGCTTATCTTTTCATTCTTTAGACAGTGTCTTTCACAGAGCAGAAATTTTCAGTTTTGATAAAGTACAGCTTATGAAGTTTTTCTTTCATGGATTGAGCTTTTGTTGTTATATCTAAAAAGTCATTACCAAACACAAGGTCATCTGAATTTTTCCTATGCTGTCTTCTAGGAATTTTATAGTTTCATGTTTTACATTTAGGTGTGGGATCCATTTTGAGTTAATTTTTTTGGAAGGGTGTAAGATCTTCGCCTAGATTTATTTTTTGAGTATGACTTCCAGTTGTTCTGGCACCATTTGTTGAAAAGATTCTTTTCTCCATTGTATTGTCTTTGCTTCTCTGTCAAAGATCTTGACTTTATTTATGTGGTTTTGTTCCTGGGCTCTCTATTCTGTTTCACTAATCAATTTACTCTTTCACCAATACCACACTGTCTTGATTGCTGTAACTTTATGGTAAGTCTTGAAGTTAGGTAGTGTCAGTCTTACAACTTTGTTCTTTTCCTTCAGTATCATGTTGGCTATCCTAGGTCTTTTGCTTCTCTATGTAAATTTTAGAATTAGTTTGTCTATAACCAGAAAATAACTAGCTGGGATTTTGATTGGGATTGCATTTAATCTATAGATCAAATTGGGAAGAACTGTCATCTTGAGTCTTCCTACCCATGAACATGGGGCACCACTCCATATATTTAATTCTTCTTTGAATTCCTTCATCATCTTTGAATTTCCTCATACAGATATTGTATATATTTTGTTGGGTTTATACCTAAAATTTAATTTTGGGGGTGTTAATGAAAATGATATTTCATGATAATGAAAATGATATTTTTTTTATTTCAAATTCCCCTTGATTATTGCTGATATTAATATATAAGAAGGCAATTTACTTTTGTATATTAACATTGTATTCTGAAAACTTGCTATAATTACTTATTAGTTTCAGGAGATATTTTTGGCTATTCTTTTGGATATTCTGCATAGAGGATCATGTCCTCTGTGAACAAAGACAATTTTATATCATCCTTGCCAATGTGTATTTCTTTTATTTCCTTTTTTTGGTTTTATTGCATTAACTAGGATCCTCAGTATGATGTTGAATAGCAATGGTGAGAAGGGACATTCTTCACTTTTTATATTTTAATGGGAAATCTTTGAGTTTCTCACCATCAAACATGATGCTAGTGTAGGTTTTTTTTTATAGATATTCTTTATCAAGTCAAGGGTATCTTTCTGTGCTCCCAGTAAACTAGGAAGTTTACCAGTGAAATGGTATTTAATTATTTCTGTTTCCAGAGGAAAATGTCATTGACTACTTGACCAAAACTGACTTAGCAGCTTCTTCTTTTAGAGGAAGCTTTATTGAGATACAATTTGCATACTATCCAATTCACCTATTAAAAATGTACATTTCAATGTTTTTGAGTTCATCATAGGGCTGTGCAATGATCACCACAATATAATGTTAAACTATTTTTGTCCCCTATAAGTAAATCCATTAACAATCATTTTTTCCTACTCTTATTTCAAACCTTACACAACCACTAATTCTTTGTTTCTATAACCTTTCATATTCTTGAAATTTTATATAAATGTTTGGTTTTTTGTGATTGCTACCTTTCACTTAGCCTGTTTCTAAGGTTCATCCATGTTGTAGCATGTATCAGTCTTTCATTCCATTTTTTTCTTGATTACTATTCCATGACATGGATATACCACATTTTATTTATTTATTCCTCAGGTGATGGATGTTTGGGTTATTTCCAAAGTTTGGCTATTATGAATAATACTGCTGTAAACAGTCATGTATAGGTTTTTGTGTGGATGTATGTTTTTAGTTCTCTTGGATATATACTTAGGAGTGGTATTGCTGGGTTGTACAGTAACTTTATGTTTAAATTTTTGAGGAATCACCAAAATGTTTTTCATAGTAGCTGCATCATTTTACATCCTTACTAGCAATTTATGAGGATTTCAGTTTCTCCACATCCTCACCAACACTTGTTATTGTCAGTATTTTTATTACAGCCATCCTAGTGGGTATGAAGTTATATTTCTTTGTGGTTTTGATTTTCGTTTTCCTTATAATGAAATTGAGCATTTTTATATGTTTATTGATCATTTGTATATCTTCTTTGGAGAAATGTCTTTTCAAATCCTTTGCCCATTTTTAAATTGGATTATTTTCCTTTTTATTATTGAGTTGTGCTAATTCTGTATATATTCTGTCAGTCAGTACTTTATCAGATATGATTTTCAAATATCTTCTGTCATTCTTTGAGCCATTTTTTTCATTTTTTGATGATATGATTTGCAGAACAAAATTTTGATGTTGTCCTATTTATTTTTTCTTTTGCAACTTGTGCTTTAGCTGTTATATCTAAGAAATCTTTTCTAATCAAGGTCATAAAGATTTACTCTAATGTGTTCTTCTGAGAGTTCCTTTAGGTTTACTTTCTTTTGTATTTATGTCTATAGTCCATTTTGACTTGCTTTTGTGATTTGAGGTAGAGGTCCAACTTCACTCTTTTACATGGGGTTATCCTGCTGTCCCAGTACCATTTGTTAAAAAACCTATTCTTTCCCCATTGACTTATCTTGGTACCCCTTTCAAAAATTAATTAATGATTAATTCAAGGGCTTATTTAAGTATTCATTTCTATTCCACTGATCTATATATCTATCTTTATGCCCATACCACACTATATTGATTAATGTAGCTTTGCAATGTGTTTGAAATTGGAAAGTGTAAGTCATCTTATTTTATTCTTGTTGTATATTGTTTTGTCTCTACTGGGTTCCTTGCACTTCAGTGTAAATCCATAAAAATTTCAGCTGAGATTTTAATAGGAATTGCTTTAAATCTGTAGATTAATTTGAGGAGTGTTGCCATCTTAACAATAACAAATTTCCCGATCAATAAATAAGGAATATCCTTCCATCTATTTAGGTATTTTTCAATTTCTTTAAACAATATTTTGTAGTTTTCAGTGTACAGGTAATATATATATTTGTTAAATTTATAACCAAGTGTTTTTTTTTTTATGCTTTTGTAAGTTAATTGTGCACTCAATTTCATTTTGAGTGCATGTTGAGAACATTTTGAGGAATGCTCTTTGTTAGTGTAGAGAAAGGCAACTAAATTTTGTACATTGATTTTTGTATCCTGTAATCTTGATGAACTCATTTATTAGTTCTAACAGTTTTTAATGAACTCTTTGTGATTTATATATACATTCATGCATTGCTTAATGATAGTAATATGCTCTGAGAAATGTGTCATCAGGTGATTTGGTAGTTGTGCAGATGTCATAGAGTGTACTACACAGACCTAGATGGTGTAGTCTACTGCACACTCAGGCTATGTGATATACCCTATTGCTCCTAGACTACAAAATTGTACGGTATGTTACTGTACTGAATACTGTAGGCAATTGTAAAGCAATGGAATTTGTTTTTTTGTTTTTTTTTTGAGACAGAGTCTCACTCTGTTGCCCTGGCTAGGGTGAGTGCCGTGGCGTCCGCCTAGCTCACAGCAACCTCAAACTCCTGGGCTCAAGTGATCCTACTGCCTCAGCCTCCCAAGTAGCTGGGATTACAGGCATGTGCCACCATGCCCAGCTAATTTTTTCTATATATTTTTAGTTGTCCGATTAATTTCTTTCTATTTTTAGTAGAGACGGGGTCTCGCTCTTGCTCAGGCTGGTCTCGGACTCCTGAGCTCAAACAATCCTCCCACCTCGGCCTCCCAGAGTGCTAGGATTACAGGCATGAGCCACTGCGCCCGGCCAATGGAATTTGTTTATTTAAACATATTTAAACACAAAAATGTATAGTAAAAATACAGTATAAAAGAAAAAGAAAAAATGGTACACCAGTGTAGGACACTAACTGTGAATGAAGCTTTCGGAACTGGAGTATCAATTAGTGTTCTTAGGTGAGTTAGTGAGTGAGTGGTAAGTGAATTCGAAGGCCTAGGACTGTACACTATTATAGATATTATAAACACTGTACACTTAGACTACACTAAGTTTATTGTTTTTAAATTATACCACAATGTTACAATGGCTATAATTTCACTAGGTGATAGAAATTTTTCAGCTTCATTATAATTTTATGGGACCATTATACATGTGGTTCATTTTTGAACAAAATGTTATGTAGTGCATGGCTGTATATGGTTACGTCATTTGAAAATAAAGATTGCTTTATTTCCTCCTGTCCAATATTGATATCAGTTATTTCTCTTTATTGTTTAATTCCCATTGCTACAACCTGCAGGACAATGTTAAATAGAAGTGGCAAAAGCGGACAACTTTGCTTTGTTCCTTATTTTAGGGAAAATAATTTCAGTCTTTCAACATTAAGTATGATATTAACAGTGAGTTTCACATAAATGCCTTTTATCAGGTTGAAGAAGTTCTCTTCTGTTTTTAGTTTATTAAGTGTTTTTATCATAAAAGCATGTTGGATTTTGTCACATACTTTTTTGTCTTACTAGAGTTTTTTTTAAACTTTATCAAAAAATTAAACTTTTTTTCCCTTTGTGCTGTCAATATTAATGTGAATAATTTTGTTAATGTTGACTAGCCCTTGAATTACTGAAAAGTCTCATTTGTTCATGGTCTATAATATCATTTTTATATGTTGCTGGATTTTGTTTGGTAGCATTTTATTAGGGATTTTTCCATTTGTATTCATAAGAGGTATTGGTCTATAGTGACATTTTCTTGTGATAGCTTTGTCTGATTTTTGTATCAGGGTAAACTGGCTTAGTTTTTGGAAAGCCAGTTATTCCGTTTTTTGGAAAAGTTTGAGGGGGATTAGTATACTTTTTTAAAATGTTTAGTATATTCACCAGTGAAGCTATCTGAGTCTAGGCTTTTCTTTGCGGGTAGTCTTAAAATTGCTAATTGTATCTCTTTACTTTAAATGGTTATCTATTTTTTGCCACAATTTATAACCACAAACTTAGTAGCTTAAAATAAAACAAATTTTTATCTTACAGTTCTGTGGGTAAGACATCGGAGATAGGGTCTCACTGGGCTAAGATCAAGGGTTGTGTTCCTTTCTGTCGGCTCTAGAGGAAGATAAGTTGCCCTGTCTTTTCCAGCTTCTATAGGATGCCCACACCTCCTCATCACTGTCTTCCTCAATCTTTGAAGCCAGCCTTGGCAGATCAAGTTCTTCTTACCTTACATCCCTCTGTGCTTTCTTCTATCAGCATACTGCCCTCTAAATGATCAAATGATCTCAATGCAGGTTCTCTGCATTTCAGGACTCATGTGATTAGGTTGAGTTCATCTGGATAATCCAGGATAATCTTTTTGTCTGAAGATTTATTTGTCTTAATTACACTTACAAAACGCCTTTTTCCATGTAAGATAACATATTCACAGGTTTCTGAGATCAAGATGTGTATATCTTGAGGAAAGGAGCATTATTCTGCCAACCACAGTTTTTAAAAACCTATTCAATTTTGTTCACACTGGTTTAAACTGTTTTTTTTTTTTTATTTCACCATATTACGGGGGTACAGATGTTTAGGTTACGTATGTTGCCCTTGCCCCCCCTTCCCGCCTAAGTCCGAGTTTCAAATATGTCCATCCTTCGGGTGTGGTTTAAACTTTTTTTCTTAAATTAGTCAAGGGAACAAAGGTAAAGAAATATGCAATTATATTGTCCTTTTTAATTACCTTTACTGATACTCTTCTTGTTTTAAGGTGTGTAGATTTGAATTACTATCTGATGTTGATTGTTTTCAGCCTGAGGAACTTCATTTAGTATTTCTTGTCAGGAAGCTCTGCTAGCAACAAATTCTCTCAGTTTTTGTTTATTTGGGAATATCTTTCATTCACCTTCAGTATTGTAAGATAATTTTGCTGGATATCAGGTTCTTAGTTGACGCTTTTGTTTTTTTAATTTTTCTGCACTTTGAATATGTCATTCTGCTGCTTTCTAGTCTCCATAATTTCTGATATGAAGTCTATTGTTAGTATTATTGGACTTCCCTGGTACGTGATGAGTCATTTTTCTCTTGCTGCTTTCAAGATTTTCAGTTTGTCTTTTGACATTTCAATAATAAGTCATCTTTCTATGGATTTCCTTAAATTTATTCTACTTGACCTTCATTGAGTTTTTTGAAACTATACAGTAACATTTTCCATAAAATTTAGGAAGTTTTCAGCTATTATTTCTTTGAGCTTATTAATTCTTTCTTCTGCTTGTTGAAATCTACTTTTGAGCCACTCTAGTGAAATTTTCACATTACTTGTACTTTTAACTCCAGAATTTTCTTTTATTTCTTTTAAATATTATCTATCCTTTAATTGGTATTCTCTATTTGGTGACACATTGTCATTATACAGCTTTTTAAATTTTTTTAACATAGTTTCTGTTGGTTCTTTGAACATATTTAAAATTGAGGATTTGAAATTTTTGTCTCCTAAGTTCACCATCTGGACCTTTTCAAAGGCGATTTTTAGTGCCTGCTTCTCCCCCCAGAAGTATGGGTCACACTTTCCCGTTTCCTTGCATATCTGCAAATACTTTGTTGATAACCAGAAATTTTCGACAGCATATTGTAGCAACTCGGGATAGTGGCTTTCCTAGGGGTATTGATTTTGTTTATTTCTTGGCTATTTATGAATTTGTTTAGTAAATTGGCTTAAAAAATTCTGTAAAGTCTTTTTCTCCTGCCATGTGTAGCCTCTGATGTCCCTGTTAAGATTATTTTCTTCCTTTTTGTTTATCTTTTATCCTGGCTACCTAGAAGAAGCCTCTGGTTTGGCAGAGCATTTATTGATTAAAGTTGTGCTTAAGCCCCTTAGTCAGTTAGATTTTTCCCCTTTACTGTTTTTTTATGTGTGTAGCTTGATGCCTACAGACTGCTATATTAGTTATATGAGTTCAGAGAGTTTTTATGGGTTTTGTGTGTGTGTGTCCCCTTTGTAGCCCTAGTCTAGTATCTTGGAGGTTTCTTCTCTGATTCCTCCTGGGAAGAAGTCTTCCAGACTTCCAGGATGACTGTGATATTCTTTTAAATTCTGGCTTCATAGGTGTGTTTCCTAGATCAGAGTAGACTATTGTTTGCTCAGTATTTGGTCAGAATTTGTGTTTAAGCGCTGTCCAAAATTTTTTAAAAATTTAAATAACCCAGTTAGGTAAGGAGAGACTTTTTGGAAAGGATTATTGCAAAGAGGAGGAAGGAATTATTGTGATAGGATGAATAAAACAATCATAGCAAGCATCTCAAAGATTATGTAAAAAGAGATCTTCTTTTGTAGAGAGGAGTAAACAAGGCTAGAAATAATTACATGTGGGAAGTGGGATGAAAGGGAGGAGTGGCAGGATAGCAGATCAGAGAATGTTTATCCTGATGCTATTTTCAGGAGGGTCAATTTAGGAGAGGTGGTATGCTGGCTCAAGCTGAGGGTAGGTTAAAGTTCAGAGGTATGTGGAAAGGAGAGAAACTTAACAAAGTTTGATTAGCAATCATTTTGCCCTAATTGATTATGTGGACAAACAGTTCAGCAAGTATTTATGAGGCAAAGAACAAGAATGTGGAGTGTTTGTGTCTGGTCTTGTTATTGGCAAACAAAAGGGTCGTTCGTGAGTCTTACCCAAGTTGCGTGAGAAAGGGTGTTTCTTTGCAGCAAGCCATTTCCAGAACATAAAGGATGGGGGATTTATTTACTCCTTTCCCCTTTGTATTTATGGCTGTTTTCTGGGATCAGAGAGGTCTGGTAAAATTCAACCTTGTCAGCCCCTGGTGCCATCGAGATTTTTACCCTGTATTTATGGGTCTATGTATAGTTTGGGGGAACATTTTCAAATCTGCCCCACATCCTGTTCTGATTGCTCCTGAGTGGGTGCAGCCCAGTGCATGGACAAAGCCTCTGTGACCCCTAGAGCTGACTGGAATCAAGGGAGACTCTTCTTGGCCGTATCTTTCCTTAATTCTTTCAATTGAACTTCTGGCTACTCTACAATTTTGCTTGTTATCAGAGTTACCAGCTTTCTGGTAATTGCTTTCCACAAAGATATCCACTGTTTTTGACAGCACCCTTAGGCACTGAGTTGTCTATTCCGTGTTATAACTAAAGTCAGTCTCCTCAGGCAGAGCTGAAGGACACTTCATACTTATTACCTGCCTTTCTACCTGGGTAGAACTGCTGTGCCAATGAACCGGACTTGGGGGCAGAAATGTGTTTTTCCTAGAGTGACACCCCTAGTCTACTTACTAGTCGGCACTGGGGTGTGTGTGGGCCAGCCCTTCTTTGTCCTGCTTTGCCCTTTTGGGCATGGAAACTTCACCTTCCCCATGTGTTGGGCCCCAGTATCATCCACCTCCTTTACCTGGGATAGAGCTTCTGCGTTACGAGTGGGGGTGAGATAGGGATAGAGACATCCAGGTCTTCTTTGCCATACTCCTGGTTGGAATAGAGCTCATGGAGGTAGGATGAGCAGTGCCAACAGCCTGCTCTTCCTGGGGCAGAGGGAGCCATGGCATCTTGGCAACACATGCCTGGGGTAGCGCTTTTGTAATGTGGAGCTGGGGGTGGAGCTGGGTAATGAAATGTTCTTGGCTCAAACTCACAGATTCTCCTTGTTCTTACTGAAATTAAGCAGTTTTTCTTGAATGAATTTTTATAACTTTTCTGTGTGCCCTTAGGATAATTTCCAGACTTAAATGATTATTAATATTTTTTATAATTTTCATCAGGTGGATTGTTGTTTTTCTCCAGAGAGGATCCACCAAGATCTCTTTCCATTTTTATAGCATTACAACAGGAACTTATTCTTACTCTCGTTTCCTCCACTTCCCCCCTAACTAGCTTTGCCACTTTTATTTAAATATCTATTTAAGTAGATCCTACTTTTTATACCTTTCAAACTCTTCTCAAATTACTTAGAGATCTGAAAGCTGCCCTCTACAAGGTCTGAATACAGCTTTTCCTCAACTTCTTTTCTGTGTGGACTATTGTTGGAAATGTATAGGCCAGCAGTCTTCTAACTTCCATCTGAAAATGTAGTAGCCCCCTCTTTACCATGGGGGGTATGTTCTGAGGCCCGTATTGGAGGCCTGAAACCACGGATAGTGCTTAACCTCTTATCTACTATGTTTTTTCCTATACATATTGTTAGGGTGGGAATTCACTGCATGGGTTTAGAATTCTCAACGCAAATATTAGGATAAGTTTAGAGAAACAATTCATTTTACTTCCCAAGGGAGGGAAGAGTGTGGCATGAGAGAAAGAAAGGAGAAGTGTCAGTGTCAAGGTTGTGTTTGTTTTTCCTTTCTTTTGGGAAAGGCTTAACTGGAACTTTACATAGAACCTTTTTCCTTCTTCAGGCATCCCCAGGTTCTGATCCAGACCAAATGAAACCTAGAAAGGAGCTTCCCCAAACCCAGGCATGCCCAGGTCTGGGAGAAGTCCAGCAGGGGGTGGTTAGGAGGCATCCCTCCAAGGCACCCTTCCGAGAGTGGCAGACCTGGCACCAGGGTTTCCATAACCATGAAGCTGCCACTCTTTCTCAAGTATATGACTGTTCCCAAAGCCCTAGAGACTTACCAAGTTCTGAAGGGAATTGAGGTCACTGAGCAGGAGGACATGGGAATTGCGCAGCAGAGCAGGGATCAGTCTCGGGACAGAGGCAGGAAAGTGAGTTCCCTGTATGCAGGTAGAGAAGTGACTCCCTGTACGGGTCACCAAAAGTTAGGGTAGGAATTCATAGCACAGGCTGAGAAAGAATTGTTGACACAAAGATTAGGACAGGTTTAGAGAAAAAGTTTATTTTACTTCCCAAAGGAGGGAAGGGCACAGCATGAGAGAAAGAAAGGAGAAGCACTGGCTTTGAGGGTAAGGGATTGCGGGTTTTATTGGGATAAAGAGGAAAGAAAAAAAAGAATAGTCATGGTGCCAGCTGATAGCAGAAGGCAGGTGTGAAGTGGCTGTGTTTGTTCTTCCCTTTTTTCCCCTCCTTTCTGTGAGGGTGACTTATCAGCCTTATTGGAATGTGGGCTGGCAGCTGTCTGTTCAGTACTCTTTAAGTGTTGTTAAAACAAACTCTTAAAGAGAACATGTTAAGCCACAGGTGTTTAATCAAACAAAGGGGGCAGTTGTATACTGTGAGTTTTCTCTTCAAAGAGACAATTAGGTGCTGGGAGTTTACTCCTCTTTCTTTCTGTTAGTTTATTTTCTCCGTTAGTTTATTAGCAAGGCTGTCCGTTCACATATATACCTCTGATAAAGTTTAATTTACAAATTAGACTCAGTAAGAGATTAACAACAATAAATAATAAAATAGAACAATTATAACAATATGCCAGCATCACTATTCTTGCACTTTGGGACCACTATTAAGTAAAATAAGGAGGACTTGAACACAAGCTCCGCAATACTGTGACAGTCAATTTGACTATCAGATGGCTACTAAGTGACTAAAAGGCAGGTAGTATACACAGTGTTGATACGCTGGACAAAGGGATGATCACGTCTTGAGCTGGGTGGAAGAAGATGGCGTGAGACTTTATTGTGCTACTGAGAATAGTGTACAATTTAAAACTTATGAATTATTTCTGGAATTTTTTGTTTAATATTTTTGATTGGAGTTGTGGGGATCTGAAACTTCAGAAAGTGTACCTAAGGGAGGACTACTGTGTTTTTAGCCCTAAATAGAACCACTGGGAATCTATATAGTAATATCTCAAGAATTCTTGTTTTAAATATTTTGTATTCCTCTGTGTTTTTTGACAATCATATGCCTACCTCAGTGTATTCTAGTTAGAATGTAAGTTCCTAGGTTACAGAAACCAGACCTATATCTTTCTCTTGGTGCCATGGATTGCACAGTGTCATGAAATAAAATCAGTGTTAAATGCCTGATTTAGGTAATGGCAATATTTAAGCTAAAATGGACCATGAGGTCATGAAAATAATCTTTAACACCAAATCGCAAGAATTGACCTCAAGAAGAAATAGGCTCAGTGCCTAACAGTCAGCCTTCTCATAAAAAAATGGAATAGGAGTTCACTTATTCACAATTACTTATTTAATACAGATTTAAGGAAGTAACATTTACTATGGAAATGATAATTTTTTCTACCTTCTTCACAATATTATAGTGATTTTTCAAATGAAGCAATAATGATTATAACATTTTTAAAAACTATTAAAATGTATACATATAAGTTCATGTCATTCAACACAGTCATTCTCGACAGCATATAGATTTCATGACAACTGAAATCAGCCTTTGTCTGCTGCGCTCATCTGTCTACCACCTTTATACACAACTTGAGATCAAAAAAGATTCAAACTGTTAGCAACTACGTACAAAACAAAATTCTCAATATATCAAACAGTCTAGGCATGTTATGAAACATCTCTGTCCATTATTGATCAGGTACTATTTTACATAGAAAATTTATGATAATATTTTAGAAAGGACACTGGACTGGTAGAGGAGCTCCAAGTCAGATCTTAACATGCTTTGTGGCCTTAGGTAAAT
>NW_012154173.1:228434-230721 GCF_000956105.1 Propithecus coquereli | reverse complement strand
GAGGAAGCATACCTTCCCTTCCTTTTTGTCTGAGGGCACCACGACATTTCCTAGGGTTCTTTCCATGAATTCTTCTTCTCTGTGTGCTTTCACTAGGGCCCTCTTCCAATCTGTGGCTGAAAATATTAGTGTGGTTGCTTAGAAACGCTGAAGTTGGAAATTTATGAGTTTTCAGAAGGTTGCATTGAAGTGTTGGGGTAGCATATGGTGATCTGACATGTTTTGTTCTCTAGCCAAGGAGAAGGGTAGGCTTCTGTGATCTCTCTAATTATTTCATGGCACTTTAAGATGCCAAGCTGAATTTAAAAAACAGCAGGGCATCAGGGCTTAGGAAAGATAGAATGTACTTTTTGTTTCCAATATTTATGACCAAAGTATTTGTTGTTCATTTAAAAAAAATTAATTGGAATAGTTTTGGAAATCTAAAGGCAGAGGATAAGCTTTACCTAAAAGATAGAATTAGAGACTCATTATTTTGGCTGAAATAGACAGGAAAAAAGAATACTTATTAATGAAGAAAGAGAAAAGGCAGCACTAAAATGAAGGTAATTTATAAGGAAGAGTTATGATTATAAAAGCAAATTTTAACAATCAAGGTTTATTTAATAACCGTATACTGAAAGAGAATTCAAAAATATTTTTTCAACATATCAAGAGAATTGTGAAAATTAAGAGACAGAGTCAAAAAAGGCAGATACAAATAAGGAATTAAGAAATAATTGCAGAATTGAAACCCTCA
Source organism: Propithecus coquereli (assembly GCF_000956105.1). Lineage (NCBI taxonomy): Eukaryota > Metazoa > Chordata > Mammalia > Primates > Indriidae > Propithecus > Propithecus coquereli. The sequence goes on along the minus strand of NW_012154173.1, from coordinate 229,982 downwards.
AAATGCATAGGTCTTAACTTGTGTTATGATATCAACTTGGTCTTAGGAGAACAGTGTGACAATTTTGGATGAATGAACTGAATTATCCATTAATTTTATCATTCTAAAAATGTTCACCAAGAGCCAATTCATGGTTTCAGGAACCATGTTAGATCTAGGGATAAAAAGAGGAGAGAGACACAGATTTTGCCCTCAAAGAACCTACAGTTTGTGAAACATGGGCACGTAAACCAATATGGAAACCAATATGGAAAGTATAATGATACAAATATCCTGGGGGGTTTTGTGAACACAGTAGACATTTACCATAGTTATGGAAAATTAGGAAGATTTCAGAATAGGCTAATTGCTGTAAGAATTCTAAAACTTCAATGGTCTATATAGTAGAACTTTTTATTGCTCATGAATTTCTATATATCTGATGCATTTGGTGGGGCCCCTTTCACTTGATGTTTCAAAGACTTCCAGCCTATGGCTCTGGCATCTCCTAGGGCCTCAGAGTTTGCCACTGGATTCTGTGCATCAAACAGGCGGCTGGAGACAAAAGGGTGTAGAGGTCTTTTTTTATGGGCCAGGCCTGAAAGTGGGACTTCGTTTATTGACCACAACTTAGTTAACAATGGCCACATTTAACCTCAAGGGAGGTGGTGAACTAGGAGGAATGAAAGACAAGTTTGTCGAAGTACTAGGCTGCTTATGACACATCTTTCTGGAGAAGATGTCCTCTCAGCTGAACTTAAAGATGTAAACCTGATATTCAGATAAAGAAGAGGGGAGGAGAACATTCCAAAAAGAAAAAATACCAAGATGAAAGGCATAAGTGTAAAAAGAAAACTTAAGGCACATTTTAAAGACAAGTGTTGTTGGCGTGTAAACTGCATGCTAGGATTAATGAGAGACGAAGCTTCATTTCTGATGATTTTTCCTTAGCTACACTTTCCAATATATTCAGTTTCCTATTTGACATATAACCTAGGATGACTCAAAGACACACCAAATTCAACCTGCACAAAACCAACTGCAAGATCTACTATGCTTCCTGGTTCTTGCTCTAGACCTTCTCTAAATGTAGTCCTCCCTCATCCTGTCACACAAATAAAAAATTTGGAAATGATCCTTGACATCCCCTCTCTGATATGCTATGAAACTAATCTATCACCAAATCCTACAAATGCTAAATCCATTTTTTCTTGGATATGTTCATTTTTGTTCATTTCCATGCCATCACTCTACTCCAAACTAACATCATGTATTTCCAGATCTATCACAATATGTGTTTAACTCATCTCCTCTCTTGCCATTCATTTTAGCCCCTCTTCAGTCTGTTATACACAGTGATCCACTTGGAATCAAACTTATTACCATAATAATCTGCATTTATTGGGTGCACACAAGATAACGGGCATTATCCTACATATATTACATTAATTGTCTCATTTAGTTCCATAGATCCTTATAAGATAGGACCTGTTTCCATTTCATTTTATAAATAGAAACTTAGGTTTAAAGCCTTAGGTAGCTTGCCCAAGTTTACATAGCTATTAGGCA
>NW_012154173.1:214900-216291 GCF_000956105.1 Propithecus coquereli | reverse complement strand
AAAAAAATTGTTTCTTCATATTTTAAACTACTACCTGGAAGTACGATTAAATTACTTTTCTGAGTAATTGGTTGTCGGGTTTTTTCTATATAAAATGGAGACAAAATGAGTTAAAATGTGCACATATCTTAGAGTTCTCAATAGAAAAGCATAATGTAAATATGATCCTGATAAGAATAATCATTAACATTTTAATATAATAAAGTATCTTGCTTTAAGCTGATCCTTAGAATATTATTGATTTGACAAATGATACTCTCAGATGTATTCTTTTTAAACCAAATGTCTTGGATATGGTAATCCTTCACGGTTTTAGTAACAATTGAAACTGGGTTATAAAATTTAGCTTACATACTACTCAACTGTGCAAAGAAAAATGTGATTCATTTATTCTGTGTTTAAGTTAATTTGGATTTCCCGATGGGGAGAAAATATAACTAAGTGCTCAACCCATTTTAACTTTTTATGTGTAATATTATAATCAGTCTGTTCGTGTGGTGATCAAGTCTTCTGCTTTCTTCGCTCTCCCCTTCTAAGACAGCACGCAGTTGCACCAGCCAACACAAGTGGCTTACACGATTTGTGACATCAGAGGGCATTATCAGTCCTGGGATGACAGTGGATATCCTCGTAGTGTTCTTTGGTGGGTGATCATCTCATTTGTCTGCTTGATTGCCAAGGATTTCTTGGGGCCAAAGCCTGGGGATGAGAAAGTAGGAACACACATAACATTCTCTTATTCTCCCTCATTTCTTTTTCTTACCACTCCTTAGGCTAGAAAATGCACAGCCTTTTCTTTTAGTTTCTTTATGTCGTCCTCTTTCTACTATCAAGCCCCAAGCCCTATGCTTTCCAGGTCCTAGGTGGAAGAGGTATTAACTCTTCTAAAGGAGAACACTAAGAACTGGAAACTCCAGCCTTGGACTTGCACATGTTAAAGAAGGCAAGGTGGTCACAAAGATATTTGGGGTAAACAAATCTTCACACAACAAGCTGACTGGAAAGACTGCAATAATCTTGCTAAATAATTCTGCCTCACAGAAATTGAATATTATATATTACTTCTTTTTTCATTTCTTCTATAAGAATCCTTTTCTCCATGTAGATAGAAGATGCTTAAGGCCAACAAAGTGAAAGTACGCATGAAAGTAAAAGAGAAAGTACACTAATATTTTTTTCTAATTAACTCTTGATGTCACACAATTTTTTTAACTGGATTGAATTGTGAGGTGTACTATTTTGAAAATGTCATCAAATGGATTTTTGACTCAAGCTATCCTGCTAAACATATATGCACTCATTTCTCTTTACAACCCATATCTCTGAAAACCATATTCTTTATTATGTAATTCAAATTAGTTGTCATATTTTCTCTTTGGATACCTTCTTCT
>NW_012154173.1:211690-213275 GCF_000956105.1 Propithecus coquereli | reverse complement strand
AAACTACCAAGATCTAACACAATACCAGATAAAAAGTTTATTGTCAATACTTTTTTTGTTGAATGAATAAATGAATGGATAAAAGCCACTTAAAGCTTTATAAATATCATTTTCTCTATTGCTAAAATCTTTCAAATCTATTTTTCAGAGATTCTTTTATCATGAAAGGAGAAATATAAATCTTATAGTGGTAGTACTTTATTAACTGTGAAGGTAATAATAATATTTAATACTACCATTCTGATAGTAGAATTGGGACATTAACCAAGTAACAGTCACACTGAGTCACCACGTGGTCATGATTGGAGGACAGTGGAGCCTGTTTGCATGAGATACAAAGAGGCTTCTGAGTAGAACCTCATTCTAAGAAGAGAGAATCAGAAATATAATCTAAAAACAATAGGCTGGGGTTAAAGAAGAAAGGCAATTTTGGGCCTTTGTTGATCATATTGAACTTTAGTTCTAATGGCTTGCTTTCCTGCTTCTCTTCTTGTATATTTGTGCTAGAGTACAGAGAAGTAAAAATTAAAACAAAAATATTTAAAATAGCTACTTTATTAAATATCTGTTAGCCATTGGTAACATATGTCAGCACTATTCTGGGATCCATGTAAGTGAAAGATGAAAATAAGTGGAGGGAAGTGATGTCTCTTAGCTGTGCAGAGAACCCTGACCACAATGAAGCCACCTCTGATACATGTTAGACCCTAGAGTGCTTATTGTTGACATCAATAACAGAGGCCCTTGTGACCCTGTAGCATGGAAATCATAGATAGTAAGCATTTTTCCATCCATTCATTCACTCACTCATTCGGTAAAGATTTCTTGAGGCCTAAGAAAATGTGCTAAGGATTTAATTGAGTAACACAAATCTCTTACTCAAGGAAGTGTTGAGCCAAACAGACAAGTAGATCAATAATTCCAGGACATAATGAAAGAGGAATGTACTTTGTGATTTAAGATAATTGGTCGGGCAGTCTAGACTATTCAGAGATTTCTCAGATCAGAGTCATGATCTGAGTATTAAGGAGTAGAAGCTAGTTAGCAAGAATGTTTTCATGGCAGAGAGAATAGGAATTGTGAAGCACATAGACATGAGACAAAACTAAATTTGCTAAATTTGCATGACATTTTGGCAAGCTATATGTATGCCATCAGCTACCAAATCCTTTGGGTTTGTCTACAGAGATCATAAAAATTGGTAATTCTGAAGCACTCAGAAGAAACAGATTCATTTCTTCAAGTTGGCTTATTAATTCCTCTGTATTACTTCTTTTTTTTTTCTTCCCTCTTATATTGTCCCAGGCTGTTCTTAAACTCCTGGCCTCAAGCAATCCTTCCACTTCAGCCTCCAAAGTAGCTGGGACTATAGGCATGAGCAACTGCACCCACCTTTTTTTTTTTTTTTTTTTTTAATAAAGATGAGGTTGCACTATGCTGCCTTTTTAACATTGACTCTGGTTATTTCTATTGGTTGCTTCTTTTTTCAGCTGGCTTTTTACAGCATCTTAGGTCAGATTTCATGCATGCAAAGCAATGATTGTGAATCTTTTCTTTGATTATTATGAAAGCCTTAAAATTTTTT
>NW_012154173.1:210485-211640 GCF_000956105.1 Propithecus coquereli | reverse complement strand
AGTTTTGTGTTGTTTAAATTATAATCCTGAAAAACACTTTTTTTAAAAAAAACTTTCTTGTTTATTTTCAAATTACTCAAATTATAATCCTGATTAATAGAATGTTATAAGTCTAATTGATATGTCTCTTTTTCCTAAATTAGCTTTTATCTTTATAGGTAGAATTGTTACTGTAGGTCTTTATCATTACAGGTAGCTATTTATTTTTAAATTTTAAATAGATGTTACATTGCCACATTGCTACATTGCCAAATCAAGGATTTTCTGTTTTTGGTGATTTCCAGAAGGCTATTTTATTTTATCTCCTAATGAGAGACTAGGTAGAGAATGATTACTGTACCAGTCCATGTGCTCATCGGTTCATCTTATTCATTACAAGTTATGATAGACTGAAGTAGTAAAGTAGAAGAAAGTGTATAGACAATGACTTTTGCCAGGGCTGGGGAGATGATCACTTGCTTTATTATGGGTTTCCAAGAATAAAGATATGGATATATCTATATGGAATCATTAATTCATAAAATATTTGTTGAATGACAGGTGCCAGTAGTAAGCCTGGGTTGAAGATTTAAAGATGAATAAGAAAGTCTTTGCCTTTAAATAGCTTATAGTCTATATTAGCTCACAAAATGGTTAAGCCCTTTTCCCTTTCTGAATGTTGAGCATATTTTGGATTCATGAACCCACTTGCATTTCACTCTTTTTTCAAATTGTTTGAGGGGGACATCTCTTTTTCCCAAACTATCTTTTATCCCCAGGAAAGGCTGAAAAGCCCTGTTGATGCTGAGTATCCGAGAATTCAGGAGAAAAGTAAAATACAATTTGAGATACTGAGCATTGAGTCTGTTAGACTGTAAAGCTGCTGTTATTAAACTTGCGGGCACTGCGCAGCGTGGGTAAGCAGGCCCAGGTAAGTAAGGGCCTGCGCTGGCGTGGACGGCCCCTTTCCTCTCTGTGTGCCCAGCACAGTGACTGAGCCGGGACTAGGACAAACACACAGGATGGTTTGTGGTTTTCTGGTGTGTTTTTTTTTGTGCTTTTTTTTTTTAAATTGGTGTGTTTACTAAAGTTATGAAAGAGGTCAAATAGATGTATAAAATACCCTAAAGAAGCCCATGTATGCAGTTCTTAGAAAATTCCCTGTGCTGATGTATA
>NW_012154173.1:198291-198625 GCF_000956105.1 Propithecus coquereli | reverse complement strand
TCAAATAGAAATACCATTTGATTTAGTAATCCCACTACTAGGCATCTACTCAGAGGTAAAAAAGACATTTTATAATAAAGACATCTGCATTCGAAAGTTTCTAGCAGCACAATTCACAATTGCAAGACATGGAAACAACCCAAGTGTCCATCAATACATGAATGGATTAATAAAATGTGGTATATGTATATCATGGAATACTACTCAACTACAATAAAATAGTGGTGAAATAGCACCTCTTATATTATCCTGGATAGACCTTGAGTCCATCCTTTGAAGTGAGGTATCACAAGACTGGAAAAACTAGCACCACATGTACTCACCATCAAATTGG
>NW_012154173.1:197572-198241 GCF_000956105.1 Propithecus coquereli | reverse complement strand
TTACTAAAGTTATGAAAGAGGTCAAATAGATGTATAAAATACCCTAAAGAAGCCCATGTATGCAGTTCTTAGAAAATTCCCTGTGCTGATGTATATTAGCTCTTCTAATAATTAGTTTTAAAATAACTATATGAGACAAAAGACTAAGTAAAATGTAGTTAATATCTTCTGCCAGTACTCGAACCAAACATTAAAATACCAAGAAAATTAAGAATTGGCCTGGATAACTGACTCCTTCATTATTTCAATCAGTAAATCACACTAAGGGGACAGAAAGGTCCCTACTGCACACTCCCCACTCATGCCCCAGGCATCACACTCTTATGGTAACATAGAGAACTTTTGAAGACATGAACGGAAAAGTGGTCCCAATTTAGCTGAGAAACTAAATAGGTGATCTTTGATTTTTTAAAACTTTAACAGTAAATGAGGGTTAAATGGAAATAGAGTCATTACAACAGCATATTATACAAACAATATGTTTAATAAAGTATTAACTTCAGAATGGTCAGGAGGACCCTGCAGGTGAGATGAGCACTGAACCATGGTTTGACAAAGACTCTTACATACATTGAGGTATATAAATGAACTTAGCTCCTATTTTCAATTTGACATTTCTAAAAGACTTAGACAAAAGAGAAACCATCAACATCAAAATTAAAAAAAAAA
>NW_012154173.1:194241-195452 GCF_000956105.1 Propithecus coquereli | reverse complement strand
ATATATTCCTAGGTACTTTATTTTCTTTGTTGCTATTATGAAGGGTAGTGAGTCTTTGATTTGGTTCTCAGTTTGACTGTTGTTGGCATATAGGAGTGCTACTGGTTTCTGTATATTGATTTTGTAACTGAAACTTTGTTGAATTTGTTTATCAATTCCAGTAGTCTCATGGAAGAATCTTTGGGGCTTTCTAGGTATAAGATCTTATCGTCAGCAAAGAGCGATAGTTTGACCTCTTCTGCCCCCATTTGGATGCCCTTGATTTCCTTCTCTTGTCTGATTGCTCTGCCCCTGAAGGCACATACACTTCAGTAGGCTCATTCACAAATATCCCTTCTGTGCCCCTGGGCAATGTGATCAGGACCTGGGTGTACAGGATCTGACCTGCAGTCCTGCCCCCCACCCGGGCCCTGGAGATAAATCCCTGGCCATGCCAGGGAGAAGAATGCTGGTCCCAAGTCATCCATGGGGTGCCAAACTGGATCAATGTCTTTCTGCCTTGTGATTAAGCCCTGCTCTGTTGGAGTCATCAGGCAAGCAGTACCAGGGAGGGCTGGCAGGTAGGGAGCTTACAGTCCAAGCACCCCTCAGTCTGCTGTAGGGCCCCAAAAGAAAAGGTCCTCTTCCCTGCGGATGCCTCTGGGAGGTGGATAAATTGTCTTTCTCAGCAGCTGTGGGTAGGAGAGGGGAAGGGCAGAATGAAGCAATATAGCTCCTGCCAATCGGCTTCAGTGTGTGGGGTGGGAGGTGTCCCGAGGGAGCTGGGAGCCCAGTGCCTTGTCCGCAAGAGACTCTCCACTCACTGGCAGCAGTAGAGTCTGGGCTGCTGTTGGCAGGTCTCTCCAGCAGCTTGGAAACCCACCAGCAGTCCTAGATGCAAGGGAGGGAAAATTTAACTGCTCCACCTACCCTTGTTGCTGGTCTGTAAGCCTCTTGGGGTCAGACCCTGCCAATGCCTTTCTCCTTCCAGTTCTCTCCACAACCTCTTTCCATGGAGTCTCCTGTAAGTTCAGGTACCCTTCCTTCCAACACTCATCCAATCTATGTTTGTCTACCTGTTTGGTTTTTTTGCTTTCTTCTAAAATCTTTCCTTCTTTCAGAGACACTCTGGCTGGAGGTGTTTCTTGTCCACCATCTTGGCTCTCCCCTCTAAATTTATTAATAAATATTGTTTTTAATACAGAAATAGCTATGTCATTTTCCATACACCA
>NW_012154173.1:187620-190994 GCF_000956105.1 Propithecus coquereli | reverse complement strand
CAACCTCTCTTCAACCCCCCTTCCGTCCTAATCTTCCCAGCCTCTGGTAACCATTATTCTACTCTCTGTCTCCATGAGATTAACATTTTTAGCTCCCATATATGAGTGAGAACATACGATGTTTGTCTTTCTGTGGCTGGCTTATTTCACTTAACATAATGCCCTTCAGTTCCATCCATAGTTCTGCAAAAAACAGGATTTTATTCTTTTCGATGAGTGAATAATATCCCATTATATAACACATTTTCTTTATTCATTCATCTCTTGATGGACATTTAGTTGATGTCCCATCTTGGCTATTGTGAATAGTGCTGAAATAAACATGGGAGTGCAGATATCTCTTTGATACACTGATTTCCTTTCTTTTGGATCTATAACCAGCAGTGGGATTACAGGATCATATGGTTGATCTATTTTTAGTTTGAGGAAACTCCGTGCTGTTTTCCATAATGGCTGTACTAACTTACATTTCCATCAACAGTGTACTAGCATTGCCCTTTCTCCACATCCTCACCAGCAGTTGTTATTTTTTGAGACCGAGCATCTTTAACAATATCATTTAAATCCTTTTTTGAAAATAATCAATGTTATCTATAAGGTTTTCAATCTTATGGAATTCATGGCAGTTGCTTTTGCCTTGTGATCTACCAAGTTATTTCCTTTTACCTCATCATGTTTCAATTTCGGGTGCTCAGAAATTTTGATGATAGCCAAGGCAGAGGGAAGTTGAATTGAACTTAACATATTATTGACAAATGTTCTATTGTTTAATTTGGTTCCCTTTATAGGTTAAAAATCCTGCTTTTAAAGCATACCAAAATTACAAACAACCCCAAAGGAATAACAACTATTAGTATAAATATCTGACATTTTACTTTTTGCCAGAATACAAGCCTTGGTTGGCAGGGGGGCTGCTTCGACTATTTCAGTAATGGTGGTGATAGCATATCCAGCATATTTTCCTTTGTTATCTGTCATATATGATCCATCAGTAAAAACCACGAAACCATGGTTCTGGTTTGGTACAGGGGTTTCTTGTAAATCATGTCTAGGTTTTAGTAGCTGGTTAGATTTAGACAGTCATGATATGTCAGATGGGGCAAAAGGATTGTTAGATTTAGATTATTACAGCAAGAAAAAATAAGAGATTTAAACAGCAAGATCTCTTAAGAAGTGAGTCTTCTTGCAGAAAGATGCTGAGTATGATTACAGTTGAGTAAAGCTTGTACAGCACAAGGACTGTAGATAGTGAAAGGAGAGCCCATGACTGTGTCTTCTGTAGACTTAGTTAAAGCCACGGTGGCTGATACAGAGCTGTCATGCGGGGAGGGAATCCCTTAGTTACTGAATTTAATCATTGGCTATGATAGCCAAGGGATCTATATTGATTTCCATCTTTTTGAGTAAGGACTTCTAATGCATTTCCTTATCTTTCAGTATAAAAAGGAAGAAGAGGAGCTGATAATTGAGGTGCCCTAGGCAGGAGGAATTACAAGTTTTTTTAATTGATAGAAGTCTATAGAGATATTTTATTCCAAGTCCAGGGGATCTGATTTGTTAAATTTCAGAAGATCATATAGGAGTTGAGCTATTAAAGAAATATTAGGTACCCAGTTTGGACAGTACCCTGCCAGGCCCTAAACCCCTTGTAATTGCCTCTCAGTCTGAGGTTGAGGGAAGTTTAAAAGTCCTGTATAAGTCTATTAGGATCCAAGAGAAGTTCCTGGTTTGATGTCAAATGTCCTAAATATTTGACATAGGACCTGAGTAAATTGGAGTTTTTCTCTAGAAACTTTATGGTCTTTGACAGAAATTTAAGGAGATGAACATAATCACATTCACAAGCCTCGTTAGAAGGGAACAAAGAGGGAAGTCATCAGTATACTGGAAGAGAGTCGGTCCCTGGGGAAAAGAAATGCCTGTTAAATCTGCCTTCAGTGTCTGTGAAAAGTAAGAGAGGCTTTCCGTATACCCTTGAGGCACTATTGTCCAGGTATATTGCTGTCCTTCCTGCAGGAAGGCAAATAAAAATTGATTCTCAGGATCTGCAGGAATGCAAAGACAAAAAAAAGGCACTGAAAAATTTACTTTCTGTAGAGCTGGAAGAGTCAGGACAGAACGCAGTATGAGGATTTGGAACAATAGAATGTCAAGGAAATACAATGTTATTAATGGCTCTTATGTCATTTGCAAATCCCCACCCTCCTTCATGGGGTTTCTTTACAGGAGCTAGTGCGAGGCACTATAACATTTTTTTGCTTTATATTCGTCTATAATTGGTTTAATTACTGCAAGAGCTTCAGGGTTTAGGGGGATTGCCTGATATTAGGTAGGGCTTTGTTTGAGTCAATTTGAATCATTATTGGGGGCAGCAAATGGATTTTTTTAACGTCTCTTGTGGGTTTAGCCCAAAGTTCCTCAGGAACCTCTTTTAAAAGACCTGAACTCTGCATCTTGATCGTTTATATTAAGGGCAAAAATGAGCAAGGGAGTTAAAGAATTTTCACTGTTGTCAGTTAAAGCAGGGGGTTGATTCAATTTCAAGAATTATCTCCCCTTTTGGGAAAAGGAAATGGTAGTGTATTTCTCTCTGTCCCCTCCAAGCTAATGAAGTGGGACCTAGGGAACTAGTAAAAAAGAATAAGTGTCCGGGAGAGGACCTAAATGAAAAACCAAGGGTAGAGATTAGTGAACTGTTAAAGGTCTATTGGAAACTCCCATCTTTTAAATTTTTTCAGTACCCTGAGAAAGGGGCTGCTTGAGACTGGTGGGGTTAAGCACAGAGAAGGTTGCTACAGCGTTGATAAGGACAATGCAAACCTTCTTTCCGATCATTAGGGAAGTTTCCCCCAAATGATTAAGAGGCAAGATAAGAAAGATCCCTGTGTTTCCCTGGAGCATCTTGAGTCCATAAGGGACATGGAGAGCAGTTTACTAATGGGTTCTTTAGTGTGATTAAATTGTGTACAAATTTTCCCCCAAGGTCCAGTCTTTTTGCAGTAGTGGCCTACCCCTTTAAGATTTGTTTCTATGACATTAGACTTCCATGCTTTATTTTTAGAGGTAGAGAGTTGTTGAAGCTGTGGGTTCATTATTTTCTTCACCCTTGTTTTATTTGTCTTAGAAATTGTTTGAGCTAATTGGTTGGCCAGGTTAGTTAAATCAGAGGTTGACATTGTTAACTTGGGAACTCTTTAGTTTATAGCCCTTAGTTTGGCTTTTTTCTAGGGTATATAGGAAATGTTTAAGAGAGTGCCTTTGTTACTGGGGTGGAGCTTAATTGGGCTAACAGGTTTAGCAGAAACAGAGGAATCAAGGGAAGCTTTGGGGTCAAAAGAGTAGAAGGAAAGTTCAGCAGGTATATAATAAAGAGC
>NW_012154173.1:182130-183940 GCF_000956105.1 Propithecus coquereli | reverse complement strand
TCTTGAATGTGGGTTGATAGGGTGATTTGCGTGGTTTTTTTTCTTTCTAAGCTTCTGATCATTTAATCTTTCTCTTAACTCATATTTTTGCATTCCATGCACAGTGTTATCAATCTGTCATATCTATTTGTAACAGGTAGAGAGTCACTTTTTAAAACAGGTTATTTAGATGGCATACAATTTTGAAGCCATCTCCTTCTAGAATTCAGAAACCATTTTTTATAGGATGCTGACTTTTCTTTGAATTTGAGATTTGACATTCAGCTGCGTTGATAGTTAAATGGCCAGGACATTTGAAAGAAATAGGAGGTTATCATAGAAGTGCCCTTCTATTGGTGAAGCACTCATATACCACAGACATTCTTTTGAATTTATTTAAAAGTTAAAAACACAGTATTGCTATTTAAATAATTTTCCCTCATAATAATTCTTTAAAAAGTTGTAATTGCTTTAAGTTTTACTACTGATTGTAGTCATTTGTGTGATTGTATCTATGATTGATGCACTTTAATGTTGCAATTGTCTGGCAATTTTCTATGATTATACCCATGACTGGTATTCTTTATGGTGCAATTGTGTGGTAATAGTCTGATTATGTTGCTATTAAGATTTTTACATAACTTTCTCTCAGGACACATTTGAAGAATAGAGGCTTTATTTCCCAGGGTATAAGCTCATGTGTAAAGCAAATCAGTTCATCTGGCTTGGTAAATTTTCTTTTTACCAATTCAACAGGCTGAATGATTTTCAGAAGAAAAGCACCATGCTCACTTTTCATATTATAATATTAATGGAACATAATTTAGAAACATATATTACTAAAATTCTTAACTTCTTAACATAAAATCAGAGAAAAAGGTCTATGACAAAGATTAGGAAAGAATGGCCAGAATATTTGAAAATATTGTGATACTGATCAAAGAGCAGTATCAAGAAGGATATTGGAAGAAAAGAGGGATTGTTCAGATGAATCACAGGCATCAGGTTAAGTAAATCCTTAAAACTGTATATTGCAACTGGCACTTGGGACAGGAAGCTGTGACACTGAATGCAGATTCAGTGGTGTTGTGGGGATAGAAGCCAGGTGGAAAAGCCACATGATATGGGAGTACTACTTTTACTTTGGGGTCCAATCATGAAGAAAAGAAGATAGATGGGATAATATCGAGAAGAAAATAAATGTTGGGAGTTCTTTTGTTTTTTGCTTTGTTTTTTTTTTTAACATGGGAGAAATGATTATACACTGAAGGTAAGAAAGCAAAAGGAAGGGATTAAGCTACTGGAGGAAAAAGGTCTCTGAAGAGGTTCAGAGTTGTATGGACTTTCGAAGTTTACTTGGGACGGTTACCTAGGCATTTCTTTCCCTGAGATACAAAAGGAGGTAAGATGCTGTGTGAAGACAAATTCATTTGTGGGTGGAGATACAAAGCTGAGGAAATTTCTGCTACTTGGTAATTCTATTTGCTGTAATTTATGAGATACATTTTCTCTATCGAGGAAAGGCATAGAGGTGGGCACGGGTGTGAGGATGGAATGAAGTAGAAGAAAATGTTGAAGGGTTGGAGACCCTGCAATGGGGAAGGACTGATGGAGTTTGCAGATGGGAACAAATAGGATTGTTGACTGAACTTGGACAGAGGAGACTTGGTTTGGCACAGAGGTGTGTTTTTTTCTTGCAGTGGCTCACTGCTCTGTATGGAAAAGCAGGGAAGGCAAATGTTTGAAGTGCTCTGATGGTAATTTACAGATCCAGTGTAGTAGAAGGACAAGAAAATAAAGTTGTTGTAAGTTGTAGCTGGAGAGTACTTGA
>NW_012154173.1:179254-180275 GCF_000956105.1 Propithecus coquereli | reverse complement strand
ATGAATATCAAACAAAGTTGTGAATAGAAGCATTTCAAAAAGAAATTATGTCAGGAAGACACCAAGCATTTGAAGTTTTCTTAACCAGAGGAGGAACAGATCAGCATATCTGATGCTAATTTTATTTTAGACCCCCCCAAATGATTTTTCTAAGCACTGGGTCATTTGTAATCTTTATTTGCCATATTTTAATGTGAATATTTATTTGTTATTGAATGATTTAATTTATCACCATATTTTAATATGAATATGTACATGTATATGTGTACTGATCTATATGTATTTAATAAACAATGTACATGGGTTGCCTGGTGGTGGTTGTGCCACTCTTTTAACACCTGCTTGCAAAGTACCCAAAGCACAGGGATAATGTGTTTAAGGGATGGGAATCAAGATTTAGAATTACTGAAACTGCAAATTTAAAGTTCTTTATCCTTTTAAATAAAAGTGATGGAATTCGCTAAATGTAAGAGTACAATGGGAAAAATAAGAAGTGGCAGATATGCTATTTCTACAACGAAGCAGCATCTTAGAGCTCTTCCACCTATGTTATCCTGTTCGTAGCTATACCTATTTTTAGAAGTACAGTACATCTGGCAGATGAAGAAAAGGAGGCTAGAAAAGATACCATTGATTGCTACAAAGTATTAATATAAGTTATGTCAAATACATTATTCTGAAACTGAACTGAAAAATATAATCTGTAAATGACAGATATTGATGTATCTGTACCCATATCTAAATCTAAAACTACATTTTATCTATACCCAGAATGAAATGATGATGAGTTACCAGAACAATTACACCAATTCTTCTCCCCCAACACCAATATGTTATTAATTGCGATAGCCAATAGAATTAATGATTGAAGCTAGTAATTCAGACAAATGAAAGTTACAACTTTGTAAGAATGAAGAAAAATAATAATGACTAAATTTAAGGGGCAGTTGTGACTGATTTATTGCCAATTTTTAATTTATTTTCCAATAAAGAAAATTTTAGAAAGCAGATATATATTAAA
>NW_012154173.1:173210-178804 GCF_000956105.1 Propithecus coquereli | reverse complement strand
TATAGAAAACTCCAACATAAAAAATTGTTTTAACATCTGTTTCTTTTTCAACGAAATCCCAAATTTCTCAGATCATCTGTAAAGTATCACAAGCTGCTCATTTTGAATTTATTTTAACTTTTATCTATATTACTGTTTAATAACCACTCTTTTAAAATCCTGTCTGTTTTTCTTTTTTTTTTTTTTCAGAATATTACTGGGGTACAAACGTTTTGGTTACATAAATTGCTTTTGTGCCATTTTAGTCAAAATTATATGTGTGTCCATCCCCCAGAGAATGTGCATTATACTGGCCAGATGTGATTTTACCCATTCCTTTCTCCCAACTCCAACCTGCTTGATTTCCAATGAATGTTATTTCCATCTGTACACCTAAGTGTTGATTGATTAGTTCCAACTTAATGGTGAGTACGTGTGGTGTGTGTTTTTCCATTCTTGTGATACTTAGAAGAATGGTCTCCAATTCCATCCAGGTTAATACAAGAGGTATTAGTTCACCATATTTTTATGGTTGAGTAGAACTCCATGGTATACATATACCACATTTTATTAATCCACTCATGTATTGATGGGCACGGGTTGTTTCCACATCTTTGCAATTGTGAATTGTGCTGCCATCAACATTCAAGTGCAGGTGTCTTTTTTATAGACATATGAAAGAATGCCCAACATCTCTAATCATTAGGGAAATGCAAATCAAAACCACAATAAAATCCTATCTTAATTTGAATATTAAGAGGAGAAATCTTCTTTGCCCCTTGTAATGTTACCAATCCATAAAAACAGATTTCAAATTCTTCCTTTGTTTTTTCTATTCTATGCTGATCTTCCCCTGTTCTGAATTCCTACATCATGTTTCCTCTCTCCCACTGCTATAGTTTCATTTAGTCTTCACTTTTTTTTCAAAATATTAAGGAGGTACACATATATTTGTTACATGTGTACTTTTTTAATGGTTAAGTTCAAGCTTTTAGTGTGTCTGTTACCAGAATAGTGTTTATTATGCCCAGCAGGTGGCTCATTCAGTAACATGTTGTTTAATTTCCATGACTATGTGTAGATTTGAGTGTTTCTTTTGGAATTGATTTCTAGTTTTATTTCACTGTGGTCTGAGAAGATACACAGTATGATTTCAACATTTTTCAATTTGTTTGGCAATTTTTTTGTGGCCTAAGATATGACCAATCTTGGAAAATGTTCCATGTGCACATGAGAAGAATGTATATTCAGTGGCTTATGGGTAGAATGTTAGGTCCATTTGTTCTAGAGTTTTATTTAAGACCACTGTTTCTTTATTGATTTTCAGCTTCGATGATCTGTCCAGTTCTCTTGGTGAGGTGTTGAAGTCCCCAGCAATTATGATGCTGCTGTGTATTTCTTTACTTAGATCTAATAGAATTTGCTTTATGAATCTGGGTGCTCCTATGTTAGGTACACATATATTTAGGATTGTTATGCCTTCTTGTTGAATTGCTCCCTGTCCCATTATATAATGACCATCTTTGTCTTTTTGTTTTACCATTTTTGATTTAAAGTCTATTTTGTCTAATACAAGAGGGACTATACTTGCTCGCTTTTGGTTTCCATTTGTGTGGAGCATTTTTTTCTATCCCTTTCCGAGTTGTATGTGTTTCTTGGACACAACATGTACTTAGGTTTTGTTTTTCATCCATTCTGCCAATCTGTGTCTTTTGAGTGGGGCATTTAGACCATTCATGTTCAGTGTTAGTATTATCATGTAGGATACTGTTCTGTTCATCACTATGGATGATACCTTGTTTTTTTTTCCCTGCTCCTGTGTTATTGTTTTATAAGAGCTGTGAGCTCTAAATTTTGGGGGTGATTTTACACCATTGGATATCCATTGTGATGTTTTATGTAAAATGCACTTTTGAATATTTCCTGCAGTACCAGACTTGTAGTGATATATTCCTCTAGTGACTGCTTGCCTGGAAAACTCTTTATCTCAATAATTTATAAAACTTAGTTTTGCAGAATACAAAATTCTTGGCTGGCAGTTGTTCTATTTAAGAGACTAAAAATGGGGCTGTAACCTCTTCTGGATTATTAAGTCTATACTAAGAAGTGTGCTGTTAGAATGATGGGTTTTCCTTTGTAGGTTATTTGTTGCTTTCACCTTGTAGCTTGTAGAATTTTCTCCTTCATTTTGACTCTGGCCACGTTGATGACTGTGTGTCTTGGATATAACCTATTTGTTATGAATCTTCCTATTGTTCAATGACCATCTCGTGTCTGGATATCTGAATCTTTGGTGATATCAGGGAAGTTTTCCTCAATAATTCTGTTGAATAGATCTTCCACACCTTTTCCTTTTTCTTCTTCTCCCTCAGAGATACCTATAATTCATATGTTGACTTGTTTCAAATCATCCATGTTTCTCTGAGTGATTGTTCTTTATTTTTTCTACATCTTTGACTGTATAAGTTAGCTCAAAGCCTTTTCTTCATGCTCTGAAATTCTTTCTTCTGCTTCATCTAGCCTGATTTTGAAGCCTTCTGTTGTATTTTGAAATTCCCTAAATGATTCTTTCATTTATTTAAGTTCTGTTATATCCTATTTTATGCTGTCTAGCTCTTTAGTGACTTTTTAAATTGATTTTATGAAATTTTTTGTCTTCTCTGTGTTTGTTTTCAACTTTCTCTTCAGTTCTATTCATCCTATTTGCCATCCATATTTTGAATTCCATTTCTGACATTTTGACAATTTCGTTTTGGTTGGTGTCTGTTGCTATAGATCTATTGTGATCCTTTGGGGGTATTGAAGTAACATTTTTTTCCCCATGTTGCCAGCATTCTTTTGCTGGTTTCTTCTCATCTGAAAACTCTTCTGTCAGCTCAGGGCAGATAGGTTTGTGGTGTTCTCCTTTGCAGGGAACTTTCCTACAGAGAAGCAGAGGTCCTTAGACAGCTCTTTTGTGACCTACTCTGGAAGACTGACCCAGCAGGAGAGGTGAGGTGTACTGAGAACCTGTAATGCAGCCATTTTGTGTTGTCCCATTCTCCTGTGATTGTCATGGACCAAGCTGGTGCTGGATAATTTTCATGTGGAGTAGTTGGTTGTTCCCTATGTCACTGTTGTAGGCTTGGGTGGGGTGTTGGGAAAGTCCCTCTCCATGGAGGCTGGTGTTGTATAAGATTGCTCAGTTTCAATCCCCCATGGTTGGGAAGAGTGCTTGCTCCCAATCATGAGGCACATGAGAGTGCCTGCTCCTTCCCTGGCTCGGTTGGGGCAATGTGGAGGTGGCTGCAGCAAGCTGAGCCCTGTGTAGCTCCCTGATCAGTCTAAAAGTCTATGGTGGTGGTGGGGATCCCCTTGCAGCTGAGGCTGCAGTGTCTACAGGGAGAGATTGTAGCCCCAGAGTTCTCTCTTTCTGTCCTTCCCCATTTGTGGATGCCTCCCTCAGGTACCTTCCAATCTTCCCGAATGGATCGCCCTGTCACCTCCCGCTTCACTCTGAATAACCTCTGTCACTTCTCTGATGATTCACAATGCTCTCTCCAAGAAGACCTATCCATAGGTGTGCATCTCCTGGCAACTTTCAATCCTCTTCTTGCGAGTGACATGTGTAGGCTACGTTTAGTCTACCATCTCATCCCCTCTAACTCTTCACTTATGTATGGGGGTAAACCAACTACATTTTAAGATCCTTGAGAATGAGAATTTTATTTTTCTATATCCCTCTGTATAGTGTCAGAAATTGAGTGAGCATTCCTAAAATCTTTGTTTGATTCTCAGTCGCTTTCAGTAAGAGAAGTTTCTCCTGGTACCTGAGTTATTAATGTATCATCTTCAATATATCTACCCAGGAATCAGACACAATAATAAGTACCAGTTTAGTCATATCCAATAGTCAAACCTGTCTGACCTATTTTTAAGAGAATCTGTTTGGTAAGGTCATAAGTCAATGAGCTTCAAGTCCTTCCTGTTGTGAGACTCCAGGCTGCATGGTCTCATGGAGACCCTGCATGGACCGCTTTATTTCTACTCCTGACTTACATTATTGTCAAATACATATCCAAAACTTTTAATCTGAGATATTTTGCAGTGTGGCGATTGAGAGTTTTATTATAACACCTTTTGTTGTTAAAGATGATCATAGCAACTAAAATATGTCAATGTTTGGGGAATATTTATACATAGGCCAAATATGACCAAAAGAATCAAAAGAAGAGGGGAATTTAGAGCAAAAATTCTTCAGGAAAAAGAGATACATCACTTAGACTTTTGAAAAGCTAAATGAAAAGAAGGCCTAGATAAAGAGATATATGGGAATCTACAAATTAACAACAATATTCCTTAGCTTTGACTGCCCTTCTTAGCTGTGACTTTTATAACATTTTTAAGAAAGCAGTTTGGAGGAAATATATTGAAAGTCCAAACTGTTTTTGTTATATTCAGCTGAATATGTTTGGTTTTATCTTGCAAATACAATTTTGATATATTTATCATGTACACAAAGAGCAAGGCAATGTTTTATTTCAAAATTCTACATCTAGAAATATACTCTGCGGGTTTCCATTAGTCACTGGTTCCTTTTGAAAAGGGATAGCCAATACATATTAATGACTCAATCTAAAAATGCAGTTTAAAGGTCCCTTTATTTTAGTATGGCTGTCAGTTTCTCAGGATTATCTTCTCCAGCTCAATAGCAGAGAGCCATTTTTTGCTCCTTGTGAAACAGTATTTTCAGTTGGGTTAGCGTACACTATTTCTTTTTTGTAAAATCTTAAAAATATTGTATTATGGAAGTCTATCATTTCCCCCACAGAGAGTACAGCTCCTAAACTTGATAAATAACCTATTGACTTGAGAAATGCTTTGTTCTTCCAGAGAATCTGAATTCATAAAATAATCAAAATTTTATATAAATTAAATTCTATAGCTATATAACCTTTCCATTCTTTGAAAATATGTATGGAGTTTGGTTTCCATGGTTACTTGTTACTAGTTCTGGGCTCTCTGTGGTTCTGTGCTGAGCTGGACCAGAGATCAACAAGCCTAGAGTGTCATTATAATGAGGCAAAAACAGAATAATGCTTCACTTGATGGCCATGCAGTAGTTTAGAATACATACAATTTTAAGGTTATGATTTTTAAAAAATTAATATCAGAGGGGATTTTTCCTATAAGACTAACTGCTTGTTTAGTAATGCCATAGGAACAAGAATAAGAAGAAAATAATTGAAAGTATAGTTATAGTGATTTTCTATCTATCTCTATTGAGTATGTATCACCAAAAGAATGTACCGGTTCATAAAGTTGGATTTTTTTCAAAGGTACGAAATAGTTACACAGAATTATAATTTATGTATTTGTGTGTGTGTTGAAAAGAAAATTTGAATTTACTAGTGTTTGGTATGTATTTTGACCTAAGGTGAACCAAACCAAAAATTTTTACCTCAGGTAAAATGTTTTTCTTAAAAAAGGAAACTTCTGTTTCAGAAAAAGTCTACCAGGCACACAAGGAAAAAGAAAATCTTCAATGATATAATCAAAGGAAGAAGAAAAATAAATTATTTATAAAAGAAGTATGATAGGCTTGGGGGTATTGAAGTAACATTTTTTTCCCCATG
>NW_012154173.1:159963-171856 GCF_000956105.1 Propithecus coquereli | reverse complement strand
AGGGAGGAGGGGACGGGTATTCGCATACACAAAGAGTTCAATGCGCACCACCCGCAGGATGGACATATTTGAAACTCGGACTTACGCGGGAGGGGGGAGGGGAAGGGCAACATACGTAACCTAAACATCTGTAAAATAAAAAAAAAAAAGGAAAAAAAATTCTGTTAAAACTTTAAATGTTTAAACTAGGTGCTATATGGAGAAAAAAAGACTCTCAGCTTGAGAAAAAGTAAGAAACTCTCAATATATGATATTTATAGGAAATATACATAAAATACAATAACAACAAAAACAACATAAATACCTAATGGACAAATGTTGAAATGGCAAATACAGATAAGAAAGAAAAAAAATCAATGTTTATTTAAGACAAAGTTGTTTTCAAAGTAAAATCCTAGAAGGGGGGAAAAAAGTAAATTTTCAATAGAAAAAAGAAACAGTCCTTAAATAATGAAATGACTTGTTTTATGCAGTAAATAGCATAGAACAAAAATTTATACAAAAATATGTTTTAGGTATATGAGGAGAAATAAATAAAGGCAATTGTAATACATTAATAATTTTAGCCTTTAATAGAATAAACAGAAAAATGTATAAGTAGATTTGCAGAATTATAAATAATCTACTACAAATTTTAATTATTAGGAAAACATAAAGGATTAGGTGTTCATTCAATAAGATCTCAAGCAAATCCTACAAATACAAAAAACCAAATTATACTGGACACCTTGTCTGATTTCATTACAATAAGATGGAAATTTCTCTAACTGTTTAAACATCATCAGTAACAGCAACAAATTACAACCATTATTTTATTACATTAAAAGCTGTACAAAACCTTCCCAAACAACTTTTGAGTTAAAGTAGAAATTACAACCACTAAAAAATCATTTAAAATAATGAGAACACTACTAAGTTTTTATTAATTATCAAAAAAGAATTAAAGTAAATTCATCAGAAGTTTGAAAATTCAGAATAGTGCAAATTAAAACTAAAACTAGACAAAGCCAGAGAGAGAGAATGAGAAAGATATACAAAGAAAACTGTCACTATAAAATAGATACATGAGGAATTAATTTTTGGAAATTTTTTTGATAAATACATGTCAAATATTTGTCAACTGCATATCATGAATATTCAAATTATTTCTCATGCCCATGTGGCGCTTACTTTTATACTATTTTACAGATGAGGAATCAAAACCTTAGAGAAATTAAGCATTTTATGTAAGGCTACAAAGTTTACTGATGGCAAGATTGTAATTTGATCACTGTTTTCTCTGACTACAAAGTTCTTTCCTCAAATCACAAACTTGGCCGTTTCAACAGGCACAAATTAACTATCTTATTTTTTGGTAGGTCAGAAGTCTAAAATGGGGAAAAATCAAGGTATTGGCAATGCTATGTTTCTCCCAGAGGTGTTCAGGGCAATTCATTTTTTTGCCTTTTCTGGCTTCTAGCAGCTAATGCATTCCTTGTCAAATGGCCTTCCTTCCGTCTTTGAAGCCAGCAATGACCAGTCTTTCTCTCATGACATTGTTCTGCTAGGGTTCTGTCTCCATCATCATCTTATAACAACCCTCTTGTTTACTTTGGGCCCACTTAGATCATCCAGTATGATTTCCCTATTTTACAGTCAATTGATAGGCAACATTAATTCTATATGCAACCTTAATTTCCTTCTGCCATACAATATGACATGTTCACAGGTTCCAAAGATAAGGGCGTGGATATCATAGAGGGACCTACCACAACAATTATGCTATATGCTCTTCCACATAATTGCCTCTTTGAGTGTAAAATATGTAATTAATTATGTGAAAAATACAGAAATTAGAAATTTAAATTTCTAAATAAATAACTTAAAAGTGAGAAAGTGTTTTATGGGTAAAGTTCTTAGTTGCATACAGCAGAAGATACTCTAGCTTGTTTAGGTAGAAAGGATTTAGTAAAGGATATATCTTGCTCACAGAATCTTTGGGAGGGCCACAGCAATATAACCAATGAACTCTCCCTCCTAAGGAGCGGCTTCATCTCAGTGATGTAGAAGCTGACTGTAGCTGCTACTGGCTCCAGATCATTCTACTCTATTTCCTTTTATTCTAGTAAGATAGGGTTTCCATGCCTCACCTGAGTTATGCTTCTAAACTCTAGCTGAGTTATAACTTCTAAACACAAATATTCTATGGGTACTTTGATTGGCACAGCTGAAATCTAATAATATCTGTACGATAGTAATACAGACGTGAAGAAATTTAGTGGTTATATTTATTTGTTTGTTTGGTTTTGGAAGGTGAGATTAATTTTTGGAGACTATAACATGGTGGGAAATATATTTAAAATATTTTAGGCAGTCACAAAAGACAAAGTATACAGGCAGGTATAAAAGAAATATGGAAATAAGTGCATTCTGTGAAAGTCTTACTAATTAATTTTAAGAATTTTTAGGAAATTAATGAATTATCAGGAAATTATTAAAATTGACCAAAATCATTATAGAAAACCTGAGAAAATTGACATAAGTAGGAATGTTTTCCTATCCCCAAAGAGAGTGAATTTAGGTTAATTTGAAGATTTTTTCAAATCTTCAAGGAGTAATTTTCAGCCTATTTAAATGTTCCAGAACAGAGAAGAAGGAGAAAAGCTACCCAATAGTGCTGATAACAAAACCTAACAAAGACAGTATAAAAAGAAAATATCAATCTTAATTATGAATACAGATGCAAAAATAGCAAGTGAATTATCAGCAAATGATATCCAGCTGTAATTAAGGGACATAATCCATCATGGCCTGTGGGCTTATTTTATGAATGCAAGAATGGATCAATAGTAAGAAATCTATTAATCAAATCCTTCATATTAACAGTCCTAAATGGAAACATATTTAACTATCCCTGTGTGAATTTGATTGAATATAATGATCATTTCTGGCTCAAAGTAAAAGACTAGAATTTTTGCCTTGACACTATAAAACTGTATACAGTTAATATCTCAGACTGACAATTTATATCATGTTTTGTATTTAATCTTAATCTGATTAGTTGTCCAGTTCATTTAGAACAATTTAATAGGCACAGATATTTTAAAACAGAGGCAATATTTTCATTATTTACGTCTCTTTGGGCAATAGAAACATCAGAAAAACTCAAGGATGTGTAGGATACTTAGCAATGAGCATATCTTTGGGATCTGACATACAGCTGGGCCATTAACCACTTTCAGCAATTGTTTAATCTTGGACAATAGTTTAACTGCACTAAATCTCACTTTGTATAGGTCAACGTGGGGATGCTATTTATGCCTGCCCTTTGTTATCAAAACAGATAACACACCTCAACCACTAAGCGTGAGTCTGACACAGTGTGAGTGCTGGTGCTATTGCTCTTTATTATTTTTATTGTTAGGGTGTATTGCATAACAGTTCAATCTAAAATAGGTAGACAAATCGGTAGATTTCTTATATGCTAGTAATATATAGTCTGAATTTAAAAAATCAAAGTCAATTTCCTTGTTTTATTTATGAAAACATAAAAATAGAATCACCACTATGTCATCTGAAAAGCAATCCCATAAGATCTATATTAACACATATAAGAAAACAAACTAAAAGAAAACATAGAGTAAGAACAAGAAAAAAACATCCTGATTGATTTAATTGACACCTTGATTTACAGTTTAACAGACTTTAAAGACTTAATTGACTAAAACATTTTTTCCCAGAAGTTTTTACTTAATGTTGACAATTTTATGGAGAATTGGGTGGTGACTATGTGACTTAGGATGATTATTCTAAGTGAATTTGTACTGATACATTAACATAATTGTTAAAAATTAAGGAATCAAATATAATCTCTGGGACCTCTGAGTTCATTCAATTGATTCCCTGAGGGTAGGAGAATGTACCTCTCTCAAGTACATATCAATTTTTTGTTAAGATTTCATACAAATAAATGATATATAAGCATATCAGAAGGAAGTCCAATATAAATCTTCCTGCCATTTATTTTGTCATTTTTCTTTAATTTCTTATATGAGGCTGTCCAGAAAGTAGCCAACGATTACTAATATAGTAAGAATGGTTACATAGCTGGATACTTTCTGGGCAGCCCTTGTATATTACTTCATAGATGTAGTCATTTAGATTTTAAAATTGATTTTATCTTCCTAATTCAATAATCCCAATATAATGCCAGCCCAGTCTCACCCAAACTCATGGTGACTATTGCCTGGCTACCTCTGATGTTTATTCAAAGCCCAAGGGCTCTTTAGTAAGCAGGTGGTGAATCCTGCCAGGACTGGTGCCTTCCCTTCAGCTTAGTGTGTTTCTTTCTGGCCCAAGGTGGGTCTAGAAATGCCAACCAGGAACTAAAGTCTGGGCTCAGGGGCTTCAGAAGTCTGCTTGGTACTTTATTTTACTGTGGCTGAGCTGGTACCCAAGTTACAAAACAAAGTCCCCTGAATTCTTCCCTTTCCTTTCCCCAAGTGGAAGGAGACTCCCTGAGCTGTGCTGCACTGCCTGCAGCTGGGGGGAATGTGACACAGGTACTGGCTTGGCTGCTGCTGGTGTCTCCCTGGGTCACGTGCACCTCAAATAATCCGCTGGCTCTGAGCCAGGACAGCCACAACAAGTGCCTAAAGACTGCATCCTTTGTGACCTGATGGCCCTGTGAATTTATTCCAGACCCCAGGCCACTTTTTGTCAGCTGCTGGTGGGGCTAGCAGGAACTCAAGTTTCAGATCAGAGGATTTCCCTCTGGCCAGGCTGGTCTAAATGCTCCCTCCATGGGTGCCAGCAGAATTCCGCCATGTGCTGTGTTCCCCTGTGACAGGGAAGTCCTGAATTCCAATGGAAAGTCCCACAGCCACTTCACTCTCTCGCCCTTGGGCACACAGGTGCCTACTCTCCACTTGGTGCACTGGTATGGCACTTCTAGAGGATGGACGAGGTGTGGTGTAGGCAATGGAAGACTGGCTTTTCTGCCCTCTTGAAGTATCTCTTTTCTTGATATAATGTTAACACCAGGTACTGTGATCGCTCATCTGATTTTTGGTTCTTCTGAAGGTGCTTCCTTGTGTGGAGAGTTGTTGAATTTGGTGTTTGTGTGGAGGGACAATCGCTGGAGGTTTCTATTCAGCCATTTTCCTCTGCCCCCCTCCCCAAATTTCTTATCATGTAGAATTGTCCCTGTACAACAGAAGATAATTTTAAAAAAATAGTGCATAACCTGTGTGAGATTCAATTTAGCAGATTAACCACAGGTCTGCATCTTAAAACCATTTTTTAAAATCCTAATTATAGTAGTGTCTATATCATCCTTCTCTATAACATTCTTTCCCACATGACCTTTAAATTTTCTCTTCATTATAGCAAAGTGAACATTCAGTTCAATTGAACAAACATTTTTGAACAGTTATAATTGTATTAGATGTTATTTAGCTTTGGAGGATATTTATCTAGAACTTACAGTTAACTGGATGAGATTATACAAAAATAATTAATTTTAACTTAAATGAGGGACTATTGGGGAAGAAAAAATAATGCAAAAAAAATAGGGGCTAAGATGAGAGTCTTAAAGTTCAGCCTTAAAAATGGACAAATTAAATTAATAGGCAGATAAGAAGTAAAGAAAAAAAGAAAGAAAGAAAAGCTCAGTGTGAGGAAACAGGATAATATTTGTTTGTTTGTTTTACTTCAGCATATTATGGGGGTACAAAAGTTCAGGTTACATATATTATATTTGCCCCACCTAATTCAGAGCTTCAAGAATGTCCATCCCCCAGATAATGTGCACCTCACCCATTAGGTCTGAATATACCCATCCCTTCGTCCCCACTCCCACCTGTCCAACACCTGATGAATGTTACTACTATATGTGTATGTAAGTGTTGATCAGTTAAAACCAATTTGATGCTTGTAATGTGGTGCTTGTTTTTCTATTCTTGTGATACTTTACTTAGTAGAATGGACTTCAATTCTAGCTATGATAATACAACAGGTGCTAGATCACCACTGTTTTTTGTGACTGAGTAGACCTCCATGGTATACTTATATCACTTTTTCTTAATCCACTCATGGATTGATGGGCACTTGGGTTGTTTCCACATCTTTTTGATTGTGAATTGTGCTGCTATAAACATTCCAGTGCAGATATCTTTTTTATAGAATGTTTTTGTTTTTTCCTTTGGATAGATGCCCACTAATGGGAGTGCTGGATCAAATGGTAGTTCTACTTTTAGCTCTTTGAGCTATCTCCATACCACTTTCCACAGAGATTATACTAGTTTTCAGTCCCACCAGCAGTGTATGAGTGTACCTATCTCTCCTCATCCACAACAACATTTTTTGTTTTGGTAATTTTCTGACAAAAGCCATTCTCACTGGAGTTAAGAGATATTTCATTGTGGTTTTGATTTGCATTTCCCTGATGATTAGAAATGTTGAGCATTTTTTTCATATTTTTTTGGCTATTTCTTTTGAAAAGTTTTGTTCATGTCCTTTGCTCACTTTTTAATGGGGTTGTTTGATTTTTTCTTGCTGGTTTTCCTGAGTTCTATATAGATTATAGCTATCAGGCCTTTATCAGATGTCTAGCATGTGAATATTTTCTCCCATTCTGTGAGTTGTCTGTTTGCTCTTGCGTTAGTTTCCTTGGCTGTGCAGAAGTTTTTAAATTGGATCAGGTCCCATTTATTTATTTTTGTTGTTGCCATGATTGCCATTGGGGCCTTCTTCATAAATTCTTTCTCTAAGCCAATGTCTGTAAAAGTTTTTCCAAATTTTTTTTCTAGAATTCTTATAGTTTCATGCTTTAGGTTGAAGTCTGTTATGTACTGTGAGTTGATTTTTGTGAGCGGGGAAAGGTACAGATCCTGTTTCAGTCTTCTCCATGTGGCTATCCAATTTTCCCGGCACCATTTATTGAATAAGGATTGTTTTCCCCAGTGCATATTTTTATCTGCTTTGTCAAAGATCACATGGCTATATGAGTATGGTTTTATATCTGGGGTCTCAGTTCTGTTTAATTGGTCTATGTCTCTGTTCTTGTGCCAGTACCGTGCTGTTTTAGTTACTATAGCCTTGTAATATAGCTTGAAGTCTGGTAAATTGATGCCTCCCAATTTGTTCTTATTGCTTAAGATTGCTTTTGCTATATGAAGTCTTCTCTGGTTTCATATGAAGGGCAGAATTATTTTTTCTAGATCTGCAAACAATGATGTTGATATTTTAATAGGGATTGCATTGAATTTGTAGATCATTTTGTGTAGTATAGACATTTTACCAATGTTGATTCTGCTGACTGATGAGCTTGGTATGGAAGCCAACATCACCCTGATACCAAAACCAGGAAAGAATGCAACACAAAAAGAAAACTGCAGACCAATATCCCTTATAAATATAGATGCAAAAATTGTCAACCAAATTCTAGCAAACCAAATTCAGGTGCTTATTAAGAAAATAATCCATCATGATCAAGTGGGCTTCATCCCAGAGATGCAGGGATGGTTCAACATATGCAAATCTATAAATTTATATAGAGAATTACATTCACCACATAAATAGGAGTAAAAACAAAGACTGTATGTTCCTCTCAATAGATGCAGAAAAAGCATTTGACAAAATTTAGTACTTTTTATGATAAGAATGCTTAACAATATAGGCACAGACAGGACTTACCTCAAAATGATAAAAGCCATATATGATAAAGCCACAGCCAACATCATACTGAATGGGGAAAAATTGAAAGCATTCCCTCTTAGAACTGGAACCAGACAAGTTTGCCTTCTATCATCACTTCTATTCAACATGGTGCTGGAAGTCCTAACCAGAGCAATCAGACAAGAGAAGAAAATCAAGGGCATCCAAATGGGGGCAGAAGAGGTCAAACTATCACCCTTTGCAGACAATATGATCTTATACTAGAAAACCCCAAAGATTCTGCCATGAGACTACTAGAACCGATAAAGAAATTCAGCAAAGTTTCAGGTTACAGAATCAATGTACAGAATTCAGTAGCATTCCTATACGCCAACAACTGTCAAACCGAGAACCAAATCGAAGACTCAATACCCTTCACAGTAGCAACAAAGGAAATAAAATACCTAGGAATATATTTAATTAAGGAGGTAAAAGACCTCTACAGGGAGAACTACAAAACACTGAGGAAGGAAATAGCAGAGGACGGAAACAGGATAATTAAAGTCACAGAGGTACAAGAGTGAAAAATATGTTTGAAAATTGAAATATATTAAGAACTTCAGAGTGGCTAAAAAAAGAACAGTGTATGGAAGCAGTCATAAAAATGAGCCTGGCTGTGTATTATCAAGAGCTTTAAATACTTTAGTAAGCATTGTAAACTTTATTCTATAGGTGATAGAATATTACAAAATTTTTTGAGTGTGTGAATAGCAAGATATAACTTGTGTTTCATTTGATAGTGACTGATACCATAGAGTTAATTTGGGAGAAGGTGGAGATTAAAGGTATAAAGACCTAGTCAGTAGGCTATTACCATGGTCCATTTGAGATGTGATTGAATCTGAAATAGGGAAGGAATGAAAGAAGGAATGGAAAGAAAGGGATTTATGTGTCCGTTTTGAAGTAGAATTTATAGATTAAATGTGGATAATAGAAAAAATTGGAAATGATTTCTTTATTATCCACAATGACCGTGAGGCTGAGGATGCCATTAACCAAGAAAGAATACAAGTAAAAAAGGAATTTTTATGTGGATATAAAATTTCTCTTTGTTTACTTTTAACTTTGGTTATGTTTAATTTGTGTTGTAGGAGGAGTTATGCCAGCTGACAATAGTATGTTCAAATTAAGACAAATCTCCTATTTGAAATTCTACCTCATTATACCTTAATATTTTGAATGTCAGTGACATTAGCTATACCTTTTATAATGTGATTTATAATCTCACAATATCTCATATGTTGGTAAGGATTTTAATATGAAAATGCTTCCCTCAGCATTTCCTGGGTTGGATTTGAGTGTTCAAATTCCAGTAATTGTTAGCAGAGAGGTAAGGAAGAGAGAAAAGATAGGGAAAGAAAGATAATTAATATTGAATTCTATCCAAAGAGAATATTGGATTACTTTTACTCCTTTCACTCAAATTGTGAATCAATAGGGACACAATCTTTTAAGGATCCCTAAACATGACATTAGGATCATGTTCAATTTTGCCCTCCAACCAAGCTCAAATACTCAGTAAAATTGTTTTCTTCCAAAGTAAGTACTCATAGTTTTGGTTTACTTCCAAATGAAGGAGATTTTAGATCAGCGTGTCCCAAACTTTAATACAAATCTAACACATGTTAGTGTTAAAATGCACATTCTGAATTAGTAGGTTTGGAGTGAAACCTGTTATTCTACATTTATGGCAAGTTCCAGGTGATGCTGAAACTGCTGGTCTATGCAGGACACTTTGAGTAGCGAGGATCTGGATTTGCAGTATACACTTGGAAAAGGAGAGATGAATTTGATGATTTAAAATTCCTCAAAGAATGTTTTAGCAATCCATAGGAAAAAAGAAAGCTATGAGGCTTTTTGTGTTAAATTATTGAACTCAGTTTTAATACTTAATTGGATTTGATTCAGTTTCTGAACACTGGCCATGTTGCTGGAAATGACTGATCGCATTGCAGAATGTGAAGTCACAGGTCTTTTTCAATCTCAGTTACCTGAATATTGAATCTTGAATTGTGACGAATTCTTAGTCTTGGCTCAGCAAAAGATGGCCTTAGGTGCCACACATTCCTGGAAGCAGTACCTCCTGTTCTAATGTTTTTGTGATTTTTAACAGCTCCTTCATTTTTTCCTCTTTGCTTTGAAGTTTCTTTGATCTTTTCAGCTACCTGAAGAAAATCGCAAACTTTCTAGCCTGTAAGGAAAATATCTCTCAATCACCTCCACTGTAAATAAAAACAAAATTAAAACATCAAATGTAGAGACAATTTTTTTTACCCTTCTGAGTTATTTTGCTGAATATTTGATAATGGGTTCAGTCTCAAAGTTGTGAAATGGCTAAAGTGTACCTTCAATACCTTTCTACCATTCAAGGACCCCTCCTTTATCCATCCCTAGGAATCCATAATATTTATTGTTTTCTCTGTTTGTTAACAAGACATTTAGTTGATTTTCTATTCACATAAAGGTATACATGATAAACAATTAAATTATTGTTCTCCTTTGGAGAATATATTCTGTAGCTAATATAGCCTCTTTTAATTGATAAATTTTGGATATAAAATCAAGAATGCTAAAGAATTATTTGGGACTATCCAGTGCCTTCTCTATGGTTCTTAAATCATATCCATTTCTTTACAAATAGATCAATTGAAAAATATCAGCCAAAGCAATGGCCTGAAAGAACTCCTGCACATGTATGATTATATTGAAGATGACTTAGTGAGCACCCAACTACAAATAAGAGCATAGAGCTTCTTTCTATTAATGGAAGGCAAGGAAATTTGGATCCCTTAATATGCAATATCATTGCAACTCTTGGTAGCTGTGGGAAACACAACAAAAACCAAAAACCTTTTAGGATTTTAGGTATACATCTAAGTAAATTGTATCATCTTATTTGACTAATTGGGTAGTTTATACAGTCAATAAAGGCCTCTGAAATTTTTTTTAGGCAAAATATTTAATCAATTGCACTGTGAAAACTGCTACCTTACTCCTGAATGTCCCTGATTATTACCTAACATCTACATATCAACATGACTTTTCTCTGTTCTCTACCCACCCATCCTTACTTATACAGTAATTCTTATGAAGATATACAAAACTGCAATATTTGATCTCATAAGGATCTCAGAATATTATTTTTGAAAATAATTAAAAATCTATTGAACTTAGATTGAAAGTGGGAACTTTTTTCATTCTGGCATGTTTCTATCCTAATTTCTTGCCTAACTCTTATTCTAGTCATGGCTTTGCAGTTCTGAAAAACAGAATACTAAATCCACAAAAACTCAAACTGGTTCAAGAAAGTTTAGATATACTGGAAAGCAACATGTACATTTTAGGAAATTAGAGCAGACTTCTCCAAAATATGTCTGTTTTATGGTCATTTCTTACTTATTTTAAAAAAATGCAATTGCTTAGAATCCAATAATTTTGAAGACACTGGAGATTTTTTTCCTAACATTTGTGCATATTAAAATGTCTTTTCTCATTATTCTGATTATTTTCTGGTTATTTTTATCTCATGCCTTTCATGTTTAAAATGTATGAGTTATTTGTGTTTCAAAAGAATATTTGTTGCCTTTCTTTTGTTTCTTTGTATTTCAAGGAAACAATTATCATAACATAAGTAGAGTTTTTTAAATTTTATCTTTTTCTAAGTTTTGGTTTGCTCTTTTGTATTTTGCAAACCATGAGCATTTTACTCTTTATCAATATATGTTATAAGTAATTGATAATTAAAATATATAGTAAATACAGGAATTCAAAGAAAAGCAAAATTCTGCTAGAGTTTTACTACTCTAAACAAAGAGGTTAAGAATAGTAGTATTTCTATATTTTGTGAAAGTAATGATTGAGTCAATCTCCTTTCTTACCTCTAAAGGAAGTACTTGGAGTCTTGTGAAAAGGATAGGGGATTTTGATACTAATATTAAAGTTAGAATACATCTAAAATTACTCATGTAGTTACTGTTTAAGCACTTTAAGACATTTTCCAGTTATCCATTTCTTTGAGTAGTTTTGATTCTACAGGTGAATTATTTGAGCATATGGTAGTGTTGAAAAAGATAAACTCGGTTTATTTGCTTTTACAGAATTTTGTATGGAAAACTTTATCTTTTCCTAACTGTCCCAATTTTATAAGCTGCTTTTTTCCTCTCAGTGGTACCATTTCAAGTGAAAGCCCTAATATTTT
>NW_012154173.1:148818-158928 GCF_000956105.1 Propithecus coquereli | reverse complement strand
ATAGATGGAGAACATACAAGTATTACCTTCTAAGTAAAGAAAAAGTGTGCAAAATCCCTAAGACAAGAATATACTTGGTAAATTAAGACATTAAAAAATGCCAGAGTTTTCAAAATATAGTGAGAAAAATGTGAGAGTGACATGAGGTGATACTGGGGCTGTGACAAAGATTTTGGTTTTTATTCAGAGTTCAATTAGAAGTATGAGTGGTTTAAACTAGGATGTTGATAACAAGGAAGGGGGTAAAATGAAGCAAATGAAGCCATATTTTGGAGGTAAATTCACCAGGACTTATTAATGGACTGACTGTGGCAGGTGAAGGTAAGAAAAAATTGTTGGGCGACTCCTAGTTTCTGACTTGGTGCTTGTTATTTTATTTTATTTTATCTATCTATCTATCTATTTATTTATTTATTTCAGAATATTACAGGGGTACAAATGTTTTGGTCACATGGATTGCTTTTGTACTGCTTGAGTCAAAGTTATAAGTGTGTCCATCACCCAGATAGTATTCAGCGTACCCATCAGGTATGATTTCATCCATCCCCTCCTGCCCTCCTCCCACCTGGGTGATTTCCATTGAGTTTTACTTCCATCTGAGCACATCGTTGCTGATAGGTTAGTTCCAATTCAATAGTGACTACATGTGGTGTTTGTTTTTCCATTCTTGAGATACTTCACTCAGGAGGATGGTCTCCAGCTCCATCCAGATTGTTGCAAAAGGTATTAATTCATTTTTTTATGGCTGAATATTACTCCATGGTGTACATATATCACATTTTATTAATCCACTCATGAATAGGTTGGCACTTGGGTTGATTACACATCTTTGCAATTGTGAATTGTGCTGCAATAAACATTCTAGCGCAAGTGTCTTTTTGATAAAATGACTCTTTTTCCTTTGGATAAATACCCAGTAGTGGGATTGCTGTATCAAATGGTAGATCTACTTTATTTCTTTGAGGAATCTCCATACTATTTTCCATAGAGGCTGCACTGGTTTCCAGTCCCACCAACAGTTATAAGTGTTCCTGTTTCTCTGCATACATGCCAGCATCTACAGTTTTGGGACTTTTTGATAAAAACCATTGTCACTGGGGTTAGGTGATATCTCATTACAGTTTTGATTTTCATTTCTGATGATTAGTGATATTAAACATTTTTTTTCTTATATTTATTGGCCATTAGTCCGTCTTCTTTTGAAAAGCTTCTGTTCATATTTTTTGCCCACTTTTTAATGGAGTTGTTTGACTTTTTTCTTGCTGATTTGCTTGAGTTCTTTGTAGATTCTGGTTGTTAGCCCTTTATGAGATGTATAGCATGCAAATATTTTCTCCCATTCTGTAGGTTGTCTACTCACTCTAATGATTGTTTCCTTGTTAATCTCCTTAGGACATGGGCTCAGGTTGAAGCATGGTGTTGCTATAGTTATCATCAATGTATCATGATCTTCAAATTACTATAGCAGTACAGTGTATTTTAAGTGGGGCTGGTAATTAATACCTTGTGTTTAAGTTGGAGCAATATCTGTTCCACCTTCAATATTAAGTCTTTCTTTTGCTTTTTATTTTGAGAGAAATATCTTTTCTTGGTTTGTTCCTCTGCTATTTCTCTACCAGGAGTTTCCATTGTTAGATATTATTCAAGGCTTGTTAGCTTGGCAGTGGTAGGTGGCAGGTGGGAACTTTCTCTGTTGTTCAGACTAAGCCTTAGTCTTAGACAGGTATCATATTCATACATCTTCTGCCTTTCCCTGGTTATAGTTCTGGGTGTTTCTTTTCTTTCTACCCCTCCTCCAGGAGAAGATTTTTGAAATGAATTTTTCCTCCTGTTATTTTTTTTCAGCTGCAATGTATTTTGACTAGTGATTTAAGAATGACAGTGTTTCTGCTCCCCCCCCCCCCATCAAGAGCTTAACATGTTTTTTACCATAGTGGAGAAAAGGGGCCAGGCAAGTTGTATGCCTCACCCACACCAGCTACTGTTTCTCTCCCCAGGTCTGCTCCATCAACAACATTCATTTTCTTAATGGTCCCTTTGTCCTTTTGTGTGACTGCCCATGGTAGTTCTGGGAGAAAAAGTTTGTAAGTATATGAACTTACTCAGTTTCTTCACAATCTTTTGCCGGCCCACACTTGATCTTCAGCAATTTGTCAACTCTTCTAGCTGAACTCTTCTTGCCAGTGTCTAGTTCCATCTACTTCAGATAAGAAAGTGTTCATGTCTCCTGTCTCCTTGAAGGTACAGGCCATTCCATTGATTTTTGAACACATTTATTGGTTTGTGCCTTGAGTTCTCCAATGGGCTTCAAAAATCATGAATTTTCAGATTGTTTGGCGTTTTTTTAAATTGTAAGGGTGGGGGCTATATTCGTTCTACTCTTTTCAGCTATGCTACATCCTATAATTTGACCTAGTCACCTCCTTTCTACTCTGGGGGCATTCATCCAGTAAAGAGAGAGAATGAATTACTGGCCTGACATTTAACTACTTCCTTCTTAATGCTTGCCTTAAAAGTTTGCATGCATGTCTTTATTTGGTTTAGAATACTAATAAATGCTGTGAAGGAAAGTCACACTGTACTATGTGAATGTGAAGTGGAGAGAAAATAGTATTTTGCATTTTTGCATTTTATGTCTTGCATTTTTAACAAGATACACATACGCATATATATGTAACTGTTTTTGAATGAAAACTTTTATATTAATCCCTATGTACTTCTGAATAGAAGCATGACATTTCGATTGTACATATTATACTATTTCACAAAGCTTCAAGATACGATGATTTTCTGAAAAACAATTAATTAAACAAAAAGAAGCCTGGGAATAAATTACTTTATATTGAGTGAACATTCAGCTAGACAGAGATTTTTTTCTTTCCTCAATTTCCTATATGGACATTTTTATCATAATATTCATAAATTCCGTAAGAGATTTTTAAATGTACACTTTTAGTAAGGAATAATGTAAATTCCTATGTTCTGTTATCATATTTATTTTTATTTATTCTTTCCATATACATTCTTTATAAACATGTATGTGTCTAAGTAGAAAATATAAATCTGCTTTCAGTTTTATAAGATTTTTAGCTTTATTATTTTTATAAACATTACTCTCTCTGACATAAGTGATATCTACAAAATATTGTTACTGATTATCTAATGAAAGCAGAAAATCAGCTTCCTTGACATATTGAGGATACCAAAAAGCTGCTTCATTGGGAGAAAGTATATATTCAGTAATATTTATTCTATACTTACTCATGCTCTGATGAAATGCTTTGTTCTCTTAGACTACTTAGGCATTTCATTAATGTGACAATTCACTTCATAGAGCTTGAGGTTGAGATGTATTTTAATTACGCCATATGCTTCAGTACGAATGGAACTATTACAGATATCATTAATTTCTAAGTTTTATCAAAATCGTTCCAATTGGAGAGCTTTACATGAGAAAAGAATGTAGAGAAAATATAGATAGTCAGAATAAGATCATATCCATAAAATCTCTGGTGCAGTGAATGTTTTTAATTTTAGTTGATTTAGTATTGGACTTCTGCCATTTGCTTGAGATGATAATAGAAAGAATTGTTTTCCTTTAAGTTATCAGCACATTTTAAAAATATTGACCACATATATACTTAATTTCAAATTATCTTCTTAGCCAGTAAGTCAACTACCCTTAAATACTCTCTATGTTAATATCTAAGACATTTAAATATGTAAACATTTTGGGTGTTTTGTCCTTCAAATACATATTATTTTAAATTGATTGGCATACATTTGAGGCACTTTATTTTATAAATAATTTTGTTGCCCTTTACCAGTTTTTCATCTTCAGATTTCTTCTAGTTAATTTATCTTTACGATAATGAAAGACAACTGATTGCTGAATTAGCTAAATTAGCTAACCAGAGATTATATCTGATGACATATGAAAGATACACAAGATGCAACTTTTTGTCCTTTCGATAATAACTTTTTGGTCTTAATATTCCCAACACTGTTTATTTATTTTTTTGTGTGTGTAAAATTCATTCTTCCTTGTTGTTTCTTTCTGCTCTGCTGATTTACTTTAGTACCTTTAATACAGAAATTTAAAAGTTGCACCTAGCTTTATTAATACTCAAAGTTGTAAAGATATCCATTATTCTGTGATAAATCTATAGATACAATGCAATCGCAATTAATTTGAACAATTTGTTTTGTGTGTGCATGAATATTGAAAGCTGTTTTTTAATTTTTTGTAAACTAAAGATTCTTACACTAAGTATAATCAAAAAACTCTTCAAGAATAAGAATGATATATCAAAATATTTTGTAAAGCTACAGTGATAAAAATAGTATGGTATTGGTCCCAGTATTAACTAATTAAATTAAACAGAGAATCCAGAAACAAACTGACAAGGATAATACAGCAGAATATCTGCAGAAATATTTTTTGTTTGGTTTTTCAAGACATGATGTTAGGTCAATTAACTATCTGTCTAGAGAAGAAATGAATATTGACTTTTAGAACACTTGACAAATCATTTCAGATGTACTGCATATCTAAATGTAAAATGTAAAACAACAAAGTCTACATCATAGTTGAATATCTTCATGATACTGGAAGTAGGCAAAGATTTCTTAAACAGGCTACCAAATCCATTATCTATGGGGAAAAATATTGATAAACTGGACTATGTTAAGATTAATAATTTTTGTTCACTAAGAAAATAGCTTTTAATTACACTATTCAGAATTCTCTATCTATAATGATTCATTTATTTGAAAATAGTAATTTGCATATTTGAAAAAATACTCAACATCACTAATCATCAGGGAAATGCAAATTAAGACTGAATTTTTAACCAAATGATCATTTATTTAAAACTAGAATTAAGGAGAATAGGTAGCTAAAACAGGTTATCTATCTATTGAATAGTCTAGGTGAGAAGAGATAATGGCCTGAAATAGGGTAGTGGGAATACGAATAAGTTGACATTTGAGAGGAACTTTGCAAAGGTATAACTGACAGGATTTGGTAACTAATTAAGTGTTTGGTATGAAGGAGAATATTTTTGGATTCTAGCTTGAATGACTGGAAGAAAGAGGAAGTTTCTAACTGACCAAGAAGAGGAGAAAGAGTAGGTCTGGGAGGGAAAAAGAGAAGAAGTTTAATTTATTTCTGAATCCAATCACCTGTTTTAGTCAGGAGTCAGTGATAAGTTCAGAAGCTCTGTTCAGGACTCCTTTTTATGGCAGAGATGATATGATGTCAAAATGACTGACTGGTTCAGCCATTTTAATGATTTGCTCAAACCGATTGCTGAGAATTGGATTTATTGCTTGAGAAACCAGATAAATAAATGCACTTTTTCATTTTTACTTGATTGTTTTAGCATTGTGGGGACAAATCAGGAATTCTCCCCAATTAATGTGTGTCTGATGTTTGTTCTTTGCATTTTATTTTGGGGCTCATCTGAGTTAATTGTGCTGGGAAGGGAAAAATATGCATTGTTCAGCTACGGCTTCATTTTTCTCCCCTAGCAATTTAGCTTTGAAATAAACTATTCAGAATTCTCTATCTATAATGATTCATTTAGTTGAAAGTAGTGATTGAGTTCTTAATATAAGCCTGGTACCTTGCTAGGTCTGGGAATACAAAGGTGAGTAAAAACAGACACATATTTTGCACTCAGAGAACTGACTGATTAGTTTAGAGGCTAGGTATCGATCAATTCAACACAAAGTGTAATTGTTTATTCATAGATACTAATAAGTGCTGTGAAGGAAAGTCACACTGTACTATGTGAGTGTGAAGTGGAGAGGAAAAGTTATCTTCCATCCATAATCAGTTTATGAAAAGTGATCAATATGACTAGTGTTTGAGATTTTAATTTAAATATGTTTTTGGAAATAATATGAACAGTATCACACTAAGAATTGAAACTAAATGTTGATCCAGATCAGTGAAATTTATGATTAAATCTTGTTCTAACCTAATTTGCTTAAAGCTGAATATATGGATCATGACATAATAGAAAAATCAGTGTAATGGTTTTGGTATGTTTTTTTCTTGCTATTGATGAAGTTTTCATCTCAAAATATTTAATTTATTTGAGTTTGTATGTGAAGTCAAAATCTTAGCCAATATAATTAATTTTAAATGATACTTGAAAAATACTATTTTCTAAACTTTAGTCTCATCTGGTCTATTTTATTAATACTATTTTATTTTTATAGAATTTTATTAACATAGAAAGTATCTCTGCTTAGTCTAAATAGGGAACTTAAAAAATGACATAATCTTCCTGTCTTAGTCTATTCACCTCAAACACTGCTTCTCCTGAAGGGGATAAACACTCACATGGAGGGAGAAATGGAAGGGAAAAGAGGGCCTAGCTAGTTGCCTCAAGCCCTTTGGTAATGTTGCTTAATCACTTCCTAAAGATCCCATTTCTCAATATGGTCACATTGGTGATTAAGTTTCAATACATTGATTTGGGGCAACATTAAGATGATACCACTCTGTAACCCCAAAACAAAGTATTTTGTATTATATGTAGGATACTTTGGATTCTTGGAAGTCAAAATCTCTTGGTTTATTCCTGGGTTGATTACTCATCTTATTTGCTTGTTCCTGTTTTGCTAACCTCTACTTAAGTCTGATGTTCTAACCTCAGCTTCTTCTCAAGCTCTATACCTTCTTGTGTGACTTTATTTGTTTCTATAGTGTAATTATCACCACTAATATAGCCCTTGTGTCTTAATTTCCAAAATATGGTAATTTGCTAATTGGACATCTCTAGCTGATTGTCTCAGGCATCTCACGACAAAGAGCCTGGGTTCTGAATTTAGATACCTAGGTGTGAATCTTCACTTTACTACTTACCAGCTATGTTTCTTTTAAAGATACTGATTAACTTTTTGATAAAATGACTGATTTTCCTTTGGGAAGATACCCAACAGTGAGATTGCTAGATTGAACGGTAAGTCTATATTTAATTCTTTGAGGAATATCCATACTGTTCTCCATAGAGGTTGTACTAATTTGCAGTCCCACCAAGTATATAAACATTTCTTTCTCTCTGCATCCATGCCAGAATCTACAGTTTTTTGACTTTTTGATAATGGCCATTCTGACTGAGAAAAGGTAGTATCTTGTTGTGGTTTGATTTTGCATTTCCCTGATGATTAGTGATGTTGAGCATTATTTCATGTTTGATGGTCATTTATATGTCATCTTTTGAAAAAATTCTATTCATGTCTTTTGCCCACTTTTTAATGTGGTTGTTCATTTTTTTCTTGCTGATATGTTTGAGGTCTTTGTAGAATCTGGATATTAATCCTTTATTGGATGTATAGCTTGCAAATATTTTCTCCCATTCAATTTGTTATAGGTATAATCTATCTATAATTTCTTCCTTTCCTAAGTAATTTTGTCAGCCTATAGATGCTATTATTTGTTGAAATGAGGATCAAGACAGTACTATATTAACCATTTAATGTGCCTCTCATATATTTTTGGGTAAGGTGGTGAAATAAGTAAATGTTTAGATAAATTTAAATCTATCTGCCAATAGCAGAAAAATAATATAAACAAACACAGAGATATAGCTAGGCTCAAATACAAAGCACGTATCTGTATAGATCAGAATGTGAATGGTGGTGAGCAAAGCTTATTTTGTGAGCCTCCTGGCCTCTGGGTTGATACAAGGGTAGTGAAAGCCAAGAGTTTAACTCCTATCAGTAAAGAACATTAGAAGTAGTTTAAAATTACTGAGTTTTCAAATAAAATATTTCATTTGTTGAAAACAGAGGTTCAGGAGCATTGCCCTGCTCACAAGATATGGCTGAAAAAACCTCCTTCAAGTTTACCTTGGAGTTAATGTTGATCTCTAAGGGCCCAGTCAAGGTATCTACTATGGGCTCTTATGTCTGGATCTGCCATAACTCCCGATACACTGGGAGTAAAACCATATTCTTGAAAGATAGGGCAGGTTAGAGGCATCCACAAAAAAGCTAGACAATGAAGGGTGACACAGAGAGGGAAAGAGTGAGGAAAAGGGAGAGAGCATATGCATTATTGCTAAGACTAACAAACATCTCCCATCCAATGTGAGCCTGGGAATAAAATTTTAAAGCATATTTAATACCATGCTAAAGAAGATGAAAGCAATAATTTATCCCAGATGAAAAAAACACTCTATAGTATTCTCAAAAAGGCTTTAAAGTGAATATGTGGTAGATTTTCAAAGAGACAAATTAATGTCTAGCTTCTATGAGAACAAAATGAAATTATATTCTCAAGTAGTATATCCCAAACACTTCAACAGTGCATGCCACATAGTAAGCACTTGGTCAATCTTCCATAAGTAAATGAATAAAAAGTATAGACCAATATGCCTTATGGACATAAGTGTAAAACATGAAAGAAAATATTAGCAAATAGAACTCAGCAGTGTTTATAAAAGGTATAAAATATTAGCCAACTGAATTAATCAGTTTAAACATAAAACATCACATTATGATTAAAGATGGTTTATCACAGTACTGTGAGGAAATTGAACATCACAAAACCTATTTCTGCAGTATATGTTTAGTTGATAGTGTCATATACCACTAAATACTCCTTCTGGACACAGGGACAACTTTCCTAGTGTCTGTAAATGCTGCTAGCAGATAACCCTCAGCTATTGGTCATTTTCAGGAAATGACTGGATGAAGAGGGTCATTTTGTCCAAGTTTAAGTCTCTTGTCCTAGACAATTTGCATCAAATGAGTGATCTATGAGGGAGTTTAAGGGCACAACTTGCCTCCTACCAACTCAGAGAAAGTCTGATAGACCATGTCATCTCAGCTTTAGAACTCCCTGTGGTATTGGCTGAATCTTCCCTTGAGATTGCATTATAACCTAACTTCTCCTTCTGCCCAATCCTGCTTCTTTTCCTTTCCTTACATAGATAATTATCCCAAGAGTTGGTTCCTGGTCAACTTCCTAGATGTTAATTTCTGGCTCAGAATTTGCATCCTCGGAAGCCCAAATAGAGAAGAAATAATATCAATATATTAAAAACAAACACACAGAGAAAACATCTGACAAATTTAATATTAAAGATATATCTATGATGAAACTAGAAATTGAAAAGTAGATCAATAGAGTGATAAAATATATATTAAAGTCAGAAGCAAATCCAAGAAAATCAAGTAAATCTACAAAAGATCACTGGAACTAATAAGAAAGTGAAGCAAGTTTTTTTAGAGACAAAATCAACATGCAAAAAGGATCAAAAACATCTCCATATAACATTAAAAACTAATAGAGATTATAATAATAAAAAAACCTTATTAAAGGCAGTTAAAAGCTTTTGACTACTTCTTGTTTGCTTGGCACTTTTATAAAGGTTTTACATTCTTCCAGGTAAAGTATGAATATGTACCTAAGGAATAAATGTAAAAAATGGCAATGTGTATCTGGAGAAAATTGTAGAATAGTGTTTAAGGGGAGAAAAGAAAATCTGGAGAAATGAGGAATATTTCATCTTTAAAAATTATAAGATGTAAGGGCCACAATGAGTTATTGAAGAAGAAGAACTGGAGGAACGTGACCTATTATGTATAAACTTACTATAAATCTAGAATAATTAAGACTGAGTAGTATTAGGGTAAAAATAAATAAAAATAGATCAATATAACAAAGTAGGCTATGAACATATGGAGTCCTGATACATGATATGTGATATTGTACATCAGTAGAGAAGGGATGCAATAAATCCTATGGGACAATTGACTAACCTTATCAAAAAATAAATTTAGATTCTAATGACATTGTGCACAAAGATCAATTGTAGGTGGTTAAAAGACCTCAATGTAAAAAGCAAAACCTCATACAAACCCACAGCCAACATCATACTGATTGTAGAAAAGTTGAAAGACTTCCCCCTAACTGGAACAAGACAAGGGTGCCCATTGTCACCACTTCTATTTAACATAGTGCTAGAAGTCCTAGACAGAGCAATCAGGCAAGAGAAAGAAATAAAAGTGTATCCACATTGGGAAAGAGGAAGTCAAACTATCTCTTTTCACTGAGGATATGATCTTATATCTAGAAAACCCCAGAGACTC
>NW_012154173.1:142834-145867 GCF_000956105.1 Propithecus coquereli | reverse complement strand
AAGTTTAGCTACTGTGTTGCAAGAGAAAGCAGGACCTTGTTAAACAGCGCTCTCCATTACCATTTACTCTCTTAAGGGAAACTTAAAAAAACAAAACAAAAAAACCACACCTACACACTCTAGGCCACATTAAAAATCCAAGCACTGGTGTGGGATTTCGGTGGAGAGAAAGAAATTTGGGGGTGGGGGTGGAAAACAAAACCCAATTGTGGTTATAAGAAAGGCTCCCAATTTAACTGTCCCGATTTATCCACTTTTATTTACCACCCAAGACCATCAATTCTAGAGTATTCTGATCTGTAAAAGGGGTCAAAGCAGCAGGAGCAGGCATGGATGGAGGGAAAGAGAGTCAAATACAACAAGGAACCAATTTGCTTGAGAAAAGCATTGATTCTTCCTTTCACAGCTCCCAGTGGCTGAGATATAAAATGCCCTAGATAATAGGTATGTGACTTAGAGACTGCTTTTTGGGAGGTAAGAGTACCATGAACTTAAGACGATGACAAGAATCTAAATTTTCAAAGCTTCAAGGTTTCAACAGAATGTGGATATATTTGAACTTTCAAAAAGGAGAGTGTTTAGAAAGGGCAAAACCAGGACACAGACGACTGGGAATTCCCAAGACCCCAAAGCGCTTCCTGGTCCAGTAAATAACCATTCATGTGTTTATGGGAGTTCACACTATTTTCTCCTATAAGCTGGTGCAAAATGATTCATCACCTCCCAAAAGCTTCTTTTCAAACCACGATTTTCCCATTTATTTTGGTCCCAAGCAGTTCTATTCTTTAGCGGCCTATAACTCACTCCCAACTACCCCCGTGGGGGGTAAAAAATGAAGGAATTCCCCCTAGGCTGGCCCCAATAACTCAGAATTAAATAAGAGGAGGGGCTAGCAGCCTCCTGGAGACTAACACAATTTGAGAGGCTAAATCTACCTTTCCAAGGATGGAAAATTTATTCAGATAATGTTTGAGAATTCATATATGCCACAATATGATAAGAATTAAAAGGTGGAAATCTCACACTCTTCCTTATACCTCCCCTACTGCCCAGATTCCAGACATCATATCACAGTCATTACATTTCTGCTAAATGGAGTCCCCCAGGCACTAATCACACAGGCAACTGCATGGTGTCATAAAAAAATGCACAACTTTTCCATTAAAAAAGCTGTAGTCTCTCTCTCTGGCTACATTGGCGATTCTCCAGTTACTTCAATACTTTAAAGGCTGCAGCAGCATGTAAAAGAATTTCATTTCATTTTTAAAAAAAAAAAGTTAAGAAAGGTTTCCAGGAGATGGTGAGTTTTATTTTGTCTTGTCTGGAAAGAGGTTTGATTTGTTCTCGAATGTTCCAGGATGGAGAGAGACTAGGTGAAAGCACAGGATGTCGAGGTCTATTCGGT
The DNA here is from genome assembly GCF_000956105.1 of Propithecus coquereli. NCBI lineage: Eukaryota > Metazoa > Chordata > Mammalia > Primates > Indriidae > Propithecus > Propithecus coquereli. The sequence goes on along the minus strand of NW_012154173.1, from coordinate 144,462 downwards.
GTAATCTTCTCCCTCGTTTTCATCTTCACCATCAACAGAGAGAGCAGCATACTTGCTTGCAGAACGGAACTTGGAGGCTGGGTTTTCCTCAGGTTTCTGTGGCTCAGGTGCAGATCTGGAGTCTTGATCCTTTTTGCTGTCTTTCCTGTCTGACTCCTTCCAGTGGTCTTTGTTCCCTCCATCTCCTGGACCACGGCTGGAGTTCCCAGTTTGGCCTTTTGGGACACTCATCCCGTCTACTTTATTTTCATCTTTCCTTGCTGGTCCTTCCTCAGACGGCTGAGCTGGAGCTGGTTCCCCCCGCCACTTGTAGGGGATTGCTGCTCTGTGTCTGAGCTCTGAGATCGAGCAGGAGGGTTAGAACTTCGCTTCACCCAAGCATTCTCCTTTGGTGGAGGGGCTGGCATTACCTTTAGGGGCTGATCAGGTTTGGGAGGCTTAGAAGTTGGAGAGTGACAGTCTTCCTCCTTATTAAGTGTTTCATTTTCTAGAGGCTTCTCACTCTCTCCTTCCCACATCCAGGTCTGACTTACTTCTGCCAGATGTGGCTGAGGTCCCAGTCTGCGATGACTCACTTCCTGTCCTCGACCGTTCCCGATCCTGAGTTTCTTCACTTCGCCGGCTTGGGTGTCTCTCCCGCGGCCGTCGTTCTAGTTTTGGCTCATCCAGCTGACGTTGCAATTTCTCCTGTTCCGTTTGTAGTCGTTCTTCTACTTCTCTTTCTCTAGCAGCTGTGTCAACGGGCTTTGCTCCTCCAAAGATAGAAGCCGCTCGACTGGACTGAGAGGTGCTAGCAGAGGAATCATCTTCCTTAGGAGTACTCCGAGGCTTTAGATTCAGTTTGGGTCTTTGGGGGGACCTCTATCATCACGCCTATAATCATCCCGAGAGTGATCATCTCTGGAGCTCCATGATCTGTCATCCCGTCTGCCGTATCGGTCTTCATAGCGGTCCCCACCTCCTCTGCAGTCATCATCTCTGCGGTACCCACTAGCAAATGCTCTTCTGCCACTGCCTATCCTGGAATCACAGCCTCTATCACAGTCTCTGCTACCTCGGTCATCATAGCGATCCTGGCATGTCCCGGCGTGGGCCATCACGATACCCGTCCCGATACCCATCACGATACCGATCTGAATCATAGCGATCTCGATACTTGTCTCCAAAGCTATCATCACCTCTTCCAGGCGGGTAGCCATCAAAGGTGTCTGTGGCAGGACGGGCTCTCCAGTCTGTATCTGTTTTGTCAGACTCCCGGTGTCTATCCCGGCCCAAAGAAGGAGCATCCCTGTCTTTATCCTGAGCTTGATCAGCAACATCCACTCGAATTTTCCTGTTACCTAGAGACTCTTCATTGAGACTCAGGGCACTGAGCAGGGAATCCAGGTCCTCAAACTCAGCATAACCAAAACCCTTCAACTTCTCTGGATTGCTGGGTTCACGGGGTAACCGCACTGCACTGATATTTAATCCTCTAAAGAATTCCTTAATCGATTCTTCTGTCACGTCATAGGGCAGGTTCCCTAGAAAAGCAGTGCAGGGTGGCGATTTGGGAAGACGGCTCCGGTCGATATTGGGTTCCCGAGCAGCCCGTGGAGCAGTGGGAAGGATGGAACGGTCAATTGGAG
>NW_012154173.1:140514-141784 GCF_000956105.1 Propithecus coquereli | reverse complement strand
TTCAGTCACTCTCCCCTTTTTCTCACTGCTACCCTCACTGCTGGGTAAACACTAGTTTCTTTTTCTCTAGGTTTACCTATTCTGGACATTTCCTATAAATGAAATCACATGATATCTGGTCTTTTGTGTCTAGCTCCTATCACTTAGCATAATGTTTTTGAGGTTCATCCACTGTATAATATATATCATGTCTTCATTCTCTATTATTACCAAATAATATTCCATTGTATGAACATACCATATTTTATTCATCCATTCATAAATTGATAGTCATTTGAGTTGTTTCCTTTTGTTTTTTACTATTTTAAATAAGACTGCTATGGACATTCATGTCCAAATTTTTGTATGGATGTGTGTTTTTATTTCTCTTGGCTATATTCCTATGAATGGAATTACTGGGTTATAGCATAGTTATAGCTATTTAAATAGGTGTGAAGTAATATCTCACTTTGATTTTGATTTGTATTTTTTTAGTGACAAATGATATTAAGCATCTTTTTCATGTGGTATTGATCATTTGTGTATCTTCTTTGGAGAAATGTTCATTCAAATCTTATGCTCATTTCTGAATTGCATTGTTTGTCTTTTTATTATTGAGTTGTAAGAGTTATTTATATATTCTGGATACAAGCTCTTCATCAGATATATGATCTGTAAATATTTTCTCCCATTCTAGGTTTGTCTTTTTACTTTCCTAGTGATGTCTTTTAAAGCACAAAAGTTTTTATTTTGATGAAGTCCAGTTTATTGTTTGGGAGTATTCTGAACTTTTGGTGTCATATCTAAGAATGCTTTGCCTAATCCAACATCACAAAGATTTATTCTTGATATTTTCTTCTAAGAATTTTCTAATATTAGCTTTTAAGTGTAGCTCCATGATCCATTTTAAGTGCATTTCTATACATAATGAAAGGTAGGGAGTAGGGATTTATGTTCATTCGGTTACAAATGGATATCCAGTTGTCTGAGCACCATTTATTGACAAAATTATTTTCCCCCATTGATTGCCTTGACATCCTTGTCAAAAACCAACTGACCTTAAATGTAAGAATTTATTCCTGGGATTTGATTTCTATTCCAGTGATCTAAATGTCTAGTCTTATGTCTGCACCACACTATTTTGATTACTGTGATTTTTAGGTAAGTTTTGAAATCATGAGGTTTGAATCTTCCAACTTTGCTCTTCCCATACACACTATAGATATTATTCTATATAATACTATATTAACCATTACATAATTATTACTGTAACTTATTTTATGTTGTATTT
>NW_012154173.1:137385-137904 GCF_000956105.1 Propithecus coquereli | reverse complement strand
TTAATACTCCAAATAATTCTGATACAAAACCATTATGACTTGCATGTCATATGTATCTTGTTGTATGTTGAACTTTTACAAATAACCAAAATTGTTATTAATAGCTTCTTGTATTCATTGGAGTTTTATTTTTAAACTAAACCCATTATTATTTAAAACCAACATTAATACAGTTTTTTTTTATTACTTGCACTTTTTACCTCTATTACTTGTCCTTTTAATACATATTTGTGTGAAGCAGAATTTTAAAAGGCTCTCATGACCTTAGCTCTCTGGTATTACTTACACGATCGTTTTATTTTCTATGGCAAAAGGGAATATTTCCTCTTGGGCCTAATTTAATCACATGAGGCTTTTAAAAGCAGAGATGTCTTTCCAGCTGAAAGAGAGAATCAAAGCATGGAAAAGGAATCAACGCTCTGTTGTTGGCTTTGAAGATGGAGGGTGCAAGTCCCAGGACTGAAGAGTACCCTCTAAAAGCTGAGAAAGACCCCTTGTTGGCAGTCAGCAAGGAAACTG
>NW_012154173.1:133486-135320 GCF_000956105.1 Propithecus coquereli | reverse complement strand
GTCAGATATCTATAAGAGTTTTCCGACCTCTTCTTCTAGAATTCTTATAATTTCATGCCTTAGATTTAAGTCTGTTATCCCTTGTGAATTAATTTTTGTTAAGTGGTGAGAAGTATGGATCCTGTTTCAGTCTTCTACATGTGGCTATCCAATTTTCCCAGCACTATTTATTGAATAGGGATTCTTTTTCCCAGTGTACATTTTTGTCTGCTTTGTCAAAGATCAGATGGCAATATGATGATGGATTTATATCTGGGTTCTCTGTTCTGATCCATTGGTCTATTTCTCTGTTCTTGTGCCAGTACCATGCTATTTTTGTTATGATAGCCTTGTAGTATAGCTTGAAGTCTGGTAAAGTGATGCCTCCAAATTCATTCTTTTTGCTTAAGATTGCTTTGGTTATTTGGGGTCTTTTCTGGTTCCATACGAAGTGTAGAATTATTTTTTCTAGATCTGCAAAAAATGACATGGTATGTTGATGGGGATTTCATTGAATCTATAAATCAATTTGGGTAGTATAGACATTTTAACAATGTTGATTCTGCCCATCCATGAGCATGATGAGTTTTTCCATTTGTGTACATCCTCTGCAATTTCCTTCCTCAGTGATTCATAGTTATACCTATAGATGTCTTTCACCTTCTTGGTTAAATGTATTCCTAGGTATTTTATTTTCTCTGTTGCTATTGTGAAAGGTATTGAGTCTTTGATTTCATTCTCAGATTGACTGTTGTTGGTGTATAGGAATGCTGCTGATTTGTGTACATTGATATTATAGTCTGAGACTATGCTGAATTTATTTATCAATTCCAGGAGTCTCTTGGTGGAGTCTTTGGGATTTTGTAGATATAAGATCATATCATCAGCAAAGAATGATAGTTTGACCTCTTCAGTGAACCAGCAAGAAAATATCAAGCAACCCCATTAAAAAATGGGCAAAAGACATGAACAGAAGCTTTTCAGAAAAAGATAGACTAATGGCCAATAAGCATTTGAAAAAAATGTTCAACATCTCTAGTCATCAGGGAAATACAAATCAAAAGCACAATGAGATATCACTTAACTCCAGTGAGCATGGCCTTTATCAAAAAGTCCCAAAACCACAGATGCTGGTGCGGATGTGGAGAGAAAGGAACACTTATACACTGTTGGTGAAACTACAAACTAGTACAACCTCTATGGAAAGTAGTATGGAGATACTTCAAAGAACTAAAAGTAAATCTGCCATTGGATCCAGCAATCCCACTAATGGGTATTTAGCTAAAGGAAAAAAAAAGACATTTTATAAAGAAGGCCCTGAACTCGAATATTTATAGCAGCACAATTCACAATTGTAAAGATGTGGAAACAACACAAGTGTCCATTGATACTTAAGTGGATTAATAAAATGTGGTATATGTATACCATGGATTACTCAGCCATAGAAAACAATCTTAAACTAATAACTTTTGTAACAACATGGATGGAACTGGAGACCATCCTTTTAAATTAAGTATCACAAGAATGGAGGAACAAAAACTGTATGTACTCACTACTAAATTGGAACTAATAGATCAACACTCACGTGCACATATAGTGGTAAAATTCAATAGAAATCAAGCAAGTGGGAAGGGGGAGGAGGAGATGGGTAAAATCATACCCGATGGGTACAATACACACTATCTGTGTGATGGACACACTCATAACTTTGACTCAACTGTACAAAAGCAATTCATGTAACCAAAATATTTATACTCCCATAATATTCTGAAACAAAACAAAACAAAAACAAAATTTTTATTGCAATAAGTTTATCCATGGTGCTTTACACATTTAGAGAAACTTCTTTAGAAAC
>NW_012154173.1:129469-131646 GCF_000956105.1 Propithecus coquereli | reverse complement strand
CTGCATATAGTAAAATGTGATCAGAGAGAAATGATTTAAGCTTGGAATTCATAATTAAAAGGGAAACAGAATATAAAAATTTGAAAAATTTACAGCCCAGCCATGTGAAGAATAAAAGAGCCTGCAAGCATGTGGCCAAGCGATCCTTCAATAAAGGGATTATCAGGGATAGAATGAAGGCAGGTGCTCTTCATCGAGATAGTGGGAGAATGACCCCAAAGATATTTTGGAAATTTTTGAGCTTGCTTCTCCCATCACAGGTCCAGAGCTCTAGGAGGACAGAATGGCTTTAGAAAATGGGCCTGGGGTACCATCTATGAGCTTGCTGTCAAGGGCCACCTTGGGACTGTGTTTGCTACATTCAGGTGGAGTGATCCTTGGCTGCACCAGCCGTGGTTCCAGCAGGCCCACGTGTGGCTTATGCTGCTGCTCCAGAGGCCACAAGTGGTCATCATTGACAATGTCCTTATAAAGCTGGCTGTGCAGATGGACAGAGTGCAGGAGTTGTGTGGCCATGGCGGCCTGCACCTAGATTTTGCAGGATGTATCACACAGCCTAGGGGCCCAGGCAGAAACTTGTCACAAGGGTAGAGCCATCACAGAGTCACCACTAGGGCAATACCCAGTGGAACTACAGAGTTGGGGCTGAACAGAAACCTTAGAACTGTAGAGCTACCAGTGTGCAAAACCAACATGGGAGAGCTGTGGGCAGAGACTCCAACTCATGAGAGCTGGTGCATGAGCTGAACCCAGCAAAGTCACAGGGATAGGGCTACCCCTTGGGCCCCAACCCACATCCTAGTGTGCCCAGGAGGCAGGACATGAAGTAAAGGAAGACTATTCTCCAGCTTTAAGACTCGATGTAGTTTTCTTTGTTGGGTTTTGAACCTGTATGAGACCAGTTACTCCTTTATTCTTTTGTATTGTACCATTTTGGATTGTGAAAGTCTATCTTACGTCTGTCCCACCATTGTATTTTAGAAGTAGGTTACTTGCTTAATTCCACAAGCACACAGCTGGGGGGAAATTTGCTTCAGGATGAATCATGCCTCGAGTTTCCACTCATATCTGGTTTAAATGAGACTTTTGACTTTTGAGTTGATGCTAGAATGAATTGAGGCATTGGGGTTATTGGGATGTAGTGAATGTATTTTTGTATGTGAGAAGGACATGAATTTTGAGGTCCAAGGGCAGAATGCTATTGGTTGAATGTGCCCCACAAAGATCATGTGTTGGAAATTTGTCCCCAATGCAGGGGTGTTGGGAGGTGGGTGTTTAGGTCCTAAAAGCTCTACTCTCATAAATGGATTGATGCTGTTATGGTGGGAGTGGGTTTGTGATCATAGGAGTGGATTTGTTATTGCCAAAGTTGGTTGCTTATAAAAAGATGAGTATGGCCCCTTCTTGTACTTTCTTTCTCTCTCTCTTGCCCTTCTGCCTTCAGCTATGAGATGATGCAACAAGAAGGCCCTCACAAAATATTGGCTCCTCGATCTTGGACATCCACCCTCCAGAACTGTGAGAAATAAATATGTGTTTCTTATAAGAATTTATAAATTACCCAGTCTCAGATATTCTGTTAATAGCAGCACAAAACAGACAAGGCCAATATTATAAAGGACATATGCATGACAGCGTTTGTAAGTTTGAGAATACATAAGACAATAAAGTCTGGGATAACATAAGTGGGAAACAATATGGGCAGATGGCACATAATCAAGGGCCTTATTGATGCAGCATCTCTTTATCCTTCTCCAATAAAAAAAGATTCTGTGGAGAAGATTTTGTTAAACTTTTGTGTTAGACATGACTTAAGCTTTTTTATACACTAATGTAGCAAGAACTTTTTAATATACATTTCTGATTGGTTGGCTGGTTGTTTGAATGATAATAGATTGTTAGACAAAGTAATCAGATTACATTGTTAGCAGTTTTCAAGGCAAAGAAGACAGGGTTAAATTCACAAGGAGTAGCTCTGTGTAAATGGTCAATCTGTTTCCATGGTTACAGGCTGGCTGAGTAAACTATAAATTTATAGGTGTTGGTTTGTGCCCTCTTATCTTAAAGAATCTGAAGAAGATTGTTTCTATAAATATGTTTCCATGCCTGGCTACGTACTGGTCTGAGGATAAATTTAGGGAAGAAACAGCTTCTAAACTATATAAATAGCAGCTCTC
>NW_012154173.1:115642-117074 GCF_000956105.1 Propithecus coquereli | reverse complement strand
CTATAGCTTGGTGGTCCCAGCAAGTGGAGACACAGGTTTTGCCAGCCTTCATTTGTATAAATCCAACAGAATTGACCTGGTGTTAAAAGACAGGATAGCTCTATTTTGTTTTTGTTTTTTTTTTTCAGGGTTGCCACAAGTAGCAGAAGATATTTCCTCAGTTTATCCATTAGAGAGGAGAAAAGGAAACTACAGTTGACCATTGAGCAACATAGAGGTTAAGGGGGCCAAACCCCATGTGTAACACTTGTGTCCCCCAAAACTGAACTGCGAATAGCCTACTGTTGACTGCAAGCCTTACCATTAACATAAACAGTCAACATATATTTTGTGCTATATGTATTACATACTGTATTCTTACAATAAAGTAACTAGAGGAAAAAAGTGTTATTAATGAAATCATAAGGAAGAGAAAATAATTTATTATTCATTAGGTGGAAGTAGATCATCATAAAGACTTCATCCTTGTTGTCTTTGTGTTGAGTAGTCTGAGAAAGTGGAGAAAGAGAAAGGGTTGGTCTTGCCATCTCAAGGGTGGCAGAGGAGGAAGAGGTGGAGGAGGTGGAAGAGAAAGCAGGAATGGTAGGCACATGTGCTGTAACTTTTATTAAAAAAAATCCACATAAATGCAGACCAGCGCAGTTCAAACCTGTGTTGTTCAGGGATCAACTGTGGTTGCTGTTAAATCTCCAAGCCAATGGTTCCCTCACTCTCTTTTCAGGCTCACTGGGCTGCACCGCAAGGTCATGGCCAGCAATGTTGTTAATTCCCACACTATAGAGTTGTGAGAGATGATAGTGCCCCAAAATTTAATTTGTAAATGTTCATTTATTATCAGTGAAGTTGAATATACCAGATGTTGAGGCATTTGAGGGTCCCAAGTAAATCATCTTTTTCTCTACTGAGATCTTGAACCCATTGAAAAATAAGATTGGAAGGTTAGCAAATGGAAGCCAAAATGTCACCTTTACTACTGCTAAAGGCTGGGTAGTGGCATGTGGTTTGTATTTATGGGCAATAATTAACCCAAGATGTAGTAGCCTTAGAGATACAATAGGGCTAGTGTGGGGCGGGCCTCTCCCCATCCACTCAGAGAGGCTCCTTTACAATTTGTGGCATGGAGGAGCAGATTGGAACATACGTTTCCTGAAGGCAGCTTACTTCCAAGAAGGCCAAAAGAGAGATCTGTTCTACTCACATAGAATTCCTCTTTCAAATTCTTAATTAGATGAAAAGTTAGAGAGGGGATGAAGTAGACCAGCCTTGTTATAGCCAGTGAACTTCTTACCCATGGAAAAAATATTAGAAATGGAGTGTTTACCACATCACCACTTTGTTGAAACTATCCTAAAATAGAATATGCTATACTAAAAGCAACACTACCATTTTATCCAACAATATTTACATTGTTCCCTTTACTATATAACTATTT
>NW_012154173.1:113643-115577 GCF_000956105.1 Propithecus coquereli | reverse complement strand
GCAGTTAAAATTTAATTGGATAATTTGAACTAAACTCATTTGAGGTTGACATTTTGTGTTTTGTTGTCATTCTTATCAATGAAATTTTGCTATAATAGCTGAATGTGACATCAAATGTATAATTGTAAGGCTGCAAAATAGGTACTTCATAAAATTGAAGGTACTCTCTTTAAGCATATACTCTTTAGTAAAGCTCTAAGTGTGTCATTAACCTCAGTCTACCACTCTGGATTTTCAGTGTCAAATGTGCAATTACTTGATAAAGGTGCCATGAAGGAAACTAAAACCCTGACAAAACTTTCTTAGCAATCCCCATGGTGTAGCAGTGAGAAAACAATAAAAGCCTTGCCCCATAGACATTTATGTAAGTAAATATCATAGAGACAACTCCTGGAAACAAGGCTGAGAGATAACACCAGGTGTTTCATTTAAATGAGATGGGCATGCCAGTTAAGTATTATTAGGAGTCATTTGAATGCACTGAACTAAGTCTCTGCCTTGCTGATTATTCCAATTAAGCAGGCATGCCATTTAACAGGGTAATGAATAAGAGGAACTCTCTTAATTGGGGTATTCAATTTCTTAGTCCATTCTGCTCAGCAAATTGTAACATAAAGTTTATTTTCTTCTTCCCTCATTATACCAGTTTTCCCATTATGGATTCTTGGACCTTGACAATTACTTGTTTGGAAGTGTTTTCTTTATTTTTATGGTGCCAATTTCAATTGACCACTGAGACTATGTAGTTGAACAATCCTAAATGTGACCCATTCTCAAAGCTCTTCAGTATCACTTCATAAGCCAATATCAGGGAACTTATTTCAAATTTTATATACATACTCCAGTATAGAAAATGCTGACTATGGTCATCTCTGGGTAATAGAATTATAGGTAATTTTCATTTTCCTTCCATGAGTCTTTTCATTTAAAACAATGAACATCTAGTGCTTTTCTATTATAATAAGGGAAAAAAAACAGAATAATACGATTTTTTAAAAAAATGTGTCTTCTTTAATTGGCATATTTAAATGAGGGCAATACAAATGAAAGTTTTATAATCAGGAACTGATAGTACAATTACTTAAAAGGAGTATCATGGAATGAAAAGCAAAGTAACCAGATTTCGTTCTTCTACAAATTGTTTAGATATCGTTAGTACTGACTTTTTGTTTTCTTTCTTCACATTTCCTTCAGCAAAAGTGTCTGTTATCCATCTGTTTCTCCTACAATAAACGTAGATAATAGATACAGACAATCTTACAGTTAAAAGAAACCTTAAATTTCAGCAATTCTCACATCTTCATTTTATGGATGATGGTACTTGAGCTCCAAGAGTTTATGTTGTAGTGGTGAGGTTGTCTCCTGATTTGTAGGCAGTTTCATTTGAGTATAGTGGGTTACTCCTCCAGACTTTCAGAAATCAGGAACCCTAGATACTGCAGTACTATTTTCATAATGTGATGTTAATGCTTTTACAGTGTCATTGTGATATGTCAATTAATTTCTTGGTTATGAAATTATGGTTCTGTCATTAACCCTTTCAGAGTTCACATCCTTACCCAGATAAAATATTACTTGAAAATGCTTCTTTAATCAAGGGGTAAAATCCAATGACTTTCCCCTTCATTTCTACCTATGACAAGTCTCTGCACTTTATTTTATTATCTTTAGTAAAATAATCTTTTATTCCCCCCAGCAGCTCAATAAAAAAATATGACATTGAAATATGAAATATGAGTCTGAAGATTTATAAGTAATAGAAGAATGAGTGAGAAGAATTGCTTGTCATTTATTGTGGGTTCTGTGCAGCTGCAAAGACCCACTCCAACAGATGCAGCTGTTTAGGCCTGCTTCGTCTTGTAATTTTTCCAGCAGCATTTTCCTTAAAAAGTGTCATCAACTATTATGATCATCTATCTTCTGTAAAAATAGCA
>NW_012154173.1:112561-113593 GCF_000956105.1 Propithecus coquereli | reverse complement strand
TGGGTAGGGATGGTGGAATAACATTGTTGATTGCTGTGTCCCTTATACATATTATCTCATTTAATAATATAATTCTAAACCTACACTACTTAACTATTTTGCAAATAAGGAAATTGAAACTGAAGAAAATTAAGTAATTTGAACAAGGTCATGCACCTAGTGAGTGATAGAAGAAACCTAATTCTCAAAAACCTGTGCCTCAAAACCTACGGCCTTTCTTGTCTAGCAGGTTGGTAATGGAATAGATTTGGACATGAAGGAATATATCTCGAGGGCCTCTCAAAAACTTAAATACGTGAATGCTAATATGACATGTAATTTGCCCGAGGGACCTATCATTTTATGACTTAGAATCATTGTTCTCTTTGTCCTTATCAAATATTTTTCACTTCTATAACCACTCTCATAGTGGGTTTTTATTTCTAAACCATTTTGCATTTTGGATAAACAAGATTTCCAAGGGTTTCCTACGTGACTAAACAAATACAATTTTGAATACTACAACTACTACTACACCCTCATTGAGTAGTGGTTTTGGTAATCAGCTTTTCTCACTCACCTGGCTGCCATGCATGTTTCTCAAATCACAGGCACAGGAAAATCACAAGTGACTACATTTCACAGACATTCAAAGCTTCTAAGGTAGAAACTCTAAGCATCACATGGACTGTAGCCAAGCCTCAACTAGAGGTATCCACATCTGGGTTTTTTATTTGTGTATGTTTTTAAGCCTCGCCGTTAACTTAATTCTTTGAATAATCGTCCCGCATTAAATATAGCTGCCACATGAATTTCTTGTCACTGGGGATCTTAGATAGCCAAGTGGGAGAAATACTATGGAAGCCATTTGTTCATTATGTACCAGCAGTTCTGACTCTCGAGTTTTATATAAAAATGAAAAAACATATATATGCACTTATAATATATATCAGTTTATTTTTTCTTTACTTTTGAATAATACACCCTCTGTACATATGTTCTTACATACCTACACACACATATGTGTGTGTGTATGTGTGAAGTATGTATGTT
>NW_012154173.1:110411-112511 GCF_000956105.1 Propithecus coquereli | reverse complement strand
TAGTACTGTTAATCATTAATGTCATTGACATCTGGACTAATAAATGTTATTAATTAATGGATTAATGCCATTGTCAGAGGAGTAGACTTGTTATCACAGAAGTGAGTTCCTTCTAAAAGGATGAGTTTGTCCCCCACTTGCTCTCTTTCTTGCCCTTTCTTGCCCACCCACCTTTGGTCATGGGATGACACAGGAAGAAGACCATCACTAGATGCCCACACTTGATGATTCTGAACTTCCCAGCTCTAGAACCAGGGAGAAATAAATTTCTGTTCAGTATAAATTACCCTGTCTCTGGTATTGTGTTATAGCAGCACAAAATGGTCTAAGACAGAAAACTGCTAATAGAGTGGGGTATTGCTATAACAAATACCCGAAAATGTGGAAGTGGCATGGGAACTGGGTAGTAGGCAGCAGCTAGAGGTGTTTGAAAGAACAGAGGAGAAAAACTCTGTGTTGCCATTAACAGAGCATGAAGGGCAATTCTGGTGAGGGCTCAGAAGAAGAGGCATACTGTAGGGTATGCATAGATATTTTTAGAGACTACTCAAGTGGTTGTGATCAGAATGTTCATAGAAATATGCACAGTAAAGGCCGTTATGATAAGATCTCAGCGAGAAATGAAGAATATCTTATTGGAAACAGGAGTAAAGGCCACTTTGTTATAAAGTGGCAAAGAATTTGGCTTAATTATGTCCGTGTCCAAGGGCTTTATGAAAGACAGAGTTTAAGAGTGATAAACTAGGATATCTGACAGAAGACATTTCTAAGCAAAATATTGAAGGAGTTACATGGCTTCTTTTGGCTGCATATAGTAAAATGTGATCAGAGAGAAATGATTTAAGCTTGGAATTCATAATTAAAAGGGAAACAGAATATAAAAATTTGAAAAATTTACAGCCCAGCCATGTGAAGAATAAAAGAGCCTGCAAGCATGTGGCCAAGCGATCCTTCAATAAAGGGATTATCAGGGATAGAATGAAGGCAGGTGCTCTTCATCGAGATAGTGGGAGAATGACCCCAAAGATATTTTGGAAATTTTTGAGCTTGCTTCTCCCATCACAGGTCCAGAGCTCTAGGAGGACAGAATGGCTTTAGAAAATGGGCCTGGGGTACCATCTATGAGCTTGCTGTCAAGGGCCACCTTGGGACTGTGTTTGCTACATTCAGGTGGAGTGATCCTTGGCTGCACCAGCCGTGGTTCCAGCAGGCCCACGTGTGGCTTATGCTGCTGCTCCAGAGGCCACAAGTGGTCATCATTGACAATGTCCTTATAAAGCTGGCTGTGCAGATGGACAGAGTGCAGGAGTTGTGTGGCCATGGCGGCCTGCACCTAGATTTTGCAGGATGTATCACACAGCCTAGGGGCCCAGGCAGAAACTTGTCACAAGGGTAGAGCCATCACAGAGTCACCACTAGGGCAATACCCAGTGGAACTACAGAGTTGGGGCTGAACAGAAACCTTAGAACTGTAGAGCTACCAGTGTGCAAAACCAACATGGGAGAGCTGTGGGCAGAGACTCCAACTCATGAGAGCTGGTGCATGAGCTGAACCCAGCAAAGTCACAGGGATAGGGCTACCCCTTGGGCCCCAACCCACATCCTAGTGTGCCCAGGAGGCAGGACATGAAGTAAAGGAAGACTATTCTCCAGCTTTAAGACTCGATGTAGTTTTCTTTGTTGGGTTTTGAACCTGTATGAGACCAGTTACTCCTTTATTCTTTTGTATTGTACCATTTTGGATTGTGAAAGTCTATCTTATGTCTGTCCCACCATTGTATTTTAGAAGTAGGTTACTTGCTTAATTCCACAAGCACACAGCTGGGGGGAAATTTGCTTCAGGATGAATCATGCCTCGAGTTTCCACTCATATCTGGTTTAAATGAGACTTTTGACTTTTGAGTTGATGCTAGAATGAATTGAGGCATTGGGGTTATTGGGATGTAGTGAATGTATTTTTGTATGTGAGAAGGACATGAATTTTGAGGTCCAAGGGCAGAATGCTATTGGTTGAATGTGCCCCACAAAGATCATGTGTTGGAAATTTGTCCCCAATGCAGGGGTGTTGGGAGGTGGGTGTTTAGGTCCTAAAAGCTCTAC
>NW_012154173.1:102705-103125 GCF_000956105.1 Propithecus coquereli | reverse complement strand
ATGTTTGAAATTCTTCTTCTGGCATTTTAGTGTTCTGAGTTTGGTTAATGTCCATTGCTGGGGAGCTGTTGTTCCTCCTTGTGTGTGTGCTTTCCATTTGAGTTTTCATACTTCCAGAGTTCTTTCACTGGTTCCTTCCCATCTGGATCAGTTGTTCCTTCTTGCTTTTGGATTTTCATTTGTATAATGACATGCCCTGTTTAGTCTCTGAGTCAGTAGGTGGTGTTTGTGGGGGAGATTCGACCACAGCCTTTATGATGAATCAGTAGATGCAGTAAAAGGGTGTGCAGGATGACCTCCCTGTCAGTAGGTCACACTTGCAGCAAGGAGTGAGCTGCAGTGCTGTTTTTGGGTCCTGTAGCTGGCTCTTATTCCTCTAGAGAGGCCCTCTTGTGCCTCGGGTGGTGAGTGGGGTCCTGG
>NW_012154173.1:97579-99061 GCF_000956105.1 Propithecus coquereli | reverse complement strand
AAAGGTTATATATTTTCTATTCATGATCTACTTAACATTTACTTGTTATTCCACACACTGACTTTGGAAACTTGCAATACAAATGTTCATTGGTGATCCCTTAAAAAAATCTATAAAGAGCATGTGTATTTGGTATACTCTTGGTATGAGAATTTGTCAAGTTTTAATTAAAAATTTCTTAACTTGTCTTTGCAATTTGTCCCAAAACGTGGCAGTTCATCCTGTTAGGGAAGGTCTTAACCAATCATATACCTGAACATTGTCATTCATTGACACCATCTCATTTAAGTGCTTTCTGTCCTCAGTAGACATGAAGGACAGATAGTCCACTCTTTACCCAAAGGAACTCCTCTAGATTCCTGTAGACTCACAAGCTCCTCAAGAACACATTACATCTTATCTTGTAAGAATATGATCAACCTTGCCTGAAATGTCACCAGAATTACTGCCTCTGCCAAGCCATCTGTGACTGTGAGGAATGTTGTATAGGAGAACTGGACAGGATGTGGGAACCCTCTTTGAGTGTGAAAATGGCACCTTTGTGGCTTTTGTTTCTAATGTTAGCCTTTCTGAGTTTGCTACTTATAATTCATTTTCTGAATCATTTCAAGATCCTGGTCCAGCTCAAATACTACCTCTCCTAGGGAAGCTTTCTGAATTCTCCTTTATGCTTCTCTAACATTGTTATTAACAGCCAGATAAATTTCTACGAAAAGACACTGCTTACAAAAGACTCCTGCCACAATGTGTGTTTACTTTTACTGTCAAGCTAATCACATTCTGCTTTTCGTTGGAGTTATTTGTGGACTGTTAGCTGCTGAGCTGCTGAGGTGGAGGAGAGGATGGAAAATGTACATGTTTAGGATTCACACAGTTCTGGGTCAGAGGCCAGTTTGACTTTAGGAATCTTTGGTAATCAATCCATGAGAAAACTGTGGATTGGAGAGATTTGTGTAATAGGGTAAATAAATATATATTTTGTAGGTTTTTTCTTTTTTGTAAATATGTGAGACTATTTTTCTGTAAAGCATTTTGAACATATTGAATACTCTATAAATGTCTCATCTGTTTATCTTTGCCTCCTAACCTGGGGGTTGAGATTATGTTTTATAGTCATCATGTAATCTCACAGAAGTCTCCAATCTATCATTTTGGCTTTCTATAAAAAAAATTTCAATTTTCCTTCCTTTTTTTTAAGTTTTGGAAGAATTATTTCCTTTATTATCAGTACTCCTAATCTGAGAAGTATTCAGTTCAAAATACTGCAGAGTTGAATGAGTAAGAGCTATTATTATATCTTCCTGGGAGGAAGGGGAATGGGAAAGGTCCTGGAGAGTAGGTCTCCAGTCCTGAAGGGAAGGGAAATCGTGCCACTTCTGGGAAACTTAATCCAGGAGAGTAAGTGTAACTAGAGTAGTTAGAGAGAGAAGGAAGAGGAGGAAAGTAGGTAGAACTCGAGCACAGATGGCCTTTGCAGATGTG
>NW_012154173.1:95926-97529 GCF_000956105.1 Propithecus coquereli | reverse complement strand
AGAGGCCCTCTTGTGCCTCGGGTGGTGAGTGGGGTCCTGGGATTTCCAGGTGTGTCCTTATTCTCCACCTCAGTGGGGGCAGGACCCGGAGTGAATCTGGGTGAGGCTCGGTAGGGTAAGCCTGCCCTCAGGCTCCACAACTGCTGTTAGCAGGGGTCAAAGGTCTTCTCTTTGTTTCTGTGCAGAGCTTCCGGGAGGGGCTAAAATGGCTCCACTCAGCTGAAAGTCTGGGCTTGGGGGGTGGGGCTGTCCAAGACTCGCACTCTGGAGCAGGTCTCACTCCCCTCCACCCTCCTCCTCTCCGTGGCCTCTCCCAGGCCTCTGCCAGCAAGTGGGACCTCAGGCCTCTGGATCTTCCCTGGCTGTGACATGGGCTGGGAGGTTCCCTACCCAGGATCGCAGCCTAAGCTGGGTGCACAGCCCTCTTTTTGGAGGAGGGTTGCCGCTCCGGCACACTGATCTGCCCCTGAAGCACACGCTCCTCAGTAGCCTCTTTCACAGATCTCTCTTCTGTGCCCCGGGGCAGTGCAATCCTGACCTGGGTGTACAGGGTCTGGTCTGCATGCCTGTCCCCTGGGCCCTGGAGATCAATCCCTCCCCCTGCCAGGGGGAGGGGTGCTCATCTCGAATCACCTACAGGGTGCCCAAGCTGGATCAATTTCAGTTCACCTCGGGATTTTCTCCACTCTCCCGGAGTCCCCAGGCAAGTAGCACCTGGGAGGGCTGGCTGGTAGGGAACTTGAAGTCTGAGTACCCCTTAGTGCTGTAGGGCCCCAAAAGGAAAAGTCCCATTCCTTGGAGATGCCTCCGTGTGATGGCTAAATTGTCTCTCTGGGCACGCACGGGTAGGGAGGGGGATGGAGATAATGGAGCACTATGGCATCTGCCGCTAGGCTCGGGTCTATGCCCGGGGAGGTGCCCCCAGGGGGCTAGGAGCCTGGCGCTGAGTCTGCAAGAGGCCAGTGCTCACTGGCAGCAGCCATCTCTGGGCTGGTGTCGGCAGGTCTCTCGAACCACTCAGGAGCCCACCAGCAGTCTGAGATGCCAGGGAGGGGGAAGTTAACTGCTCCACCTACCCTTGTCGCTGGTCTCCAAGCCTCTCGGGACCTTTCTCCTTCCAGTTCTCCTCTGCAACGTCTTCCCATGGAGTCTCCTGTAGTTTCAGGCACCTTCCTCTGACCCTCACTCGATCTATGTTTCTCTCCTAGCTTATTTTTTTCCTTCTTCTAAAATTCATCTTTTTTGCAGAGACATTCTGAGTGGTGGCTTTCTCATCCGCCATCTTGGCTCCTCCTAACTATATTATTTTATTTAATGTTTTGCTAAAATAAAAGCATGGTTAAAGACATTTAGGGAGAAAAACAACAACAAAGAAACAACTTCTTTCTCTTGACTGACTGCCAGGTAGAGCAATTTGTGCTAGTTGGCAACAATATCTTATATGTCTTTGTTTTATGTTATAAAGAATTAGGAGACATTCCGATCAAATCCAGAGTAGCAGCAGATGTCTGAATCTGATTTATTTATCTTCTTGAGAACTGCAGATGGTAAAGTCTTCCTTTCATTGCCTTTGGGATCAATCCATTTCTTGAGCTGATGGAAC
>NW_012154173.1:90521-92552 GCF_000956105.1 Propithecus coquereli | reverse complement strand
TATACTGATGTGGTTTTGTCGATTATATAGAATTGTTCTATTTAGATGTGCAATATTTTATTTAACCCTCTCACTGTACTTTCTTTTTGAGGATTTCTGCTCATTTTCAAAAGTTTGTTCTTCTCTCTTCTTAGTATTTCAAGTGCTCTTAATTTTTCTTTATTTTCTCATATTCTTTCCCAAGCTACATGTTTTTCCTCGGCTCAATTTGAATAAGGCTGTATTTATTTACATTATTGACTTTTATTTTCTTTTCATTTGTTTTTCTGGGGAAAATTCTGTTCTCTGTCCAGTGATACAGCACTCAAATATTTTTCTCAGATGTACTTCTCTATTTTCTACTGCACTTAAGTGTTCACATCTTCCTCCACCCAATCTTAGCTAGTTTTAAATCAATGAAAACCTACAATTACAGCAAACACTGCTACCAATGTTATCTGTCTAAAAGCCTCAATAAGCTTCTTGTGTGGAGAATAAACAAGCCATTTCCAAAGAGGACTATCCACCAGCACACTTCTTTCAATAACATGTATTTCTGGACTCTACCTAGAGGTTTCTGATTTAGTAGGTCTGTATAGGACCTAGACGTGTATATTTTTTCAACAGTCTTTGCAAATGATTTTCAAGCTCATTCACTTATATGAAATAGTAGATTTATTTATGGTATCAGGCATTATCCTAAGCACTTTAGACATTTTAATGCATTAAATCCTCACAACGCTATAAGTACTACTATTACCATTGCTTCCTACTTTACAAAAGAAGAAAAAGGAGGTTTTAATTTTACACAGCTAATAAGTGATGGAGGTGGTATTAAAACACAGGCAGGTTGAGTCTGGAGTGTAGGATTTTAACCACTATTGGATCTAACTCCTTTCAAGTTATTTTAGGCTACCAAGGTTTTCTCCTAATATTTTGGTAGGTGTTTTCTGGGCTTTATGGTTTTACACAGAGAAGGTTGCTGGTGAAAATTACTGGGGGGAGCAGAGGCTAGGTTGAGTTCGTAGGATAAAGGCCAGAGAAATAATGTCATAACCAGAAGCAGCTTTTGAAAGATTTAAAAATGAGCAGATCTGTTTTCTTATGTGTAGATACAGCTTTGAATCAGAAGCAATATGGCGAGGGACTCCCAAACCATTGTTCTACCATTTTCATGCAATTTCTATTTCACAATGTAAAATCCACCTGTGGTTCAAGCATAAAAATGAAGCTTCATCTATAAAAATTGTCAACTTTTGTTGAGTACTAACTATATACTAGGTAATTGTAAATACTTTTATATATTTAATTTAAATTTTGTAACTATTATATGACGTAGATCACTAATGTCCTCCACTGGTTATTTCTCAGGCTTCATCACAGTTGACCCATCAGTAACATTTGACACATCTGATGACTTCCTCCTTCATTATTTATTTGGCTTCAGGAACGCTAGTTTTTCTTTTCCTGAAGTGATCATTTTTTTCTGCATCCTTCACTATTAATAGTTTCTCCTCATTTCCCCAACTTCTTATTGCACTCCAAAGCTCATTGAACTCCTTGGGCCTTGTTCCTAACCATGTAAATTCATCTCCCTTGTCATCTCATCCAGTGTCATGGCTCTAAATGCCATTTATATGCTAATGACTTATATTTATTTCTGTGACTCAGACTGCTTCTTGGAACTCCAGAGTAGAACATAGAACTGCCCAGATTTCCTACCCTGGTACTGTTTCCTGCAGAGGTTTCTAGTCATGGATGTCTGTTCCAGTAAGTTGTGATTCTCTGTATTCACCTGTCTGTACCTTCAATTGTGGGGGCAGTGGTTTTCCCCGTGACTTCACTTCTTTGACAGATCTACGAAGAGTCATTGATTTTTTGGTTCAAGTTTTCACTTGTTAGGATGGAATGATGACTTCCAAGCTCCTTGCATGTTGGACCACAAACCTAGCATCTGTATTTTTATTTGCTAAATCTGGCAACCCAAGGGAGTTAAAAAAGTCTTTCCAAATGAAATAGAATAAAAATGTAAATAATTTTTTTTAATTTCAG
>NW_012154173.1:84376-90166 GCF_000956105.1 Propithecus coquereli | reverse complement strand
ATAAAAGTGCTAGACTCCTTATTCAAAAATTATTATGAATTTAAAGCCAGAGATATTAGAGCACTTTCTAAGCATGTGGCCCTTCTGAATGTGAGTACCTGGGTAAATGCACAGGTTGCATGCCCACGAAACTGATGCTGATGGTTAGACAGAGCTGGTACACTTGAGGTAGCTATTACCACACCTATTATTATGATTACCATTTTACAGATGAAAAATATGAAGTTTTAGGAGTTAAATTACTAGTCTACATTGAAAGAAGTTAATTTCGTTTGGAATCTAGGTTATCTGAGACCAGAGTAGTTGAAAACATGACCAACACTAAGTTCTGCAATACTGAATCTTAGAAAAAATTAAAACAAAGAAGGAAGTTAGTGGATCCTAATCTGGGGAGATAAATATGTAGATAGGATTCACAAATTTAAATAACTGGGGATCAGTTAGATCAAATAGATGAAAATAAATGAGTAAAGCAGATTAGAAGTCATCATAGTAAAATTGGTGGTAACTGTGGCAAATTGGAGCTCACGTATCATATTCAAAGCCATTTAAATCCAGCTGGTAAAGCAAGTCTATGAGCTAAATTTGACCAGAGAGAGGAAGCAGTTTGTTATCCTGTAACCTTGGTTTAGATACTGTGATTAATAATATTCATTATCTTCCTTTTTTTAATCCACTTTTCCTAAAGAACAGTCTTTGAAATATAGGTGTGGGATCTGAAAACCTTCTAATTGGTGAAAATAGTGGTTATATCTGTCTATCTATCTATGTATCTATCTTTCCATCAATGTAATGAAAAGGAATTTATAGCATCTGCTCCAATGATAGAGAATAAAGCATCATGGCTTGGTATATACTGATTCTATAGAGCCTTCTTGATTTTGATGCTTTTTGGCTTTTATCAATTGATTTTCATAAGGGATAACTAACTAGATGCTCAAAATTGCCACCTTTTTATTTGTGCTTCAAATATAAAACCTTTCTGGCACCCAAAGCTAGGATCTGAAAATGCTAAGCATTAAGCAAAATGGATTAGCCTTCAGAAGGGGAGCTTCAGACTGTCGGTGCCAGAGGGGTTAATGGAAAACAGTGTTTCATATTTGCCATTTCCCCTGTATTATCTTGCCCAGAACACCTGCTTAATGAACTAGACATAAATTATCATACTATAAGCACATTCTTTAATAACAAAAGCCTTGTGGAAGCAGTCCTTCTTGTTGAAATAATAAGCTCAGAAAAATGATTTTGATGAAGTTTTCTTAAATGTCACATGCCAAAATATAGAAAAATCTATTGATGACTCTGTTGGATTTTTCCTCTTTCTGGGGGAATTAAAAGGCATTTTATGATTTTAAAAGTTTATTTCAACTGGAATTTGAGTATTCCTTTGTTAGGGTCATAGGCGTGTTTTGATTTGGTATATTCTCAAGCATGCAAATGGTCCTGTAATGATCTCCTTTTCCCCTCATGTTTTTATTCAGTTGTAATAATTCCTTTGCAACTTTCCCCTTTGAGATATATATTTTTATATAGATACCTGAGCATCATTAAATTAAGCTATATATAATTCTAAAATTATGTATATTTATATTTAATTTAATGATGCTCAGATATCATTAGGTTAAAAACAAGTTTTGTGGATTACGAATATTTTAATTAGAAATATTTGTGTTAAGTCTAGATGTAATGCCAGCACATGATGCCTTTTTTCTTTTGTTTGATATATTATTAGAATTCTGGAAAATAGGTAAAATTAAAGGAAATAATAAAAATAAACAGTATATCTTTTTAAAAATGCTTTACTTATATAAGAAATGAATTGAAATCCACCATATATATATTATTTGCCTTCCTTAAATCCAGAACATTTCTCCAATGCATCAGGTACTTTTGCTTCATTCATATTGCTCTATCCTTCCTATTCCTGCTGCATTTTCCTCCCATGGCTAAAAAATTCTTCATTTCAGGTTGGATGATATAGGAATATTGAAATTGAGAGAGGATCCTAAATTTGTTCAATTATTTCCTTTACTGAGAATTCACAACAAATAATCATCAAAAAGAGATGTAAAAGCCTCTATATTTTGGAAAGCCCAGAAAGTACTGGAGAGTAATGATAGCATTGTCTTCTGTTTCTGTACTGTCTTGCTTTTAAAACTTATCCTGCCTTAGAATAAGTTTGCTCCCACGTGCTACAGCTGCAGTGGTGTCCAGATTCCACAGATTGGCGTTAAAATATAGGATGCTTCTTCACTGGCAATCTCTTCTAGAAGCACCTGGCTTACATTTTTAAACAGCTAGAAGACTATAATTTCAATGAACTTGTAACAATTTTTTTTTTTTTTTTACTTAGGAAAACTCACTTTATTGCTCTCTTAAATTGAAGGTTATTGGCAGAAAAAATGCTAGCTGGTATTTTTAGATCCGTGAAGTAGGGGATCACGGACAGTAACAGCTATGCCATGAAATTGGGTATTATTGCTCTGAAGCTACCGGCAAAGGGGCTGAGATGAAATTATTTCACCAAGGTTACTAAGCACAGCACTTAAGGAGACATTCCTCAGCGGCATCTTCAAAATATGTGCACAGGAGGGGCTTAGGGTCTAGAGCTGTTTAGTCACAATAACTAGAAATAGAAAATACTCTTTAAATTTGGTTGTATAATTATTGAATCTGCTTTAAAGATGTCTCTGAATGTCAATTAGCTCATTTTTATAAATAAATTTTTGGTCCATTTTGTATGGTAAGGAAATAATGGAAACTTGGGTAAGGGCTTAAAAAAGCCTTCCTCTACAGTCCCCTTTCTTGTTCCACTGGTTATCATAGAACAGAGGTGTGCTTCTGTGTCCCATCCAGTCTATCAAGTCAAATAATCTTTTTGTATATCACAGCAAATATATTTTATACTCAAATATAAAACAAAACAGTTATGTCTGAACTTGATTTTCTACTCACTTAAAAAATATTTGAAGTAGTAATCATATAACCTAATACTGGAAAAATAAACTGAAGTGGTCTCTACATCACTTACTAGGCCTTTAAGGGGAACTAGTGAAAACTGCACAATTCTTTAGTTTTTGGGATCTAGACAAAAGAGTTACAAACTTTTGGTTGCTTTATCTACTGATTCAAAAAGCTCGTATTCTGACAAAGGATGTGTGTGGAAGGAAACGTACAAATTCCTACTCAAGCAATTGATAAAATGGGCTTTTTATTAGGTACATTATGTAACACTGAATGGTGACTTGAGAAAATGTTTTTAAAAGACAACGAGGTTCTTTATGTAAGGTACTGAGGAAAGCTTAGAGTCTAATGAAGAAATAATAATTAATGTGTGCTAATGTGATCCAGCAGGGGCTGGATTACAAACATCTCAGGACTGGGGATTCTCCACTGAATATAGTTCTTACAGTGCAGGGAAAAAGTCTTTGTAGTTATTGTAGAGGATTTATATGCTCACATTATTAAAATTAAAGGGAGGAGTAAACTTGTCATTCTATTTTGTTAGTTGAAAAGACAAGCCTTTATTTTTCAGTTTGACCTGTTAGCCTGCATCACCACCACTTGTGGCAAAGACCACAATTTTCCACCAGTAAGAACTTTGCGTCCTTCTAACCCATGTACAGAACTTTTTAGAGACCTCCAAGTTGTGGAACATATAGAAGACTTTTAATTAGAAGTTCCAGCTTGCAGATATGAAAAGATTTTAATTTTCTATATTTTTCTTGGGAATTTGTATATGTGCTAAGAAACGACCCCACAGTGAGAATTATGATTTATTAATTAACACTTGGTTATGATACTAGTGCTTGCCAATATATCACAGTAAGTGAGAATAAATATAACAAGCAATATTAAAATTCTGTTATTTTTATTTGTTTACATCACGTTAGTCATACTATAATTTAATTAGAAACAAAGATCAGTATTATCATTATGATTCCTTCTTTCTCATTTAATCTACTTTCTATTTTTATCCCTTTCCATGAAGTCTGTTTTAATTTCTATTTGTTTGTTTTTTAAATTTTTAGCATGCTAGACTATATGTTTGTAAGCTATCCATTAACTTTTTGAATTTAAGATTAATAACATTAATTATTATAGGTCCTTTAATATGTACAAGCATTCAATAAAAATTGAATTTTAGTGTTAGAATTTATTCATTGACAAATTTGAATATCTGTAAACATTTGAATAACTATGATAAGTATTTTACATTCTTATTCAGCATTTGGTTTACCCTTTTGTTTGAAAAGCCTCTGTAATTACTAAAACACAACACACATTGGAGATAACAAAAAGGATCTGATTGTTAAGTCAAAGGTACACAAATCAGAAATCTTACTAAAGATCAAGCTTTCCTAATAATTAGTTAAGAGACACAGCAGTAGAAAGATGTTCAAATCCACCAGTATAACTCCCTACCCCTTTCTTCTCTCACTGGATGCATTCTGCTTTAAGTTAACAGATAAAGTATAGAGATGCTTTCAGAAAGGAAGAGTATTTTACAATTATCCTAATTTTATGCTCATGTCGTTGTACAGCTTATGTAACATTTTCTGAAAGGCCATACCCAATAACTTGTTAGATTCCATTTTTTTTTTAAATTAAGCAATCTCTAAAAACCAGATACATTCTGTTAAAAGCATACTGAAGAAATTAAATCTTCTGCTAGAAAAAAGTTTTGACAAAATTATAAGGAGATTAAATTGGATCACCTTCCTTCTTTTGTTTTCTTGAAGTGGTCCCTAACACAATCTTTCCCCAGGTATAGGGTATTATACCTATATACCTATTATACCTATAGTAGATTAAAGGCTTGCTAGTATAAAACTTTATTTTATAACACTGCTCACACTTTGTTAATTCAATTTAAGATACGTCTGGAATGTGTTTGTAATCAGAACATACAGAAGTAACACTTTATAGTTTGCACATTATATGAAAAGGCTCCATTTTATTCAATGTGTTCCCTATTGATGGAATCTCAAGTATTTGCTATTAATAGAAACTGCTGCAATGTGTTTTGTCTTCTTAATTGTGTGGTATTCCTTTCATTTATTGTTAAAACAAATTTACTCTTTTCTTCCCATCTTCATAGGTACAGCATATTTCCTCCTCTTTGATTTTGGGTTGGCCACATGACTTTGGTGAATAGAATCGGCTGAAGTGACTGTCTACCAATCCTACGCCTAGGCCTTAAGGAGCGTTGCATGTTTCCGCTTGCTCTCTATAGCCTCTGCTATCAACATGAGAGGGGCGTGCCCAGATTAGTATTCTGGAACCAGGAGAAGGATGAGACACATGGAGCACAGCCAAACCCCTTCGGGCAAGCCCATCCTAGATGAGACAAGTAGTCTCTGAGATTCACAAGTGAGGCTAGTCTAGATCAGCAGAGCTGCCCATATAAGCTCTGTCTAAACCATGCTTCCCTTAGCCAATGCAAAGATAGACGAGAATAAATTATTATTGTTTCAAATAGCTGAATTTTGGAATGGTTTGTTACAGACAATTTTCATGACAATAGCTGCAACATGTATGTTTATATGAAGGATATATTTTTAGTTCTAGAACTGCTGCGACAGTGAATATTTCTCTAATTTAGTGCACTGTAGGTTTTATTCTTTATTGATGCTTAATGACAAAAATATAGCTTAAATCATTTGGGGTCTCCTAAATTTATAATTTCTACATTTGGCAATTTACCCAACCAAGTTACCATCCAGAAAACATAAATTCTAGTAGTTTAATCTTATTTTATTTGTTGTTAATATTTATTTATATTAATTA
>NW_012154173.1:82432-83621 GCF_000956105.1 Propithecus coquereli | reverse complement strand
TGTCTTTACCTTTCTTTCCAGCAGATTTTGAGGCCTAGAGATTTCTAAAAAGAATGTGGGTAAGAAGCTCTGTGTACTTTGCCTTTTCATTGCTATATGGCACATTGGGTTTCTCAGCAGTGGAGCCCCAAACTTACATTGTACATATAATTAAAAGTATTGATTTTTTGGTGGTAGTGGTGGTGCTAAAGTAAAAAAAAATTCCTGAGATAATCTGGATCTTTTCTCTGTGAAACTGGGGTGCACTTGTTAAACTTCTTGCTTTCCTGAAGAAATATCTAGACTTCCAGATTGTTAATGCATGTGGCAGTTACATAATAGGAAATACAATTATATTTCAGATACTAGGGAGTAAAATATGGAATTAAGAGTTGCTCGATAGCTATAAAAATCACATTAAACAGAACTTTATTTGGTTAAATATAGCTGATCCACCCATTTCACTGGACACTCTAAGTGTGTGTCAAGTGTCAAGAACTTTAGAGAGTTGTATATACTTGGATCACATTGACTTCCTATCCAATTCTCTGATATTGGATTATTGTTTGGTGCATTGCCATCATCTTGTACTGAGAGATAGTATTAGAAATTACTGTCATTGTTGTGCTTATTTTGAGTTGTTGATACTGTTTAGTATGTAATACAGAGGCTTGTATGAAGTCTTATAGTAAACATTGTTTTTTCAATCCTACTTACACAACCATGTTTCTCCTTGCTCCAAATTTTCAACTATTTTAAATCCATTTTGTATTTTGTGCTACATGTATCTTTGAAAGCCACTCTGAGCCTCACAAGTACATAGCCGAGTATAAAATGCAAATATAAATAAAAAACTGCTTCAAGTGTGATAAGGTGCAACAAACATCAGGATGTCCTTTCTATGTGACATGAATTATGAGACAGAGATGGATTCTCTAACTCACACTATATTCGTCTGCACAGCTATTAATTTAACTGCCTGCTTGTTTTGGCATTAGGTTAATAAGAACTAATGTATAGTGCTGCTCCTTGGCTCTCTTTTTCTCTTTGCACTATAAAGGAGAAAGTACGACCTGGAGAATGGTTGCAGGGTGATGTTCACAAACTCTGTCAAGCCTCTCCTCTGATTCATGGTATGCTATGGCCCTTAAGACACTAAAAATTATGTAATGCATCCAGATTTTACTGAATATCAGATGAGAAAAAAAAA
>NW_012154173.1:81131-82172 GCF_000956105.1 Propithecus coquereli | reverse complement strand
ATGTTATCTTTAACCTTATACAAACAAGGAATGTTTTGTGAGATTAAAAGGTACAAGATAGAATTAAAATAAACACCAACAATAGCATATAAGTGAGGAGTAGTAGTAATTGAGGACTTAGTATTGTCAAAGAAGAGAATAAATGTATTAATTTTTGACATTGAGAAATTGTGTATGTGTGTCATAATTTCTAGAGTAACTCTAAGAGAACGATCTTAGTTTGTTTTGTGTTACTATAACAGAATTCCACAGAGTGGGTAATTTATAAAGAACAGAAATTTATTATTTATAGTTCTAGAGGTTGGCAGTCCAAGATCAAGGTGCTGGCATTTAACAAGGATCTTCTTGCTAACTCATCCCATGGCAAAAGGCAGAAGGCGAAAGGGCAAGAGAGCATGAACAAGCAAGAGGATCCAAACTTGCTTCTGTAAGAAACGCACTCTCCTGACAACGACATTAATCCATTTATGAGGGCAGAGCCCTCATGACCTAATCACCTCTTAAAAGTTCACACCTCTCAACACCGTTGCACTGGGGATTTAGTTTCCAACACGTGAATTTTGGGTGATACATTCAAAACATAGCAAGAATAGAGCCAGTGTAGTCAAGAAAAAAAAAATAAACATGACAAAAAATACCCATTTAAACAAAAACAAGAACCAAAAGGGAAGAATGAGGAGAAGAAAAACAAAACATAAACAGGAGAAATAAATTCAAAAATATGAAATGAGATGATAGATATAGACTCAAATATGTTAATAATTAAATTAAATGTAAAAGAAACAAATACTCCATATGAAAGTTAAAAAAACGATTACATAGAAGCCCAAATTTCAGTTATATACTCTTTAAATGGTTATATCTAAAATACCAGGCATCAAAAAATTGAAAGTAAAAAGTTGAAAAAATAATACAATGCCATCTGTTGTAACTATATTAATAGGAGACAAAATAGACTTAAGAAGAAAACATTACTAGACATCAAGAAGGTCACATAATAAAGCTAAAATATTCAAATTATTAAAAATATACAAAATTTTT